>NC_074716.1:27066739-27375148 GCF_947242115.1 Biomphalaria glabrata
GCTTTTTCTAGTGGTATCGCAAAGCCTGCCAGATTAGCATTACTTGTAAATTGCTTCTAAGTTTGAGAAGATAATCGCTTTTAACTTATTTACTTGAAACAACAAGCTTTACGTCACAGCCAAAGCACGTGGTGAGGACGCCAATTCATCTAGCGTCGAAAGCGACTTGAAAGCTACATAGAAACATCCGACGATGGCGTCATTAGAGAGCATCTGATGGACTGACAACAGTGACGACGCGTGTAATGGGGGAGGGTGTCCAATAGATAGAATCGGTGCCTAATCCTCGTTGAACTATTTTAAAAAATAAATTTTTCGATAAAATTAATAATATTTGCGTATGGAACTAAAGAGCCGCAGCTTCTCATCCAAAGAGCCGCATGTGGCTCGCGAGCCGCAGGTTGCCGACCCCGGCCCTAACCCTAACTGATGTCTTATAATTGATCTAATGTTTTGAGAAGGCTCAATTTCTTACTCTAACGTTATGGATGTAGAATACTAAAATAAAAAAAGAAAATGCATTTAACAAGATTACTATTCGTTTTAAATTAGGTCTAACTTATAATGCATACTAAATAGCTTTTTCTCTTTAAAAAACTGCTTGCATAACTGATTTTAAAAATTAGATTTTTCGCTTTCAGAAAAAAAAAAGTAGCCGTTGCATCAGAACTTTGAATGGTCTAAAATATTGTGATGTCGGATTTTCAATATCTTTTCTAGTTTACGAGAGCTAAACGGGACGGACGGACAGACGGACAGACATTTCGCACAAAACTAATAGCGTCTTTTCCCCTTTCGGGAGCCGCTAAAAATGCAAGCAGATTTTTCATAAAAATACACCACTTTTACAACTATTTACTATTAATAGTAACTCAGCGTACTCAGGCGCGGAGATTTTCCATAACCGGGAGACCACCATCTACCATATTTTTAGCAAATTTATGTAAACGGTTTAACATTTTTGTCAAAAATAATAAATATTTATTTACATTTGTATTGCTAAGTTTGATAAGTTCTGTTATACTAACTACTACATTTACACATAAAAAATGTTTTGTTTTTTTTTAAAGAGAAAAAAACTATTTAGCATGCATTTAAATTGGACTTAATTTTTTTTTTTTTACGGATTTTTTTTTCTTGAGGATTTGAATAAGAGATTGACCCTTTACAAAACAATTAGATCAATTAGATATTCATTATAAGACATCAGTTAGGCCAGGTTCACTGCTTAACCGCTGGGACACAAGATCTGTCAAACTTCATTCTCCATTTTTCGCAGTCATTTGTCTTTGATAGAATTTCATTCTGATGTTCTTCCTGAAAATATTGAAACCTGCCTTTTTACCTGCCTGGGTGGACCACTTTGGGGGCCGACTTTGAGTTTGCGTTTCCACACAAACTGGCTATAGAAAAAAAATGTGTTTTCCATTATTCAACAAAATTATATTATTTTTACAATTCCAACTTTGAGTTTTCAATTTCTTCAAGGGTGGAGTGTGTAAGCTGGGTGGACCAAAATTTCGAAAAACAAAAAAAAAAAAAAAAAAAGTTTCTAACGATTTTCCTTAGATTTTTACGTTACAATTTTTGAACATATAATCATCTTAAAGTTCAATGTGGTCTGTTTTGAAGTCACGGAGAACTTAAGACGGTGCCACGAACGTCTATTTAGTTATCCTTACTCCTTACTGAATACAAAGAAACAGAGCCGGCCTTAAGCAACTGCAACCTATGCGGCCGCAGTGGGTCCCGTATTTTAATAGGCCCCGCGCGGATTCTATGTTTAAATTATTGAATTAACCCATTATCACTTATATTTAATAAAAGGGTTTCGCTGCCTCCTCTTTTCCAGGACCTTCTGAATATCTCCCAAAATTGCAAAATATAAGTCCTGGAAATCTCCTGAAAACTCATAAAATCTCCTGAAAAAAATGGACAAAATTATTATTTTGAGGTGCCAATGCCACAGCGATTAAAAAAAAAGGCATTGTCAGCTTTCCTTTAATAAAAATTTATTGAAAAGACGAATGTATTTTCTAATTTAAAAATTTAATTTTAACATTATGCTTATCCCAGCCCAGACTGGGCCCCGTGCAATCCGTTTCGTCCGTTTCGCACAGGACCCCACAATAATAATGACCGGTCCTGCAAGAGAAACATTTGAGTCAAGTACGGGAATACTCGCTGAAAGCGTATTATATAATAGACACATTTCATTTCAGGGTGATTATAATTTAAAAATTATAATAGTCAAACAGGAGTTTTAATATTTTAATAATTTTGAGATTTAAAAAAAAAAAAAAAAAAAAAAAAAACGAACTTATTATTTTTATGTTACTCTTTTATGGTCTATAATCAAAAATTAAATTGCCAAAAATCAACTTCCTGTACATTACACTAATAATAAAATAAAAAGTTCAACCGATGGATATGTACCGAGCGTACTCAAGCGCGGGGACAACAGAGGTACCCGAAATTATTATTGCTTTGAAAACGCGATTTACAACTGTTTGCTAAGAGCAATGGGCAAATAGTGCTAGAGGCAACACTGAAGGAGGCATTCTCCCCTCTACTACAGACGAGTCTGAAATAATGGGGCACTTGCTTGAAGCCGTTCTTGTCAGGGGTAAATAAGTTGTTGAGTGGCTCGGCTGTAATATTTAGTGGCTGGGACAACATATTGATGTCAAGACTGGCCTAGCTTTTAAATTTATTAAAGTCTGAAGAAGAGAAAAAGAGGGGAAAGAAGAACCTGTCGATCTCTGGCCAACTTTAGGAGTTCCTTACCACGAGCAATGATCTCCCTTTAAACTATTCTTTATTGAAGGCTAAGTAAGGGATAAATCATAAAGACACTGCGTGTGCAAGGATTCTCAAAATGTAGCTGTCAAACATGCATTTCACTTTTTGTGTTGATTGCATTGCGATTTCAAAGGATAACAGTGCAAAGCTTTATCTATAGTGTAACCCAAATTTTTTAAAGAATTATTTATATCAATAACTTCTAGAACTGAGTATTGTAAATGAATGGAATAGTAAAGATCCGTTACTTCTAACTACATAAGAACTACGTTACGGGTTAAGATATAGAATAAAGGGCAGAGTTTGCCTTTGTTTATGTCTTGTTCGAGTGTGGTCATAAAGAGAACAAAAAAAACATAAAGCGCCGTACCGAGTGGGGATTTAACAGGGAGATAAAACAACGATTAAGTCTCTCGGATGTGAAATGTTGATGAGGCTGATGGAGCAGCCAGTAAAACTTATGATGTTGATCAAGTGGAACGTGGTGTTTGACGCAGTCGTCGTCAGCGACATCTAACACAAACACTGGAGTCAACAACTTCCTCTCACGGTCTTACAGGAGCTGGCCAGGAGGAAGCTGACGTGAACGCCGTGGGAGATTTCTTCAAATGAGCTATACTATTTTTGTTTTAAGTCAATGAATTAATAAGTCGTTAAATTCTAAGTAATTGCTGCTATTGTTTGAATTAAA
Organism: Biomphalaria glabrata; assembly: GCF_947242115.1. Taxonomy (NCBI): domain Eukaryota; kingdom Metazoa; phylum Mollusca; class Gastropoda; family Planorbidae; genus Biomphalaria; species Biomphalaria glabrata. The sequence goes on from NC_074716.1 coordinate 27,070,233, forward strand.
ATATTCTCATTACGTCAATCTTGCGTGAGGCCAGAGGAGCAGACGTCATCACTTTAAGTGATGGCGTCATATGTAAAACGTTTCGATCAAGGCCTATATCTCGCAGCCAGGACAACTCTTGAAACGACTGCCAACTCCTACAAACCCTTACAAATGTTTAAATACCTCTTCAACCAAACACTCAAAAACAATCATTTAGCAACATTTTCCTGTAAAATAAATTTGATTTACTACAAATTATTTTCACTAGAAATTTTTTTAAAATATGGAAACGAGGCTAAAGATAAAGCGAAGTTTATGACGAGGGGGGCAAAAATGAAAGAAGTTTTTATTCACCTGTAAATTGTTCATAAAGTCAATTAAAGCTTTTCAGTTGTCTGATTCTTCTTTCTTCCTGTAAGTCTTGTTCTAATTTTTTAAGGTGGTACTTACTAAACACGCATACTGTGGTTATTCCCGACGATTTAGGTTATAGTAACCGAAAATGACTTACATTTAAAATTATAGTTCGTCCATCGTGATTCGATGATGACCACTTTGTCATCCAGGTGGCTGAGGGCTTTGCACTGGGGTTCTATGCCTCCTCGTGTGGCTGGTGAGACCTATGTGAGCCCGGAATGTTCGGCTGCACACTGGACATTTTATTCCAGCTGCAGCTAGTGTCGTGGGCATTGCTTTTCTTCTCAGGCGTTTTTCTTCTGCCAGCGTTGTTCTCTTTTCCTCAGCAACCTGTGCGCCAGTTTTCATAGCGCGACGCCATGATGCTCTGTCATGTGCTTCTGTCTCCCAGGTGTCTGGGTCTATGCTGAACGCATTCAGAAAAGCTTTGAGGGTGTCCCTAAAACGCTTTCTTTGACCACCTTGCGAGCGCTTCCTTCGCTTAGTTGGCCATACAAGAGTCGTTTAGGGATGCGGTGATCTTCCATTCTGCAGACGTGTCCTGCCCATCGCAGCTGGGACTGCATCAGAATTGTACTTCAGTATCTGGTATTTTGTCTTGCCATTTGACATTCAGTATTTTTCTTAGACATGTCATGTGATTCAGTTTCTTTGCATGTTTTCTGTACACTGTCCACGCTTCTGAGGCTTAGGGCAATGTAGGGAGGATGATGGCTCGATAGATCCCTAGCTTTGTATTTGTGGTGATACCACGTCTGTTCCAGACATTTTTAGACATTCTGCCATAGGATGCACTGACCTTGGCGATGCGCAGGTCGATTTCATTATCAATTTTCCGTTTCTGGATATTGTGCTGCCAATATATGTGAATCTGTCCACTGCGTTTATATCATGCCCATTTATCTTGATGCTTGGATCCGAGTAGGCTTTCCCAGGAGCAGACTTCAGTCTTATTTGTGTTAATGGTAAAGCCAAAGTCTGAGCATGCTCTTGAGAAGTCACTAACAATGCTCTGCAGATCATTTTCAGAGCAGGCATTTAGGGCACAGTCGTCAGCAAATCGTCCCTGAATTTGTCTTTTGATTTGGCTTTGAGTCGCCTCGGGTTGAATAGGCCACCATCAAATCTGTATGTTATATTTATTTAAAATAAAATGTAATATTTTTCTAAACCACCTTAGACTCCATATAGACAGGCAGACATACAGACAAACAGATAGATAGATAGATAGATAGATAGATAGATAGATAGATAGATAGATAGATAAATAGATAGAGGGCACATATTATTGAAATGAGTTTTAAAAGTCGCACATATAGATTGCTATAGTCAAGTTTCTATGTGAAGAAATATCAGTAACGGTAATCCAAGCTCTGATTATCAGAGTTATCTTTCTCTACAAACCTGCTCGCAAGTTATTGAAAGTGATTTCCCCTAGACATGGCCTGGCTGTGTTATCGTGGTCTCCTGTTTCCCCGCCACTAACCGCTGACGAATGCCTGACTTCTTCTGACTGTCAACCATAATGTCCAGACCACATAACTTCACCCCTGGACTGGGGAGAAGGGGGGGGGGGTCGCGGGGTGTGTTCTGAACGACATAACGTTTGATAGAAACTTCAAGTTTATCAACATTGTTCCCCCCCCCCCGAGCCAATATGGCCGTCTAGGGTTTCCGCAAAGTTCGCTTCTGGTTTCTTGATTGTCTGCGCTGTGTTTTCCAAGCTCTCCAACCAGTCTAATCGTTCGGGTAAACACAGGGTCAGTGGGGAAGAAGTGAGCCGGCCCTAAAACAAACATACACCGTTGTTAGCACCCGAGATGACTAGGGGGATATGGCCCCGTTGTGGGCCACTAGACTGACATGAAGACGTCGGGGCCCACTAAGACTGACAGCTAGATGGTTGTGTTGGAAAAAAGATTACGACATTCAATTCATTCTTTTTTTTTACGTTTAATGCTGAACGCTAATGATCGATCAAACCTCAAGGTCACCTCAAGGTCGCCAGTGTAGCACAGTTAAAAAAAACAAAAACAAATAGTACATTACACTGTTAGCTATTTAAGAATGAGAGAGACAGGCAGAAAGAGAATCAGAGAGAAAGACAGACAGACAGAGAAAGAGTCAGAGAGAGAGAGACAAAGAGAGAGGGAGATAGCTAGTATATTTTTTTATAGATAAAATGCAAATAGCCTGAAGCAGTTTCAACACTCGACCTGAAACAAGTTGACCCAAACATGACCTACATTTTATGTCTATCGTTGATCTGCAAGTCAAACAACTCTTGGACATTTCAATGTAAAGTTTAAATTTCAACATCGATTTCAATATTTTGTGGACATTTAAAAATCTATAGACATTTTCATAATTTCAGACATTTCAATATAAAAAAAAAAGTAAAGTAGCAATCATACATAAAACACTGAACCATAATCTTCAAATACAAACTCAAATAAAATACTCAGAAAGACACAAAAATCAAGGCACATCCCTCGTTCCATATGCTAGGACTTACGTCTATTACAAATACTCATTCTTCCCTAGTGTTGTTACAGAATGGAATGGGTTGCCTGAATCCGCCAGGAAAAAACAACGACATGGCAGAACCGAAGTCATTGATTAACATTCATGACTAGATTGACATAAGGGCACACGTAGGACGTAATCATCTTCTTTTTTTGAAGCAACGTCTGTATTTAATCGGGTAAGATAAGATAAGATAAAATAAGATAAGATAGGAAATTGTACACGTACTACGAATAGATAGATACATAGAGGCAATAAACAAAATCTCTATTCAGCTTAATAAGTAAATAAAATAATGAAATATATTTGCTACCGGTAAAGTGCGAGATGATTCATCTCATCTTTGTGTAGGCCAGGGGTCGAATGACGATTTGCCAGGGGTCGCCTAAGACCATTGAAAATTGTCTACTCTTCTATTGCTGTATGTGTGTGTGTCTGTGGGGGGGGGGGGGGGGTCGCGGCAGAGTGGGGGATTGTAAAAAAGGGATCGCCGAGTATAAAAGGTTGAGAACCGCTGGTCTAGGCACTAGTTCTGCGTCATGGAAAGTAAAAATTGTCGCATTTAGAAAGTTATTTAGACATTCGATATAAATGAGTGAAAAAAAACGAACACAAATTAACAAAAGGATTTCTTAAGACTAAAAATACATTTATAGACCCATGTTTTTATACCCCATACAATTTCAATTTTTAAATAATCAAATAATTTTTTTAATCTACAAATCGTATTTTAAAATAGTTGGCCTATTATACATTAGTAAATATAGAATTCTTTAGTTTCTTCATGATAAATGAAAGGAGCTGAAACATTGAGTGAGTAAAACTAGCTACACGAAACAGCGAAACAGAATCAAAATAATTCCTAAACCCTTCAATGCTACTATTGTATGGACATATTACTTTAATTTCTTCTTAAATACAAAACCAATATAATAATGTTCTAATCAGTTGTCTTAACTTATATAATGAAAGGATAATTTCTAAAACATCTTCCAATAAAGAAAACAAAAATTTACATTCTCTACTTTGAACCTTTTTTTATATCGCACTTCAAACTTTACTTTTGTTCTTATCAATTGTCTTACGTTGAGCAAAAAAAAAAAACGCCGTGAGACCCTCTGGAGCTTTAAATGAAAAGTTGAAACACATAGTAGGATAATAAAAGAGATAACACCTTACCAAGGAGGACAATAAAAGAGATAACACCTCACCAAGGAGGACAATAAAAGAGTTAACACCTCACCAAGGAGGACAATAAAAGAGATAACACCTCACCAAGGAGGACAGAAAATGAAACCAAGACAAAGTGAACGTTGACAACTCGGCTTACAAAGTATTTCATAAAAAAAAAATGTTTGACTACTTCAGAGGCGGTGCAATGAATTATTATGTTAATAAGCACCTAATGGCGATATATGTGTTTATAGTTCAGACACACAAATGTATTGTACTGAAGTCTTGTTTAACATGATCAAATGACTTTTGTTTTCTACCATCATCTCAACCAGACGTTTTGTCAGCTTTATCAATATCTAGTCAAGTGATTCCTTCTTATCAATATCTAATCAAGTGATTCCTTCTTATCAATATCTAGTCAAGTGATTCCTTCTTATCAATATATAGTCAAGTGATTCCTTCTTATCAATATCTAGTCAAGTGATTCCTTCTTATCAATATATAGTCAAGTGATTCCTTCTTATCAATATCTAGTCAAATGATTCCTTCTTATCAATATATAGTCAAGTGATTCCTTCTTATCAATATCTAGTCAAGTGATTCCTTCTTATCAATATCTAGTCAAGTGATTCCTTCTTATCAATATCTAGTCAAGTGATTCCTTCTTATCAATATCTAGTCAAGTGATTCCTTCTTATCAATATCTAGTCAAGTGATTCCTTCTTATCAATATCTAGTCAAATGATTCCTTCTTATCAATATATAGTCAAGTGATTCCTTCTTATCAATATCTAGTCAAGTGATTCCTTCTTATCAATATCTAGTCAAGTGATTCCTTCTTATCAATATCTAGTCAAGTGATTCCTTCTTATCAATATCTAGTCAAGTGATTCCTTCTTATCAATATCTAGTCAAGTGATTCCTTCTTATCAATATCTAGTCAAGTGATTCCTTCTTATCAATATCTAGTCAAGTGGTTCCTTCTTATCAATTTCTAATCAAGTGATTCCTTCTTATCAATATCTAGTCAAGTGATTCCTTCTTATCAATATCTAATCAAGTGATTCCTTCTTATCAATATCTAGTCAAGTGGTTCCTTCTTATCAATATCTAGTCAAGTGATTCCTTCTTATCTTATCAATATCTAATCAAGTGATTCCTTCTTATCAATATCTAGTCAAGTGGTTCCTTCTTATCAATATCTAGTCAAGTGGTTCCTTCTTATCAATATCTAGTCAAGTGATTCCTTCTTATCAATATCTAGTCAAGTGATTCCTTCTTATCAATATCTAGTCAAGTGATTCCTTCTTATCAATATCTAGTCAAGTGATTCCTTCTTATCAATATCTAGTCAAGTGATTCCTTCTTATCAATATCTAGTCAAATGATTCCTTCTTATCAATATCTAGTCAAGTGATTCCTTCTTATCAATATCTAGTCAAGTGATTCCTTCTTATCAATATCTAGTCAAGTGATTCCTTCTTATCAATATCTAGTCAAGTGATTCCTTCTTATCAATATCTAATCAAGTGATTCCTTCTTATCAATATCTAGTCAAGTGATTCCTTCTTATCAATATATAGTCAAGTGATTCCTTCTTATCAATATCTAGTCAAGTGATTCCTTCTTATCAATATATAGTCAAGTGGTTCCTTCTTATCAATTTCTAATCAAGTGATTCCTTCGTATCAATATCTAGTCAAGTGATTCCTTCTTATCAATATCTAATCAAGTGATTCCTTCTTATCAATATCTAGTCAAGTGATTCCTTCTTATCAATATCTAGTCAAGTGATTCCTTCTTATCAATATCTAGTCAAGTGATTCCTTCTTATCAATATCTAGTCAAGTGATTCCTTCTTATCAATATCTAGTCAAGTGATTCCTTCTTATCAATATCTAATCAAGTGATTCCTTCTTATCAATATCTAGTCAAGTGGTTCCTTCTTATCAATATCTAGTCAAGTGGTTCCTTCTTATCAATATCTAGTCAAGTGATTCCTTCTTATCAATATCTAGTCAAGTGATTCCTTCTTATCAATATCTAGTCAAGTGATTCCTTCTTATCAATATCTAGTCAAGTGATTCCATCTTATCAATATCTAGTCAAGTGATTCCTTCTTATCAATATCTAGTCAAGTGATTCCTTCTTATCAATATCTAGTCAAGTGATTCCTTCTTATCAATATCTAGTCAAGTGATTCCTTCTTATCAATATCTAATCAAGTGATTCCTTCTTATCAATATCTAGTCAAGTGGTTCCTTCTTATCAATATCTAGTCAAGTGGTTCCTTCTTATCAATATCTAGTCAAGTGATTCCTTCTTATCAATATCTAGTCAAGTGATTCCTTCTTATCAATATCTAGTCAAGTGATTCCTTCTTATCAATATCTAGTCAAGTGATTCCTTCTAGGTAGTCGTATTTACCTTCTTTACTTAATAGACCTTTTTTTTCTTTCGCCTTTCAGACAACACACTAGGAAACATTTTTTGTCTCCACTTTGTACCTAGTACAATGAAGTTATACAAAGCTTAAACGAGGTTTAATGGTATCAATTAGTTTGGATCAGTCATGTAATTAAATTTGTAATAGATCTAGACCAACAATAATTAATCTGAATTGATTTCGAATTTATGACTCAAGCCTCCTCTAGCGGACATAATAACCACTCTGCTAGTGAGGTGCTTATCAAAATAGAAGACTGTATAGTTATTTATTCTTTGTTTCAAACTAACTTTAAAGCGGCGATCTATACCACGACTTCAATAAAAAAAAATGTCTTTCCCTTGTTCGAGATACCAAACAAAACAAGTAATTACCAATAATTAATTAACTATTTAGTATTTTTTATTGATACTTTTGTTTTCAAATAAAAGAAATAATTGTGCACTATTTCAGCTTGATCCGAAATTGGGTGTCGGAGAAATACCGTGTACTAACTTTTTACCAGACAGAGTTGATATAAGCTTTGTATTTAAAAAATACTATACTAAATGTAGATCTGTCAATTAATAGGACATGTCATTAAACATATATATTCGATTCTTCAAGAGAGAATTTATGAAAGTTTAAAATTATTTTTTATTACAACCAATCGTCGTCTAAAGTAATGTAACACCTACTTCAAATAGTTTCACTAGATTTATATATTCAAAATAAAAGAGGAGATAGTTATAGATTATATGGATCATTTCATAAGAAATTATTTTAAATGATCTTGACATATTTATAACTAGTTCAATTAGATTCAAACGTCAGCACGCTATTGAAGAACACTAGACAAGTTTTCAATGATGCTGATCTAGCTCTAAAAGAAAGTGTGCGTGTGTGCGTAAGATAGGGTGGGGGTTGGTTAACTTTTGGTTGACATTATTCACGGTACTTAAAGCTGTACGGGGGAAAAAAACGGAGAGTTGAAGATTGTGGTTGAGAGAAAAAAAAAAGGGGGGGGGGGAGACTACACCACAAGAGGGCTGACTTGCGTTAGCTTTTAAAACCTGATTACTGTTGTATCTCCTCTTCAAGCATGACGTATTCAATCCAGCGACGTCTCAAATGATGAATTAACCTGCGCAGGAGTTACGCCCCTGACAGGTCAGATAGGTTTTGGTCAGAGAGAGGTTTAATATTTTTTTAAAAAGTTGTTTTTTTATTGTCTAAGATACTACTTATTTATGTGATTGTTATTGAGAATTAACAGTAGACTGTGTCTTATACATAATTAACAGTAGACTGTGTCTTATACATAATTAACAGTAGACTGTGTCTTATACATAATTAACAGTAGACTGTGTCTTATACATAATTAACAGTAGACTGTGTCTTATACATAATTAACAGTAGACTGTGTCTTATACATAATTAACAGTAGACTGTGTCTTATACATAATTAACAGTAGACTGTGTCTTATACATAATTAACAGTAGACTGTGTCTTATACATAATTAACAGTAGACTGTGTCTTATACATAATTAACAGTAGACTGTGTCTTATACATAATTAACAGTAGACTGTGTCTTATACATAATTAACAGTAGACTGTGTCTTATACATAATTAACAGTAGACTGTGTCTTATACATAATTAACAGTAGACTGTGTCTTATACATAATTAACAGTAGACTGTGTCTTATACATAATTAACAGTAGACTGTGTCTTATACATAATTAACAGTAGACTGTGTCTTATACATAATTAACAGTAGACTGTGTCTTATACATAATTAACAGTAGACTGTGTCTTATACATAATTAACAGTAGACTGTGTCTTATACATAATTAACAGTAGACTGTGTCTTATACATAATTAACAGTAGACTGTGTCTTATACATAATTAACAGTAGACTGTGTGTTATAGTTTATAACAATACACTAAGGGAGCCTAGAAATACGTACAACTTATGTACGGATTATGGATTAAGGTATAGGCTGGTGGTTCAATTTTTTTTTATAAAACTGGTGTTTCAGCTTGTGTACAGTTTAAGGATTAAGGTATAGGCTGGTGTTTAACTTGTGTAAACTGTACAGATTAAGGATTAAGATAAAGGTTGGTGTTTCCATTTGTGTATAAAACTGGTGTTTCAACTTGTGTAAATATTAAGGTATAGGCTGGTGTTAAAGTTGTGTACACCGTACATATTAAGGATTAAGGTATAGGCTGGTGTTAAAGTTGTGTACACTGTACATATTAAGGGTTAAGGTATAGGCTGGTGTTAAAGTTGTGTACACCGTAGATATTAAGGATTAAGATATAGGCTGGTGTTAAAGTTATGTACACTGTACATATTAAGGATTAAGGTATAGGCTGGTGTTAAAGTTGTGTACACTGTACATATTAAGGATTAAGGTATAGGCTGGTGTTAAAGTTGTGTAAACTGTACATATTAAGGATTAAGGTATAGGCTGGTGTTAAAATTGTGTACACTGTACATATTAAGGATTAAGGTATAGGCTGGTGTTAAAATTGTGTACACTGTACATATTAAGGATTAAGGTATATGCTGGTGTTAAAGTTGTGGTGTGTAGAGAAGTGTAGTGTCGACCGGTGGTTACATTGGTGTGTAGAGAAGTGTAGTGTCGACCGGTGGTTGCATTGGTGTGTAGAGAAGTGTGTCGACCGGTGGTTACATTGGTGTGTATTGACTGGTATTTTATTGGATTTGTAGACTGGGGTTTTAATTGGGTGTGTAGAAAGATCTAGTTCAGCTTAGGTATTTCTTTTGCTAGTATACACTTCCGGTCTTAAGTAATCTACCAGACTTCAGTATCTTGTTTGACTATAAATAGTCATAGTACTTCTCCCCCTCCCTTATTTTTTTCTATAATAAGTAATTGGTTCTTTTTGCACTGTTCTCTGTTCTGCGACTTTGCTATTCTTTAAAATGTTAATCTTACTTTTAAAAGTAAATAGCCTCCCCCCCTTCCCCACACAAAGCATATAAACAGTGTGATAGATAAGAGTGAGACGTGGTGACATGCAATATTTAAACAACTTTAAAACCAGGTCCCTTAACAAAGCTCATTTTAATGTTCTTACACCACGTGACGTATCTAAGCTGCTAAGCGGTCCAAGAAGCTCAAAAAAAAAAAGGGGGCGGTGGACATTTGATGAGATTACGACAGCATAAAACTTGGTTGATGGTCACGCCATGTTGGACGGACAATCCGAAAGAACTAATCCGAAATGAAAACGCATCGCTAAGGTTGACTCTATGTCTAGTCCATTTGGTCTGAAGATAGACTCTATGTCTAGTCCATTTGGTCTGAAGATAGACTCTATGTCTAGTCCATTTGGTCTGAAGATAGACTCTATGTCTAGTCCATTTGGTCTGAAGATAGACTCTATGTCTAGTCCATTTGGTCTGAAGATAGACTCTATGTCTAGTCCATTTGGTCTGAAGATAGACTCTATGTCTAGTCCATTTGGTCTGAAGATAGACTCTATGTCTAGTCCATTTGGTCTGGAGATTGACTCTATGTGTAGTCCATTTGGTCTGAAGATAGACTCTATGTCTAGTCCATTTGGTCTGAAGATAGACTCTATGTCTAGTCCATTTGGTCTGGAGATTGACTCTATGTGTAGTCCATTTGGTCTGAAGATAGACTCTATGTCTAGTCCATTTGGTCTGAAGATAGACTCTATGTCTAGTCCATTTGGTCTGAAGATAGACTCTATGTCTAGTCCATTTGGTCTGAAGATAGACTCTATGTCTAGTCCATTTGGTCTGAAGATAGACTCTATGTCTAGTCCATTTGGTCTGAAGATAGACTCTATGTCTAGTCCATTTGGTCTGAAGATAGACTCTATGTCTAGTCCATTTGGTCTGAAGATAGACTCTATGTCTAGTCCATTTGGTCTGAAGATAGACTCTATGTCTAGTCCATTTGGTCTGAAGATAGACTCTATGTCTAGTCCATTTGGTCTGAAGATAGACTCTATGTCTAGTCCATTTGGTCTGGAGATAGACTCTATGTCTAGTCCATTTGGTCTGGAGATAGACTCTATGTCTAATCCATTTGGTCTGGAGATAGACTCTATGTCTAGTCCATTTGGTCTGGAGATAGACTCTATGTCTAAACCATTTGGTCTGGAGATAGACTCTATGTCTAATCCATTTGGTCTGGAGATAGACTCTATGTCTAGTCCATTTGGTCTGGAGATAGACTCTATGTCTAAACCATTTGGTCTGGAGATAGACTCTATGTCTAATCCATTTGGTCTGGAGATAGACTCTATGTCTAGTCTATTTGGTCTGGAGATAGACTCTATGTCTAAACCATTTGGTCTGGAGATAGACTCTATGTCTAGTCCATTTGGTCTGGAGATAGACTCTATGTCTAGTCTATTTGGTCTGGAGATAGACTCTATGTCTAAAACATTTGGTCTGGAGATAGACTCTATGTCTAATCCATTTGGTCTGGAGATAGACTCTATGTCTAGTCTATTTGGTCTGGAGATAGACTCTATGTCTAAACCATTTGGTCTGGAGATAGACTCTATGTCTAATCCATTTGGTCTGGAGATAGACTCTATGTCTAGTCTATTTGGTCTGGAGATAGACTCTATGTCTAGTCTATTTGGTCTTTTAGGAGATAGTTTATACTAGGTCTGTTGGCTACTTCCCTGTTGAGAGACAGTCAGACAGACTTTGTCTATTCTAGGTCATTTCTTTACAAGGCGTGTTGAGAGATAGACTTAATAACTGTTATAATTTACTTTTTACTAAATTTGTTGTTCGCAAGCGTGCGACTCTTGGACACTAACTGCAGAACTAGAGACAAGAGTGAGCCAAGCACTGGACTCGAGATGCTCTAAAAGAATACTATCCCAAAGACCGCATCACAAACGAAGAAATAGGAACACAACGGTGTACACGATGACCTGCTAACCACAGACAAAAAAAAGTTTAAGGCCGTATAACCAGGTCCACCTGACTCACAAAGACATTTCTACCTAGAACAGTACCAGGAAAAAGAGAAGAGGCAGACAGAGAAAGCTTTGAGAAGACAACATTAAAGAATGGACGGGCCTGTCATTGAAAGAGATTTATCAACGTATAAGACAGAGAAGAATGGAGAAAGAGGGTCGACATATCATGTGTGGTGCCCCAACAGACTAATGGACAGATGTAGGTGGAATGAGAGGATGGTATTATCGTGCTAAGATAGCTAGTCTATTTCCTTTGAACATTCTATCAATTGTAATAATGCAATAGTAGAAGCACAAATAATCAAAGTATTATGGGCTTTAATCGTTGTTTTTTTGCTTGTACATTTATTTTAAAAAGATTATTAACATAGTAACACTGGAGAGATTATTTATTTTAAAAAAATAGGCCTCAAAATGTTCAGAGATACACAAGGGGGCTGGGAAAGAGGCGATGATTTTAAAAAATTGAAAAAAAAAATGTTTTTAATAGAAAGAGAAAGAAGATTAAAAAAAAATAAAGATAAACAAGATTACAAAGAGAGTTTGTTTTATCACACAAGCTCAGAGGCGGCCGCCATCGACGTCACCAATGGACCAATTGACCAACGGACCAGAAATATTTAAGCCATAATCTTGTTTTGGTGGTTTAAATTAATAAAATTGTAAAAAAAAATCAAAATCTAGAACTAAATCTAGAATCCATGCTATATCTAAAATCTAGACTAGAATCTAGACTAGACCTAGAATCTAGATATATAATTTAGATCTAGAATAGTAGAATTCGTATGACTTTAAATCTTAAAATCTTTTTTATAATGATCCATTGATACTTTTTCCATTGTGACCTAAATTTTTTGTACCAATGCGCGAATCTATGAATGAAGCTTGATTTACTAATGAAGAAGTCTGTGACCTTTTTAAAAGACTTACCTCCCTTGAAGTTTTTCATTTAAAAGTGGTGGTGTTTTTTTTTTTTTTTATCTGCTTGCATAGATCATTTTAAAAATTAGATGGTTCACTTTCGGAAAAGAAAAAAGTAGCCGTTGCATCCGAACTTTGAATGATCTAAAATATCATGATGTCCGAATTTCATTTTCTCTTCTAGTTTCTGAGATCTAAACGGGACGGACAGACAGGCCACACAAAACTAATAGCGTCTTTTCCCCTTTTCGGGTGACGCTAAAAAGGGAGAGAGTTGCGATAGGAGAGAGAAGCAATAAGGGGGAGACGCAATGATTAAAAAGGGGGAAGCAATGATTAAATAGATGAGAGAAGCAAAAATAAAGAGAACCAATGCTTAACTAGGAGAGAAGGCAATGGTTAAAAAAAGGGAGAGAATGAAAGATTTAAAAGTGCTAAGATGCAATGACTTTAAAGGGGAGAGAAGGAAAGATTACAAAGAGAACAAGGATTAAATGGAAGATAAACGGGCATTGAGAAAATAGAATAAAAAAAACGACAAAAAAAAAACAATGTTAAAACAGAGGGGAAAAACCTGTTAAGATAAACAAAAGAAAGAGCTGATCTGGAACGATCAAACCATGTGAGAAGTCAAGTGTGAAAGTATAGGCCTGCCTCTCACCCAGTGTAAGTGTACTAAATAGTTGGCCCGTTGGCTAACTACGTCAGCAGAAGCAACTATAGTTGTTACTTGTTTAAAACCAGTTTCCTAATCAGCAAGCATATTGTCCAGCGCCCCTTTAAAAATTAGACTCCAACATGCCTAAATAAATAAACAATAACTAGCATTTCATATTTGACGGAGACATTTTAAAGTAAAGAGGTTAAAAAAAATGGATGGGGCGACGACGTCCTGTATGTGGGAAAGCAATGGTGCGTGTCTTTGGGCTGTCTCAATTGACAGACAGACCAAGACAAATCATTGAAGCAAGCAGTGGACGTACACGATGTCTCGCACCAGGTGACACCATGCTTCAGTTTACACCTTTTTGTGGTGTCTTCATGGACCAAATCTATCTGCCCCATAAATTTTTTGGTGCATAGACCTACAGGGTACCGCCATCTATGACTTCGTATTGGTCTCTGGGGTAAAAAAAAAAGGGTTATTAGAACATGACTGTTCTTAAGTCTGGAGTGTGGTAGCTGTACGTGTGGGTAAACTCCGAGCTTTCAGTGTTCGAATCATTTGGGAATATCGGGGTATTGACTGAGAATTGTAGGTCTAATGTTCTAAAAATTACTTTTTTTTCCTAACTGCTATGATATGTACTTTATTCTCAATTCTGCACTGGATTCGTATTTTACAAAGGAAGGCGCACCAGCCATCGAGAGATCGTATCGTAAAGCTTCTCCCCTCTCTCCTTCCTGCCAGTTTATAACTCACAAATCAATCAAGAATACCCCACACAAACACTACACATACCCCACAAAAATTACACATACCCCACACAAACACTACACATACCCCACACAAACACTACACATACCCCACACAAACACTACACATACCCCACACAAACACTACACATACCCCACACAAACACTACATACACAGCACAAAAACACTACACATACCCCACACAAACACTACATTTATACCACACAAACACTACATATACCCCACACAAACACTACATATACCCCACACAAACACTACATATACCCCACACAAACACTACATATACACCATAAATAATTAAAAGAAATAAAGTTACCCTTTCAGACCTATAGGTCTATAGGGATTATGTAAAAATCATCTGTCTCTTTGGCCAACGGTTTACGAGCAAGTTGTCTTGTTGCCAGCACAACGACCAAACGCCTTTACTCTCCCTAACTCAAGCCATGTACCCACTAGAGTTGGGTGGACTATCTTGTGGCCAGCACAACGACCAAACGCCTTTACTCTCCCTAACTAAAGCCATGTACCCACTAGAGTTGGGTGGACTATCTTGTGGCCAGCACAACGACCAAACGCCTTTACTCTCTCTAACTCAAGTCAGGTACCCACTAGAGTTGGGTGGACTATCTTGTGGCCAGCACAACGACCAAACGCCTTTACTCTCTCTAACTCAAGTCAGGTACCCACTAGAGTTGGGTGGACTATCTTGTGGCCAGCACAACGACCAAACGCCTTTACTCTCTCTAACTCAAGTCATGTACCCACTAGAGTTGGGTGGACTATCTTGTGGCCAGCACAACGACCAAACGCCTTTACTCTCTCTAACTCAAGTCATGTACCCACTAGAGTTGGGTGGACTATCTTGTGGCCAGCACAACGACCAAACGCCTTTACTCTCCCTAACTCAAGCCATGTACCCACTAGAGTTGGGTGGACTATCTTGTGGCCAGCACAACGACCAAACACCTTTACTCTCTCTAACTCAAGTCATGCCCTCTACTCGTGTCCTACTTTCATTTCCTTGACACGTGATCCAAGTACAAGGTAAGTAATAACAGGTGTAAATAACTTTTTGTTTCGCCCCCAAGGGTGATAATTAGTGATAGGTGAGTCAGTCAGTTAGGGCTTTGGCTTAGATATACAGAAAGATGATGCACTATAGTTATTAATTTACATACAACAAAGATAAGAATAGAATATGAGGTAAATTCCGCCTGCCTCGGCTTCTCGCCTAGTGTGATAAACAATTGTAAGGCAGTGTATAGAGCGTCACGACTTAAAAGTAGGAAGAATGAACCGCGCCCAGGAGATGTTTATCTTCAGCCCCCTGGTGTTATGTTCCTGTCCATGACTTCATGTCCAGTGGATTAACATGACAATCCTCATTACGCCCACATAAACGTGCATTTGTCCTGGTGATAAGAATATCTTCTTCACGTCATGCTCGCTTCTAATTGCTCACTGTAGCTAGACACACTTCGCTAAAACATCGTTTGGTTTGTTCTGGAGTCTTTTTTAGTCTGTGTGTATGTGTTACCAACGCCCGTGATCATAGGTAAACAAATTACGTAGGTCTAACATGTCACAGTGTAGGTCAACTCTCAGTTTCTATATATCATTGTAAGTAAGGACTCTTGATACTTGATACCGACAGATACCTGCCCATACATGAGCTCTAGGATTTTGGGTATCGTAAAATTGAGTCATTTGTATAATAACTCATGAGGTCAGGATGAATCTACCTCTGGTCAACTTGGTCAAACACACAAAGATAATCCCATCGAGACCAAGCGTTATAGAGGACCTGAGCAATAACCTGCAACGTCACAACCTGTGGGCAGTTCAGACCAAAAACTCGTTGCCACGTCGTAAAGACCTGTAACGTGGCAATGAGCTATTGATCTAAACGGCCCACAGGTTGTGACGTTGCGGGTCAGTTTTCAGGCCTTCTATAACAAATGTTCTGGGTCCAACACACTAGCCCGTGATCTCACCACTTTGGAATAGGACTCAAAGTTTAACTGAAGAGAAAATGAGCTCCTCCACCCCCCCCCCCAATGACATTGAGCTCGAATCAAAGAATTCAATATTTGTGTTGGAACTTTTTAGTTTTATTTGAATACAAATTTTCAAACGCTGTAAGTCAAGTTTTGATTTTGTGGGGGAATGTTATAAGTAGAGTCAGTGAGTAAAAGTATGGATAAACTGCGTATTTAAAAAAATGTAAAAGTTTTAATAGTTGTGAGCTCATTGGAGCACTGTAGAATCCAATTTCAGATCTCTGTTTGCTTGCAGCGCAAAATAGTATTTATTTTTTAGTTGGCAACTAAGATATTTTAATATGACGTCAATGACCTTGTTAATTGTGTCTATTTAGTGCAAAATCTCTATCTCAAGCTTCCAAAATTGTTCTTTAGGTTTCATTATATTACCCTCACATTTCTAAGTATTGCTTTCTACAACACAAAAAAAAAAGAGACTACATTTTTCTAAGATGGATTGGATTTAAAATAAACACACACACACACACACACAAAGTAACTACTAATAGTTAATCTATAAGAATCTATTCGAATCTCGGTGAAGACTGTGATTTTGAATATCAGGGTGTTTAGGGCGCCCCTGAGTAAACCCAATTCTAATGGGTACCTGATTTAAGTTGGAAAAAGTAAAGGCGGTTTGTCGTTGTGCTGGCCACATGACACCCTGCTCGTTAACCGTTGGCCAAGGAAGTAGATGGCCTTAACACCATCTGCCCTATAAATTGCAAGGTCGGAAAGAGGAACTTTACTTTTACCCCCCCCCCCACACACACACACAAACACGTAGGTTGTAAACTCTAGAAGTAGCGCATTTCGTAGATTCTTTTCAAAACCAATGCAAATAGATTTCAGAATTTCTCTCAAAAGTGTATTTTAAGACAAATGACTAAACAAACAAAGATGACATGTCAGACTATATTTAGAGAGCATATACTCCCCCACATCCAAATCCAACACCACTTTATCCTTGGCGCCCTCATCCTCTACTTGCTGTAGGGTCATTACTCAAAGCTGTGTCATGTAAGAGTTGAAAGGGCGCGATTTAGAAGCTATCACTTGAACCACCAAGCCGTTGAACAATTGTCGTTCACAAGAACACACTTCAGAAGACGTCAAATGTGGATACGAATCATAAATCTAAGTATAATTAGCCTCGCGAAGCGTTCGCCCTTGTCCATCAGATCCTCCTCTCCCCGGCCTATGTAACGCACATTCGCACACACCCACGCACACACTCGCAGACACACACACATACAAACTAAAACGTAGGCCTATGCAATCTTTTTTTTGTGTGTGTGTGTGCCGCGAATTATGTCATGTGAGTTTGACCGATACTTCGTCTTGCGCTTGCTAACTTAGCAGACAAACATCCATCTTAGCCGAGTCCAGGACATTTGGGCTACGCCCATGGGAAAAACGGCTCCGAAGCGGGTGAAATGAAAATGGGTGAAAGTCCTCGGTGAAAAGATCCACAAATGGGAAGGGTCATCAAAATAAATAGCTGAACGTGTTGCGATGCCCACCTGAACGTCCAAACGGTCCGAACGTAAGTTTTGTGAAACAATATCAAAGAGTAGATAAAAATATATGAACTTGTTTAGCCGTAGCACTAATCCACTTTAGAGAATGGACCTCATTCACCAATCGTAAACAAACAACATATATCCACGTGATAAGATTGATAAAACAACGATAAAAACTGTCACGTGATAGCCATTGTGTATTACGTAATTTGTATAGAAGAGATAGGGAATCACGAGGCTTAATGTTGTTTGTTTACGATTGGTGAATGAGGTCCATTGAATATTTGTATGGGATAGTGTTGTAAAATAAACAAGAACACGCAGCACTCCAAGTATAAAGACACACTAGAAACCAGTTTCCATCCTAAATTCACAGTGTCTTGATGAAGCACTCTAAACATGGACTATAGATGGTCAGTTCGGCGCAGGTCAATGTTGAGTTCTTCAGTAACGAATGGTCTCGGTTACATCCAAAACACGGACACACACTCCATACCATTGTCACAACAGTTGCTAAGAGGACTCCTGGGGGGCACCTCTCCTGACTTTTCTCAACACTAGCCCATGAAGCATTTAACCGAGAGGTAGGTTTGAAATCGAAGTAGATTCCATGTTCTTCTAATTGAACTGTCAATCTCGGAATACGATCTCAATATGCCCCAAAATTAGCTACAATCAATCAGAATTTACAAAAACACACCAATATGTCCAATTTTCCCGTTTGTTTGTTTTTTTAAATTTCTTAGAATTATAAAAAAAATGTAATAATAATAATAACGGCATAATCCTCTCATTACAAATGTTGCGTCCCATTTTCTTTCTTTTGTCTATCACAAGTGCGAGAGAATTCTGAATGACTGAGCAGCCAAACAGAATGCTATTCTTTTAGCGCATTTAGAACAATTCCTCCTATGAGCTTGCAAACTCTTCATGGGTACAAAAGTAGTACACTAGGTCACGTGATACCACTAGGTGGAACCTGGACACTTCAACATTTCGAAAACGGCTCTAAGAATTTTCCTAGAAATGTGAGAGTTTAGTAATACACTTGGGGGGGGGGGGGGGGATTACTAATGGATATCATTCACCAGTTGTAGACAAACAACATTTTGCCACGTGGTTCTCTATATCTTCTATACAAATGACGCAATCCATAAAGGCTGTCACGTGAACGTAATTTTCTTTGTTTTTTCAATATTATCACGTGGCTAAATGTTGTTTGTTTACGATTGGTGAAAGAGGTCCATTGGTTAGGCAGCTATACTTTTTTTTTTAAATTTTGTTGCTTGTTGTTTGCTTTTTTTTTTTGTTGTTGTTATTTTGTTGTTTGTATTTGTTGTTGTTAATGTTGTTTTTTCAGCTGATGTGAAGTAATTTTTTTTTTCGCAATAGGACCACCATCTTGAGTGGTCTACTTTCTTACAGGCATGGACCACACTCCGGTACTGACACTTCTATTAATAGGATTTAAAGATTATGTCAAGCTCCAGATAGAAGAGATTTTTCCCTTTCCTTTTGGATTTCTTTTTGAAAGTCTGAGGAGGAAGTTCAATGAGCGGCTTGGAGAGAGAGAGAAAAAAAGAATTGAACGAAGAAATAGAATAAGAGAAGGGGAGGGTGCGTAAAGGGGGCGGGGGGAGGCGAAAGACACAATCGAGCGTAGAGGATCAAACTGCCGAAGGGCGCCAAGTGCTTCGAACAGTTGTATGGGCTGATGTGAGAATGTTTGGGGCACCCCATTTCCTGAACGCCTCTTTTTGCGATGGCAAATTAAAGCTGTCTTTTGTCTGTCTGGCAGAGCCCCAGGTCACGTGATACCAAGTAAGTTGGCTGGGTATGTAGTCTGTCTTGTGAATCAGCATCTCCCTAAAGGTCTGCAAGTACAAGGCTACTGGAGAAATTGCATGCAGGGTCTGATGTACAAGAAGTTTGTTTTAGGTTTAGACATAGACATACATAGGCATAGACATAGACATACATAGACATACATAGACATAGACATACATAGACATACATAGACATAGACATACATAGACATAGACATGCATAGACATAGACATACATAGACATAGACATGCATAGACATAGACATAGACATGCATAGACATAGACATACATAGACATACATAGACATAGACATACATAGACATAGACATACATAGACATAGACATACATAGACATAGACATAGACATACATAGACATAGACATACATAGACATAGACATACATAGACATGCATAGACATAGACATAGACATGCATAGACATAGACATGCATAGACATACATAGACACTCATAGACATAGACATAGACATACATAGACATAGACATACATAGACACTCATAGACATAGACATAGACATACATAGACATAGACATACATAGACATAGACATACATAGACATGCATAGACATAGACATAGACATGCATAGACATAGACATGCATAGACATACATAGACACTCATAGACATAGACATACATAGACATAGATATACATAGACATAGACATAGATAGACATAGACAATACATAGACATAGATAGACATACATAGGCATAGACATAGACATACGTAGACATAGGCAATACATAGACATAGATAGACATACATAGGCATAGACATAGACATACGTAGACATACATAAACATAGATAGAAACACATAGACATACATAGACATATATAGACATACATAGACATAGACATACATAGTCATATATAGACATAGACATACATAGTCATATATAGACATAGACATACATAGACAGATATAGACATAGACATACATAGACATACATAGACAAGTTTAGTGTTTACTTACATGTTTTTACTCTTAGTATATGGTATGATTATACAAAGAATACTCATGGAGGCAATTAACTATTCAAATTGCAAATCAGCATTTGTGTGTTTTGCTCAAAACAATGCCATTTCAACAGGCACATATCTAGCGGAACTTCAGAAAGATAATCCCATAATACACAACCAAAAATATATTTAACAAACACATCTGTTATGAATAATTAATTGTTTTTATTTATTGCAAGAGGATTTGCCAATTAATGGATTTTTAAAGAGAATTCTAGATTTATATACATATGTATCTCTAGATTTAAAAAAAGAAAGAACACTTAAGTATATTAAGACTAAGACTATGACTAAGACCAAGACTCAGACTGAGACCAAGACCAAGTCTGAACAAGACAAAGACAAAGACTAAGACAAAGACCAAGTCTGATCAAGACCAAGACTAAGACAAAAACCACAATAACTTTATTAATGTTTATTGTAAATGTTGTCATTACAATGACTCTATATAACGTATGACAAAACAATAGATAGTAGAATACACACGATCTCAGTTAACCTCAAACGGTTTTATTTTAACACATTTTTAAAAACATTTTTCTTCTAATTTCTTAATAGAATAAAAACAACAATTTCAAAACCAGAAAAGTCTTGTTTCTGTTGGGAAATAAATGTGAGCCAGAAAGCTCTATACAAAAATACGAAGGTACATGTATCCAGATAATCATTTCAGTACAACACTAATAAGCAGTGTTTCTATTTCTGTACTTAGGTCAAATTGAAAAATGAAGAAATGAATGAAAGAAAACTTTAACAATTTTCTTCCAGCCATGACCCAGAATAAAAATACAATAAGCCACGCCCTCAAACCCCCACGCCTACAGTCACACGTGCATGGCCACTGGCGCCCTTTATAACCTTAGACTAACACCAAAAACAGTGATGAACATGGTCTAGCTGGCTGACGAGATTCTGAATATTTTGCGAATTATTTCGTTCAAATAAAAAAAAATAATAATAAAGGGTAATGAAATAATAGTTTTGTAAGAACTGTCACTGCTTTATAAACTGGGACATACTGAATTAAACGAAGCCAATGAAAGCCTGAGGTAATCAGATATAAACTTACATAAATACCTTGTCATCGTGTCATAAATATATTCATAATAATAACCATGTCACTAAATAGACATTTGCATTAACTTTAAAACAATTAAAACACACACACACACAAAATCACTGATTAATTATTATTATTATTATTACATGAAAAACGAACAAATATTCATTCTCTGGCACTGCCAGGGTCGAGTTTCGTTAAAGAGAAACAAAATTCATTGTAGTCCCTTTATCAGTGTCCACTGAGAAATTTTCAGATGATGTTGGAGGTCTGCAGCAGTTCCGCCCTCTGACATGCAATGAGAGTCTTCTTAGGGATGTTAAGGTATCTATGAGGTCAGTTGTCATTATCCCCCCCCCCAATATAAAACAGGGTGTATAGTTAACAACTTCCATAACCGTTTCATCTCCAAGCTTAGGTTCCTACACCTTAAGCTACAATTTACTGTGGAACAGCCGGAAGATAGAGTCGTTAAATGAGGATAACATTCCCAACCGTTTATCACGTGATTTCTCAGAGGCCCCATGGACGTCAATTCTGACCGCCCGCCTGGATGTGTGCTATGAGATTCAGACTGGTCACGACGGTCCTAAGTTCAAACCCCTCCCGCCTTTATCCCCTGCAGGAAGTTTGAGCTTGGACATACTCATCTTGACATCTGAAGGAACGACCGAGTCTTGGACGTATTCATCTTGACATCTGAAGGAACGGCTGAGTCTTGGACGTATTCATCTTGACATCTGAAGGAACGGCCGAGTCTTGGACGTATTCATCTTGACATCTGAAGGAACGGCCGAGTCTAGGACGTACTCATCTTGACATCTGAAGGAACGACCGAGTCTTGGACGTATTCATCTTGACATCTGAAGGAACGACCGAGTCTTGGACGTATTCATCTTGACATCTGAAGGAACGGCCGAGTCTTGGACGTATTCATCTTGACATCTGAAGGAACGACCGAGTCTTGGACGTATTCATCTTGACATCTGAAGGAACGGCCGAGTCTTGGACGTACTCATCTTGACATCTGAAGGAACGACCGAGTCTTGGACGTATTCATCTTGACATCTGAAGGAACGGCCGAGTCTCGGACGTACTCATCTTGACATCTGAAGGAACGGCCGAGTCTTGGGTGTCTAGTCAAGGGAGCTAAACCATTGTTTGCACTTTGCGTGTTCACTCTTGTGACCTGGATTCATTACTTAAAGTATTTATTTGTAATTATATATATTTTTTAAATTATGCACCAGTGACTTAGGAACTAACGCTGTCGCTAATGGAGCACCAACACTTAACAACCAAGGGGATCACCAGCTCTGTAATCATCTCCCAAACAAACGGAAAGAACTTCCTTCAACTTGCTTTTACACTAAACATCAGGACATGATACATTCAAGGAGGAGGGGGGGAGAGGGGGGAGAGACTCTTTGTCAGCTGAATGGTTTGGAACGCAGGTATTCACTTTCTTTTAATTGGTGCATTTGACTTTCCTCGGCGGATCTCCCCCCCCCCTTCCGACTCTCGCCACCAAAAGATTCATGTCCCTGACGCCTCCATATCAGCGCACCCGCCCAGCGCCCACACCAGGCTCAGCTCATAACATCTCCCCTTTTATTTTCAAAACGCCAACAATTTTAATTTTATCCTTTCTTCTGTCAACGCCCCCCCCCTTTTTTCCTAAATTTAGCCCCCCCCCCCTTGTCAATACCAACTTTTGGTCTCCTTACCCCCTATCCTTTAAAAAAAAATATTTTCCTTTTTTTTCCCTCCTCCAATTGTTTAAATGGTATTCTCTCTCCCTGGCGCCCCATTGTTGAATAACCCTCCCCCCCACAAACGCCACTCTACACGCGCTTCCCTATCCTATCCACACAGCCTCACAACACCGTGGCGCACGCGCAGTTGACAGCAATGGTTTTTAAATTAGACACGGACACCGTTGATAAAAGTGTCATTATGTGACGTCATAAAAGACACGTTTCATGGCTTTTTTTCATTTGTCAATTTGAATGTTAAGATTCGTGCAGACCCTCTCCTTCCACAGCAAAATGCATATAAGTCTAGAAGTTCTAATGATCCATTGAGAGAATAATCAGTTTCATACATTATTTGAATGTTAACAGGTCACATAGAAAAAGTAAAGAAAAAAAAAAAAGAAATAGCTACAACTGTGTTTCCCAAACTGAGGCCTGAATGGATATTCCACGAACTACTGAAATAATTAAATGATATGCCACCACATGAATTAATATCCCTAAAAAAAAAGAAAAGCTAATTGTTCCAATATATACTCAAAATGGAATAAGTGTTCCGTTAAGGAAAAAGTTTGGTAAACATTGGACAACAAACTATAAGAGATGTTCATACAGCTCCCCGCTGTGTACAGAAAACGATAAGTCATGTATAAGTAATAAGTCATGTGTAAGTAATAAGTGATGTATAAATAATAAGTCATGTATAAGTAATAAGTCATGTATAAGTAATAAGTCATGTATAATAAGTCATGTATAAGTAATAAGTCATGTAGTTTTGTTTTTAATTTCGGACGTTTTTCTTTAGATGGGTTCCATTATCTCAACACAACATTTTTACATATCGCTTCCTTTTCTTTGACTCTCTTTCCTAAATATTTGTATTCTAGTTTTCATTGAAAAATAAATAGAGAAAAAAGAGACAATTACAGAGTTCGAACCCACGACAATGGCGTTGTTAGCGCGTCTACTTTCAACTGACATATATAACCGTAGTACTACGCGTGAAATGTTTAGATTGAAATAAATAAGTCACGTTTTTGATTGATGCTTTCAACTTCTTTTGAACAAACCTTATATTAACTATTAACTATGTCTGTCTGTCTGTCTGTTTTGGTCAAAGTTTGCATTTGTTATTTCTCCCAAATCCAATCTCGGATCAGGCTGAAACTTTGCACACTTATTCCTTTTATCTGACAAAACAAGAATCAATTTAAAAAAAAACAAAAAAAACACTAATTATTTAATTAACTATTGATAATCGATTACTTTGTTTGGTATCTCGAACAAGGGAAAAAATTTTTACTTGACTGAAGTGGTGGTATAAACTGAATTAACCCCCTTTATAGGTCGCCGTTTTTAAGTAAGTTTGAAACAAACAATAGATAACTATACAATCTTCAATTTTCATAGCCAGCTCACTAGCAGAGTGCTTAGTATGTTGACTTGAAGAGGCGTGAGTCAAGAGTTAGAATTCAAGTCTTCCCCCTGCCTTTTTTTTTTATAAATCATTTTAATAGACAAGTCCTTATTTTCTACTAAAATATTTGATTCTATATCAGAACACTAGCCAAGAGAGAGCTGGATATAACTGTCTATATATCTATCTATCTATTTATTTATCTATCTATCTATCTATCTATCTATCTATCTATCTATCTATCTATCTATCTATCTATCAATATCTATCTATCAATAATATCTATCTATCAGTATCTATCTATCTATCTATCTATCTATCTATCTATCTATCTATCTATCTATCTATCTATCTATCTATCTATGTATCTATCTATCTATCTATCTATCTATCTATCTCTATATATATATCGTCTGTCTGTCTATCTATCTTTTATTCTTTCATTCTCTCTCTCCAATATATCTCGCTCTTTGTACTTCTTTGTCTTTGTCTTTTTTTTTTTTTGCTCTCTTTTTCAGCCTTCTCTCTCTCCCTCTCTGTATCTTTCTCATTCTTTCTCTCTTTCTGTCTTTCTTTTTTACTGTCTTTTTCCATCTCTTTATTTTGTTTTTCTCTCTCTCTCTCTCTTATTTGGGTTCCTCCCCTACTCATTTGGAAAGAATCACTCCAGCTCTTTTCTCTGTCTCCCCGAGGGCCACCTCCCAGCTCTTCTCTCTGTCTCTCCGAGGGCCACCTCCCAGCCCTCGCGACTTTCAACTTTGCCCTAAAGATACTATCTAAGCTAGCAGCTGTCACCTACAGATGAGCGAGAGAGAAAAAAATAAATGAAAGAAAACATTTTGGTGACCAACGTTGCGTATCGTGTAAAGCGTGGTTCATGTCTGCTGTCCCTAAAGCCTCCTGTCTTACACCCCCGCATTTGTATCGTTGTTTAGCAGACAAGAGGCGATGGAGAAATAATGGGAAACTGGGATTTTATGTAACACTTCTCTGGCCGCCCCCCCCCCCATCACAAATTAGCCGCCCCCATCACAAATTAGCCAAGTTTTTGTACAGGCCAAGAGAGTGAAGAGTTAAATGATTGCTGTATAACAAAGTATAGAACTTCAATAGAGAATAACATGAAAAGATCACCCGTCTGTGATAAATAGTATTTTGTTGTGGAGACTTGGTAGTAGCTGGTTAGATTGTGGAGACTTGGTAATAGCTGGTTAGATTGTGGAGACTTGGTAGTAGCTGGTTAGATTGTGGAGACTTGGTAGTAGCTGGTTAGATTGTGGAGACTTGGTAATAGCTGGTTAGATATCTCTATAGGAAACACTTCATCTTTTTCTTTTGCTCTCTTTTATAAAGTAAAGTGAAACCTCTTTATATCAGACCGGTTGAGGAACTGCTAGGTGACTCAACTATAGATCCCTTTTCATCTTTCCATTAATCAATGCATCTATTGATACTTCTATTTAACTGTCATTTCATTCATCTATCTATCCATACATGGATTTAATCTATCGACCCATCCATCCATTCATATATTCATTGAACCATAAACTCTTCTATACAACCATCTCATCCGGCCATTTATCCATTTATTTCTCGAATTATCCCCCAATTATTTTTTTTTGTGAACGTTGAATCTTTGTGAATTAGTTTTCCAAATTTATCTTATGATGTTTTCTCGTGTTAACAAAAATCAACATCTATGTTGAACTAGATACTCATGCATCTTCTAAATAAGTAATTATCAGTGGACAAGATACACATGCATCTTCTAAATAAGTAATTATCAGTGGACAAGATACACATGCATCTTCTAAATAAGTAATTATCAGTGGACAAGATACACATGCATCTTCTAAATAAGTAATTATCAGTGGACAAGATACACATGCATCTTCTAAATAAGTAATTATCAGTGGACAAGATACACATACATCTTCTAAACAAGTAATTATCAGTGGACAAGATACACATACATCTTCTAAACAAGTAATTATCAGTGGACAAGATACACATACATCTTCTAAACAAGTAATTATCAGTGGACAAGATACACATACATCTTCTAAATAAGTAATTATCAGTGGACAAGATACACATACATCTTCTAAATAAGTAATTATCAGTGGACAAGATACACATACATCTTCTAAATAAGTAATTATCAGTGGACAAGATATACATACATCTTCTAAACAAGTAATTATCAGTGGACAAGATACACATGCATCTTCTAAATAAGTAATTATCAGTGGACAAGATACACATGCATCTTCTAAATAAGTAATTATCATTGGACAAGATACACATACATCTTCTAAACAAGTAATTATCAGTGGACAA
Source organism: Biomphalaria glabrata (assembly GCF_947242115.1). Lineage (NCBI taxonomy): Eukaryota > Metazoa > Mollusca > Gastropoda > Planorbidae > Biomphalaria > Biomphalaria glabrata. The sequence continues at coordinate 27,097,131 of NC_074716.1, forward strand.
GATACACATACATCTTCTAAACAAGTAATTATCAGTGGACAAGATACACATACATCTTCTAAACAAGTAATTATCAGTGGACAAGATACAAATTCATCTTCTAAATAAGTAATTATCAGTGGACAAGATACACATACATCTTCTAAACAAGTAATTATCAGTGGACAAGATACAAATTCATCTTCTAAATAAGTAATTATCAGTGGACAAGATACACATCTATCTCTCTCTCTATATATATACATTCTATCTAGATCATTATTCTAGTGACAAGAAGAAACTGGGAAAACAAGTTGATGACCCATAGGAAAAGTCGTGGCTACTTCGCTTCTGCTTGGAATGTAGGCCCTATAGCAAGGAAAGATTTTATGCAATTATAAATGTGAGAAGAGGATATTCTTTTATTCAAGCTTGTATTTTTTAAAAGATATTTGTTTATGGTTAATGAAATTTTGAATGAAAAGAATAAAGTGTTGTTTTTTTATCTAAGCTTCAGACATTTCTTTATCATAGAAGATTATTTTGTCATAGGTCATAGGTTGACGAACCCAAGACCGTCGGACCCAAAAAGCCCACGGTCCTGCGCAAATTCATGATGATAATAAACCTGTATACTACACTACGAAATATCATTGTATAGATCTGCCTTCATATTTCACAATGTTTCTTGCTTGAGATTTGGTTGTCTGTTGTAAATGTTGCTTTCAACATTGTGTCTTTGGGTGTAGATGTTTCATTCAGTTGTGTTGTAAGTCTTTTTGTTTTTCCAAATATATTTGTTTACGCATTATACATGTGTTAATAGAGTGATAAGATTTGGATTTGTTCAAGGTGGTTTCTCTTTTAAATACTGTGTAGGTAACAAAAGCTGGACTATAGTATGGGGACTTCTTGTTCAAATGTATGATTAGTAGCTCTATAATAGTATCATAATGAGTCTACTTTAAGGCTAGATAGAAAAAAATCTCAAGTAATACAGAAACTTCATAACAAACAAAAAAAGTCTATGTAGATACTCTCTCTCTCTCTTTCTCACTCTCTCTCTCTTTCTCACTCTCTCCTTTCTCTCATTCTCTGTGTGTGTGTGTGTCTGTTTATCTCTTCCTTGTCTCTCAATGTTTCTCTGTCTCTCTCTCTGTCTCATTTCTTGCTCTCTGCCTCTCTCTGCCTCTCTGTCTCTCTCTCTTCCTCCCTCTCTCTCTCTCTCTGTCTCTCTCTCTCTCTGTCCTTCTATCTGCCTCTCTATGTCTTTATTTGTCTTGCTTTCTGTCTCTCGTTCTTTCTCTCTCTCTCTCTCTTTCTAAAAATGTAAAATTAAAAAAAAACTAGTTTAAAATTACTTTACATAATCTCGGGACTGCATATTCTTGCATTAGCTTGATCTGCTCATTTTAATAAATGTTAATCATCTGTTTGAAGCGTTTTCAACACCAAAACTTTGAAGTTTGAACATATTTTAATTTGATCCTATTTTAGAGAGAATGCTATGAACAAAAATTAATTTGGCTACATGGACCATGGCAGTATTAGAACATTTAACAGCGGTCTTATTCTTCATCTAACCAAATAAATGTGTCTCAGGTTTTTACGTCAACTAAATATTTCAATAATTAAAACTTTTGGCCTAGTATTAAAATAATGAATGAACCTTTTTAGAAATTCTCACATGAAAAGAGGAAAACACGACATATGTCAAGCGATACGATCTTTGGAGTTTACACAATTGTTTGATGGAGAGTTGAAATAACTAGATCTTATCTTCTTATCTTATAAAATAGAGAAGTTTCTTCAAATATATTAGGACCTACGCATTTCCATGTGTTAATGGAGTCGTTCATATTAATTAGAGATTTTCACTGTACCGAGTCTCTGTTTTCCTGAATCAAGCCACAAATAATCTATGCTTTAATGAAAGAAACAATACTTTTTTTTGTCCTAAAGTTGATCCTAACGAATCCTAACGAATCCTAACGAATCTAGATCTACAAATAATCTAAACATTTAATTTTCTAACTACAATGGAAATAAAGCTGAAATCCATTTTTCTAAAATTTGTTTCCAAGTTTCAATGAAAGTAAATGAAAGTCAATATGTTCTCTTACTTCTGAGGGTTCAAATGATCTATAGATCAGCTCACTAAGAACATTCATTAAACAATACGTATGTTTGTAACGTACTAATAGGCTGCATATAGTTTTATTTCTCATTATAATTAATCACAGGCCTGTTGAGGTACGCACGTGCCGGAGAGCCAACTTTAATACCTATTTTAATTCTATGTAGTACTCAGCGACCCACTTCAAAAGAATGCCTCGTTTTGAAGCCCTTCAGAAGCAACCGAAACGAGTCTACTAGCTAATTCATCGTCTATTATCAAGGTCAACTGTAAATTAATTTGCGATTTTGTTTTTTTTTTTTTATTTTTTGACATTTTAATGTAGTCTCGAAACCAAATGTCAAGTTTGACAAAACAAACACCTGAAATCATGGCACAAGTTTGATGTCAATGCTCACCAGCGTTCGAATCTGTTTTCATTCAGCTTCAAAGAAAATTTGAAAAAGTAGATGAACCAAAACACATTTTTTCCAAAATGCTCTACAGCTGTTGCCATCAGCGCCACCCTTTCATTTGTAATCCAGGAGCGGGTCAAAAAGGTGGAAGGAAAACTCAGCTTTTCTGTACTACTTGGCTGTTCCAGTCACGGGTTATAACATTTGTAAAGCGATCAGCGGGTGGCTTGTTTCAGACTCTCGACACACAGTTTACACTAAGTCATTGGAAACTGTAAGAAAGCCAAAAAAATCAAAACTTGTATTTGAAGTACTTATAACATACTCGTTCTCACGTGCTTTGTGACTCTTGCATCGTAACCAAAGGACCATTGGATAAACTAAGGGAGATGGGGGCTGTATGTCGGTTGAATGATCCGCACTTAGCCACTGTCGTCAAGGGTCGAGGGTTGTGGCACTATGTTTTGATTGAAGTAGCCATAGGATCAAAGGCTTTGGAACCCATGACTGTGACCACAGAGCAAGAAAGATGTTTTGTCAGTACTAAATATGAACTCTGAAAGCTTATACCGTACTAGCAGTACGCACCGGCTACGCCCGTTGATTTGTTCCTTGGTTTTTTATTGTTTATAATGGCCTGATTTGTTCCTAGACTTTATATCTCTTTATATGACTGGAACACCCCCTTCTTTTTTTTTTTTGTTTTAATTCTAAACGGCTACATTTTAGAGATCAACCTAACATACATGGCAGTTTCAAGATTGCGATTCTGTCAAGGGCTCTTCTTAGTGGATGTCTTTGAGGTAAGGGGAACGTATGTACGAACATTCATGCAGATACGTACGGCGGTTTGGAAGATCTCGTGATACGTACGGCGGTTTGGAAGATCTCGTGATACGTACGGCGGTTTGGAATATCTCGTGATACGTACGGCGGTTTGGAATATCTCGTGATACGTACGGCGGTTTGGAGTATCTAGTGATCTATGAATCAATAAGTGGTTACTTACAAATATATAGTAGATTGATATACTTTTGTGGTCCGTTATACTGAATCTTTTATTTCTTTTTTTTTTCTTATAAGTAATTATATTAATAGTTCTAAAAGTACTTAGTTATAATTGCATAAATGATTATTTTGTTTTTTTAGTTTCTTTTGTAACTGCGTTTACTTCTTCAGAGTCATAAAAAGCTGACCAAAGTTTCAGAAACAAAAAAATATTTTCTAGAACTAACAATGAAAACACATTGAAGAACACCGAGACTGTCCCCACCCCTTCCAAAGTTTGCTGCTCATGTAGCACACATTGAAAACATTTGAATCCATAGTTTCATCATTAAAAAAAAGAAGGAAGGGAAAATGAGAATACATTTAAAAGAAGTAATGTTGTTGTTTTCACTAACATACCATGCTTCCAGAGTTCTTAATATTATTAAGTGCGTTTATATTGAAGTTTAAAAAGGTAGGAGACTCCACAAAAATCCTACCCACTTAAGGAAATCTGGCACTGACACACACACACGCACTCACACACACACAGAGAGATAGAAATGAACGGATTTATAAACGCTAGACCAATAAACTGAACTAAATACAACAATAGCACAAAGATGTAATAATACTTTTCAAAAGCAAAATAAAAAAATAAGTTGAATGTCAAGGTAAATCTAAAGATATCTTGTGTCTTTGAATTGTCATGTCTACAAATAATAGAGAATATTCTACTTCATGCTTCTAACACACCATGTGTCTCACACACACACACCACACACACAGAGACATGGTTAGGTTTAATCCATCACACCAAGGGTGTTCTGCGAGACTATTGCCTTTTTTTTTCCAAAGCCATTAAGAAGAAGATAAGGGGGGAAAAAACTGGCCTGGAACAGGACACTCTTATAAGCTAGTGACATATCCGAGTGCCACTATTGTGACAAGGATCACAGAAGATACACAACTAAATTGCGCCACAGCGGGGATGCTCTTTGCGCCTCATGTATCCCCCGAAAGTTCTTGAAAAGCAAGGGCTGAGAGCCCCACGCATGCCGTCGCCCTCCCTAAGAACATCTTCGCCCCCCACCCCGCCCCATGTCGTCTGCTATGAAAAGAGCAGCGTGGTGACTAAAATGTTTCCGATGTCTGCGCTGTGTTCAGGCGCCCTCGTGGGATCCAAACACGCAGACGATCGGCTACTTGGTAAGGACGGAACAACTTAGATCTGAGGCGATAAACTCAAACACCTTTATGTTGAACTCGACTATGATTAGTTATCACAACTATTATTTTGTTCTTATGTTTTTTCTGCTTGCACCAATGAACTGATGGACAGAAATATTAATTGACTACAAATTTGTTCCAACTGGAATTCCAGTTCAAGTTTTTGTCTGAGAATGTTACGACATCGACCTAGATAGAACTGAGAGACAAACAGAGACAGACAGACAGACAGAGAGAGACAGACAGACAGACAGAGAGAGAGACAGACAGACAGACAGAGACAGAGAGACAGACAGAGAGAGACAGAAAGACTGAGAGAGAGACAGAGAGAGACAGAGAGAGACAGAAAGACTGAGAGAGAGACAGAAAGACTGAGAGAGAGACAGAGAGAGACAGACAGACAGAGAGAGAGACAGAGAGACAGACAGAGAGAGACAGAAAGACTGAGAGAGAGACAGAGAGAGACAGAAAGACTGAGAGACAGAGAGAGACAGAAAGACTGAGAGAGAGAGACAGACAGACAGACAGAGACAGAGAGAGACAGACAGAGAGAGACAGAGACAGTTTTAGGGACAGAAAAACAGAAATAAAACTATTTGAGCGAAACGAGAAGAAGAAAAACATTTTAAAATACTTTTTAAAAAAAGACTATACCTCCTTTGTGCAGCTTATTGAGAGATTTTTTTTTTTTCATAAAAATGAATGAATTTTATATTTCAAAACATTTTTTACACCCCCCCCCCCTCTTTACCCGCCCCCAAGAAAGAATCCAGGTTAAGCGATAAGACCTAGTACACCTTTTATTTTTTTTTCAGTACTGAAGAGATTACATTGCCAACAATACATAAGACACTAAGGATAACATTCGTATTGTGCAATAACAATGCGCAAAATTTTCCTGAACATTAATTTATTAAATTGTTGAATCAAAAAAGGTGTTACATTCTGAAACTCACGAACGCGATAGTCCTTTCAAGGACGCGATATTCTTTTCAAGAACGCGATAGTCCTTTCAAGAACGTGATAGTCCTTTCAAGGACGCGATAGTCCTTAACCCATATTGGATCTAGAGCTAAAATCCTAGATCCAGATCTATAGCCAAATTTAAATTTATTTCATTTTGATACTTGAAAAATGATTAAAAGTCAAAGTAGAGTTTTCCCCGTGTGGCCAACTCTTTTCTCAGCGATATGGGCCAACCTCAACTGTTAAATAGAATCGTTAGAGGCGTTGTTTTTTTTTTTTAGCGGACGTGGCTGGAGGGGACGCCATACAGACATCGTGAAGACTAAATATGTAGGCCTACCTATAAAGATTTTCGTAACATATCAGAGTGGGGGGGGGGGGGGTATTTCTGCAGCTCTAACAAATCAAAACGATGGTGGTGTAGTCGTAATGTGAGAAGATTAGAGACACCCGCGCAAATTAACAGAGAGAAATATCGGCAGGAAGCTAGATCGTTATTACCGTTTGATTGGATGTTTTGAATGAAAGACGGTCACGTGACTGCTTTCTTCCATTGTCGTCTGCTCCTTTGAACGTCATCTTCGTGTGTACCAATGAAGTCGCGTGCAGCCACTACACCATGTAGACACAGAAATAAATCTTTCAGAGTGACCGGAAGCGTATTTCACTCTAATGCTCAAAGTTCATGGGGTCATTTCTGCCATTATCGCTCCAAAAGTCTGAATTAATTTGTCTGTAAGAAATGGCGGGCACATAAGGGTTTCTCCGATTTTCTTGGGAAATAATGGAGTTAATGCGCGTACATTAGAACAGTTTGAACAATGCAGTATGAAATTCAATGTTTAGTTGTAATGCACAATTGTCAAAGAGAAGCTAACTTATACGAAATACTGAGCAAAGTAAATTCGTTCCTTAGATGAATGGTTCCTAAGAATGTTGTAGGGTCAGCACTAGGACCATGTGCACCTTTCTCTCTCATAACGACGCCAAATATTCAACAGAGTTGCTGGTGCTCAGGCTGCCTGGTCGTTCGGTATGCGCTCTCGACTGCTATTTGGACTTCTCGATGCTCCTGGGTTCATATCCTGTCCGCTGCCTTCCCCCGTCGTCCTGCGGGAGGTTTGGACTAGTAGGTAAATTATCTTCAATTCTGAAGGAACATCCGAAACATGTAAAACATTTTACAGAAAAAACAAACATTTTATAAACAAATCCTGAAGGAATGTAGTAATCCTGATTTAAGTCTGGCTTCATCGTTAAGTAGATTTGAAGGTCTGTCTGTCTTTTCGTAAATATCTGATTGTCAATTCGTTGGCTATTAACTTTGAGACGAGTCGTTCACATTTCTTCTTCGTCTTCCTCCTTTTTTGGAGCGTTCAGATGACTAGACCAATATACTGAACTAGACCAATATACTGAACTAGACCAATATACTGAACTAGACAAATATACTGCACTAAACCAATATACTGAACTAGACCAATATGCTGAACTAGACCTATATACTGAACAAGAAGGCCTTCATATTTGTTTCATAGTACTGCTGTATATGTTGTTTTTGAAACATCCAGACTTTCTTTACAAAACAAATATGTTGGCTTATTATCATGTTCCACGAAAATAGATCCATTCACTTTTCATAGTAGATTCTATATTCAGAGTTTCATTCATAAACTCCATAAACGCGCAATCGTTAAAGGTCATGGTGACCAATCCATCAGAGAAAAAGTAAGTATCCTAACCAAGCTTCAGATACATTGACAACTTTTTGAAGGGGGGGGGGAGGATTTTCTGCTTTTTGTGCCGACATTTCGGCTGGCAGGATGTTGTTCTGGCCCGCGGGCCGTACTTTGGGCATCACTGCATTATGATATAGTTCCCCTTGCAGACCTTGCGATCTATAACTATGTCTATAAGGTACTGATGAGGTAGAGGTCATCTTGGGCAGACTGTTCACGAAGGTGCCATACGACCTACACAACGACCAACTGCCTTTACTTTTCCCAACTAATGTTAGGTAGAGTTGGGTGGAAAGTAAAAAAAGTAAAAATCCTTAAGTTTTACCAGGATTCGAACTATAATGTGACTGAATCCCTAGCAATGTACCATGATGTTACTGAATCTCAAATGATGCCCTAGAATGTGGCTGGATTAATCATAATGTCCTAAGATGTGGCTGAATCACTTGTGATGTCTTGTGATGTAAAATGTATTGTAAATAATTCAGTTCCAACGTGTTTTTCTCTCAGTCATTACAAAAGAATACCAAACGTAGAAACACTTGTCTAACACCTAACTCCTAGTAGTCAAGTAACAGTAAAGTTCCTCTATCAGACCTTGCGATCTATAGGAGTGTCTATAGAACTCCTGGTAGTAAAGTAAAAGTAAAGTTCCTCTATCAGACCTTGCGATCTATAGGAGCGTCTATAGAACTCCTGGTAGTAAAGTAAAAGTAAAGTTCCTCTATCAGACCTTGCGATCTATAGGAGCGTCTATAGAACTCCTGGTAGTAAAGTAAAAGTAAAGTTCCTCTATCAGACCTTGCGATCTATAGGAGCGTCTTAAAAATGGCTGCCTGGCCGTGCGGTTTGCGCGCTGGACTGTCGTTCAGATTTATCGATGGTCCCGGGTTCAAACCCTGCCCGCTCCCATCCCCCGTCGTCCTGCGGGAGGTTTGGACAAGGAAGTAATTATCTTCAACTCTGATGGAACATCCGAAACATGTAAAACAAACAAAACAAATTCCAGAATTCAAAATCCCAGTCTTCACAGAGATTCAAACCTGAGATCTTCGGTTCGAAAGTCAGGCGCTCGACCACCCAGCCACCACATCCTCTTATCTCATGATATGCTGGTAATTATTGGTTATTAAAGGGTATGTGATTTGTCTTGTTGAATGCCAATGTATGTCACATCGTTTCCTACAATCATTGGATTAACGATACAAACAAATACAATAATAAATAAATAATTTCACAACTTTAACAACAAAAATAAATCTGGCCGGAATATTGTTGGATCCCGAGGACATTCCACCCTTTGCGTTCTTTGCGTTACCATCTAGCCACTTCTTTTAATCTTTTTGACTCACACAGTCAACACAAACACATATACACATATAAACAGTCAGACACAATCTCTGCCACCAAAATGAAACTGTTTTTTGGCCAAATATTTCCCCACCAGTAACGTCTCTGTACCCACCTCCCACTGCGCAGTTGTTTTTCTTCCTGGACTCCCAGTCTTTCCACAGCATTGTCCCTGATCTTCTTTTGGGAGCATTCTCCCAAGTCCTGCAACCGCTCGCCCTGCGTCTCAGCACTCAAAAGGAGGGGAGGTGGCGGAGAACTGTATCTGATTAAATCCTATATCAATATTTTGGCTTGGGAAAAAAACGCGTCCAGTTGCCACGTTGGCACGCGCGACCGTTGTCATGTCTACCCGCAGAACTGTGGCCAGTTTTTATTAGGAACACAACTAAATTTGAGTCCGAGGCTGGAAACTTCAAAGTGACCACATTGTTGCCTTCAGATCTGAAACGCAGTTCGCCCAGGCTTCTACCACCGCCATCTCCCCCTCCTTTACGATTTCTATCACTTTTTTTTTAAATTTTACTTCTGGTCTTGGTGAAATCTGCTCGGAAAGGGACGCCACTTGAAAAGTTTACTTTGCAACCCGTCCGAGGTGACCCTTGACCCGAAGTTAACTTATGCGACCCCTTGTCGTCAGTTTTCCGATAATTGCCTGAATAGTGGAGAAGCCTTGACCGGTCCAGGGATGGGAGGGGTGCGGGTGAGGGTCCAAGAGGATTTAATTAATCCGCTGGCAAGTCCATTTAGATGTTTGGACGATAGCTATTGAAGCATGGTGCTGTTGTTGTTGAGGTCGAGAACAATCCTCTGGCAGTGGGCTTAGTAAATGACACCACAGGGCTGTTAAAGGAGTATTGTGGAACAGGACAACATTAGGGCGTCAGAACAAGACAGTAGTAGGAAATCCAAACAACACAGCGGTAGGACTATCAAACAAGACAGCGGTAGGACTATCAAACAAGACAGTGATAGGACTATCAAACAAGACAGCGGTAGGACTATCAAACAAGACAGCGGTAGGACTATCAAACAAGACAGTGATAGGACTATCAAACAAGACAGCGGTAGGACTATCAATAAAGACAGCGATAGGTCATCTAAAGAAGACAGTGTTAGGACATCCACACAAGACAGCGGTAGGACAATCAAACAAGACAGCGGTAGGACAATCAAACAAGGCAGCGATAGGACATCCAAACAAGACAGCCGTAGGACAACCAGATAAGACAGCAGTAAGACATTCAACCAGGAAAAGGCAGAAAAATAGCTGATTGACTATAAGAAAAGGACAACAAAAAGGGCAACAAAAAGGACAACAAAAAGGACAACAAAAAGGACAACAAAAAGGACAACAAAAGGACAACAAAAAGGACAACAAAAAGGGCAACAAAAAGGACAACAAAAGGACAACAAAAAGGACAACAAAAAGGACAACAAAAAGGACAACAAAAAGGACAACAGAAAGGACAACAAAAAGGGCAACAAAAAGGACAACAAAAAGGACAACAAAAAGGACAACAGAAAGGACAACAAAAAGGGCAACAAAAAGGACAACGAAAAGGACAACAAAAAGGACAACAAAAAGGACAACAAAAAGGGCAACAAAAAGGGCAACAAAAAGGGCAACAAAAAGGACAACAAAAAGGACAACAGAACACTTGTGTCGGATGTTTGACTCATTCATTCTGATGGAACTTAAGAAATGTATTATTTAAAAAATTCAGGCTACATGCAACAGGCTACAGGCTACATGCAACAGGCTACATTGTGTGATTATAAGTGAAACAATTATTTACGCCACAATTAATGGGTGCAAGGCAAATATTTTTTTGGTCACTTTATTACCGAATTTTAATGTACGCCTTACTTGATTTCACACCCCATCCTTTTTTTTTTTTTTTATCATTTGTCTCCATAAAAGAAAATATTAACAATAAGAAAACATAATGTTGTTACACATGAATACCTTCTAAAGGTGACCCTAGCAGCGTGTGTAAGTCATATAATGTATCTAATCCATTCCGCGAGCATTAGAACATTATAAATTATCCAGAGGTCTAATCTGAACAGTCATCTTAACGCGAGTTCAGGATTGACTTGAAAATAATGGGTGATTGTTTCAATTGAACGCCAAATGAGTGGCGCCCCCTCACCCCCCCCCCCCCCATTACTTTCGCATTCTGCGTATATCCCTCTGAGTTCTCCATCTGTTCCCAGGCCGGCCGCTTATGTTCCCATTAATGTAAAAAGGTCATTATCATGCTGGATTTTTATCTGTCTTCAAAAAAACCAGCTTTAGAAAAATAGAATAGGCGATTGAAGTTAATTTGTTGAATTAAGTCAGAACAAATTTCAACTTAATGACTCACAGGATGATGCAATTCAGCAGATTTAGCTTATATAGCAGTACTTTCGCATATGAGTATTTTCCACTAGATCTTGATTTTTTTATTTGGACACATTGATTTGATGTTTAAGAGTCATACTCTTGTCTATAAATAGATAGTTAGTCCATTCAATATGATGTAAAGGTAAAAGACAGCTTGTAGAATTAAAACCTAATTTGGCCTTTGGGCAAACTGGGCTCTATAGCCTTAGCCGTAGTCTGTCTAGGTCCGCAAGGAGATTTTATAGCTGTCTCAGACTTCTGTGCCACTGTGTACAACATTTAGTGTTAAGACCGGTCTGCGCCTGCGCAAGTCAATCACTACTTTAAAAATACTGAGCGCGTGCAAGAGGAAATGCAACATATTTATCAACATGAAATACTGTACTTCTTGTTCATTTTCTGACTCGAAGACAAGCTTTATTAGTAATTATTACTAAAATTACGTGTAAATGCATATGATGTACATACAGAATAAGATCGAACGAAATATTGATCTTATTATAATACATTTATGATTGGCTTTCAAATAGTCGTAACTTATATTATGTGCTCAAGTGTACATTTTAAAAAGAAAACTAAAGTTTACCACGCATAGGCACGGAGATAGAGAGAGAGAAAAAGGGAGAGAGAAAGAAAGGGAAAAAGAGAAACAGAGAGAGAAAACGTGAAAGTGAGAGAGAAAGTCAGTCAGAGAGTGCTATGTATAGATATTGTCTATCTCACTACGTGCTTCTGGTTCCCCCTAGACTGTTGTTGCCGAGCTAAAATTGGTCTGGATTCTGATCGCTTTAAACAAATCTTATTTTCCCCACCTAATTGTAACGTTTCTAAATTTCCCAAATTTAAATAAAGCCACATTTCTAAAGTCGTTCTTTTCTTCGTACTCTAAATGTAGTTAATGACAAAGTTCTATATACTCATTTTATATATAAGAGCATTTTAAGTTCATAACATCACTTGTCCAAAGCAGTGGCGTCACTAAGGTCGTTTTCATCTGGTGCGGCTCGCACACCAGGTTTTATACATTTATTTCTCATTAAAGTCAACCTATATATATTAATGTCTAGGCAAGCCTATATAGCTTAAGTTGACCTACTTCTATCTGTGTCCAGTGTTACCTGTACTTTAATGACAAGTGCATGTTTGAATTCTCTCAGTTAGCAGACGACTCTAACATGCCAACAAGTACATCATGCTGTTTAAACTACTCTTCAGCTAACACGTGTTCTCGACCAGTACTCTCTCATTGCATCTGCAGTCACTGCTAACAATCTCTTACAATGAACAATAACAACTTTCTCTTCTGGTTCCAGAACAGACGTTTTAAAAAAGCACGACGTTACGCCTAGTGACGTGACCAAACAGCGACAAACATCATGAGAGCAGAGACCAATCTCAGCACAATATAACAAGCGTCAAAAATCTATTTCCTACTCTAGAGCCTTACCTTTTTTTTTTTTTGTTATCCTTTTATTTGTTTCCCCATGCTTCCAACATCTTCAGAGAAATTGTGTTTCCTTTCAATTGATTGTGAATTTAATGCCACTCCAGAAAGAACGTTAGAACTCTTCAACACTAAGCCAAGCGTGACCATCAATACTTCCTTCTTGTCTGTTCTCAATGTCAAGGATACCACCATCCCTCCAGCACGAAGAAAGCACAATAAGCCACCGGCCTGCTCTGAAAAATGTTCCTAGAAAAAAAAAATTCAAGACTAAAACCATTTTCTTCCGAAGAACACATTGTGTCTGGACCTGGATAAAAGAATTCACTGCTTCTATCGTGCAAAAAAAAAAACTAGACTCAAGAATCTATGACTTTTCGGTCCACACTACACGAGTAGTCCAGAAAAAAAAAACTTCCACTACTAAACAAGTATTCAAGAGCAGACAAATCTTGGCCTCCATTCTAGCTCCTACTTGGAATGAACTCTTAAAGCAGCTCGGCCTCTGTGTCCGTGTGTTATGTAAAGTTTGTATGGGGCTACAGAGGAGCCATTAGCAATTGTAATGAAGCTAGGAACTCAGTTCGTCATGCAATTGTATTAATATTTTACCGCACCAACTGATCAATGGGAAAAGGGGGGGAGGGGACAGCGCTGGTCTCGAAGGGCCCAGAGACATTCAGATTTCTACTTTCTTTCTTCATTTTCACTTTTAGGTGGAAAGCAGGGAAAAAAAACTCAAGGGGTTTGTCAAGGAACGGGAGGGGGTGTTGTGGGGGGGGGGGGGGGGAGGAGGAGGGAGGTGACGCCATTGTATTTTTTAAAAATATTCGACTGTTTGCTTTTCTTGTCCACTTTTTTTATTTCAACCTGGTAGAAGAAGAGAATGGAATAAGAGAGAAAAGGCAGAGGCGTAGCTTATTGAGGGTGTTGGAAGTGGAACTACTTTTGCATATTTCTACACACACATTTTCCCCCTTCTGTTTTGGCCCCTGTCCCCCCTGTCCCCTTAAGTCTTCTATCAATGCATTGATTGGAAGTTTGTCTAAAATCACCCCCCCCCCCCTTTTTTTTTTCATTTTCAAAAAAAAAAAAAGATCACAAAATCACCCCCCCCCCCCAACCCGCTTTTGTTTTGTCTATTTTCCTTTGCTAAATATTTAAATCAGGTCTCTTGTACACAATAGAAAGAAAATGTGATTCTAAAAATTGAGACATTTATGTAAAAATAAAGATTAGAAAAGAAAATATTGGCAATTAAAGCCATAGTATAATTTTTCCGTGGGCTGATGTTACATGATAGGATTGTCTTATAAGTAAAAACGTTGGGCTTTCTATTCTGCTAGGTATGAAGATGTATCTCACAGTAGCTCCTGCCTAACCCTAACCTGTTCATTAGTTATGCTATGAAATGTATTGGTTGGTGTGATAACCACGCAACATTGTAGTTAAATTTGACTGAGGTCAAACGCTGAGGTCACAAGTCTGGGAATGGTCAAGTTACGATGATGTAATCGATACTTAGTGGGCATGGAGGAGGAATACCTTCCCTCTGAAAATGAGGGTACTACATCTCCAGATCTTGCTGACCAAGCCAATACAGATCGGATTTTTCTATAAGCAACACAAGCTTTAGGCCCCTAAGAAATATTTAGCACTGACTTATGTAATATCTGGACTTATAGAGGGCGCCATATAACAAATAAATTAAGGCCTTTTCAAGTCTAAATTAAACACTGTTTGAAGAACAGATCAATTGATATTTTTAAAAATTCAAGAAGTTTCTGACACACTTCACAACAAAGTAATTTGAGTACTACCTACTGTTTAAAATCCCAAACTTAAGCTCCTAGATTCTGCCACAAGCAGGAATGGCTTCACATGAAATTTATAATAAATGAATATTCCTATTTGACTACAGTAACACCATTAATATAAGTCATTAAAATTAACAACAACAAAATTCAAATTATAAAATGTATAAAAAGATGTTATATCATTCAAACAATCTATACAGCGATTATTTTGTTTTAAATAGCTTATGGATTAAACAAACAAAAGGAACAAAGCCTGAAAGCTACGTCTTTGGGTATTTCCCAATGTAGGCCCAAGTCATTCAACAGTGAACTAAATGACTAAACGTTCATGAACATTTTGCGCACCGTCTTGAGTCTGGATCTATCGGCTTAGTTTCAGAATTTTATATCCCCTGAGTATTTATACATAAGCTTAAACCAGGATTTTATTTTCGAGGGAGGGGGAATTGGTGAGGGGTAACAAATGTTGTATTTCTTTTTAAATTATAAATATTTAGTTATTAAGAGTAAAATAGTCGTTCTTCATAAAGAAGGAATTGTCCTTCTTCAATTTTGTTTAATTTGCTGTTTTCTAAGTGCTATCGGAGCAAATGAAGGTGTTGTCTGAAACTACCAGTAACACATAAGAGTTTTAGTCTCTCATTAACAGAGTAACACATCGAAATGCATAGGACTGAACTATCTTTAAAGGAACGTCTGTAATTGATCAGACTTTGGTCAATCACAAGATCAAGTCTTAAATAAACCCATGAAAGAAAGAAACTACTAACAATGTTTTGGTCAGAATGTCAATGTCCTGGCGAATAGCTTCAGATAAGGTGCCCCAGTCCTTGCCACAGGCGCCAGACAGTCCAATCCGACCCGAACGTGTGATACATCCCGAGCAGACGGCGATGAACGTCATTGTTCCATGTGCCAGAGGTGTGATGCTGTCTCCCCGGCAACCATGAAACACTGTAACAGAAATGACCTTGACAGTGACGGAAATGACCTTGACTATGTGAAAGATGCACTTCATCTCACGATTTTTTTAATTATTATTTTTTGCATACTCTCATTGAAAAAGTCAAGTCCGCGGTTTCGATGATGTAATTTGGGATTCTTCAAGAATAAACAATTTGCCTACTGAATATAGTGACCAGTTATGGTAATATGATGGTCAGATGGTAGCTCCAGACAGCTAGTCCAACAAAACTGTAGTGAGCGTAGTATTTGATGAAGTGTAGTTCAATAAAACGTGGACAAACTGATTTGTATAAAACAATCATGTACTTAACTTTTTATTAGCATTAGAAAAAATAGGAGGCGCGGTGGCTGAGTGGTAAAGCGCTTGGTTTCCGAACCTGGGTCCGGATTCGAATCTCGATGTAAACTGGGATTTTGAATGTCGGGATCTTTAGGGCCCCTCTGAATCCACCCAGCTCTTATGAATACCTGACATTAGTTGGAGAAAAGTAAAGGCGGTCGGTCGTTGTGCTGGCCACATGACACCCCGTGAACCAAGGAAACAGATGAACTTTACATCATCTACCCTATAGATTGCAAGGCCTGAAAGGGGAACTTTACTTTTTTACAAGCTATTTACAATTTTAAAGTTCATGGTGAAATACTAAAATGTTGAACATAAAGTACAACTCACTCCAAGTCTACAACAAACACACGCCATTCTGTCAATCTCCAACCTCCGTTTTGACCCAGCATCAACTGGCGTTCACCTCTTATTTATCACCTGATAGTCTTACTCTTGGTTATTTCACACGTGTGTGGGATGTGTGGCGGAGAGGTCAAAGCCGCTTGTTACGGCATGGCCATGTAACTAGAAGTCTCGAGTTTGAATCCAGAGTTATGTTTTCTATGAACCCAAAGACACATCGGAAACCTCCAAGATATCCCGTCCCCATAGCCACACAAGAGATTGGACCAGAGAGCATAACAGATGCACTACATAAAAGTCATTAAAAAAACCACTATTTAGCTAATATTTATACGCACATATGATTCATAACACTTGTTGTTTTTTTTTTCCATCTTTCTGTGTATATTTTTAAAATAGAAAGCAAAAAGTGTCTTATCCACCCATACAGAGTGTAATATTTTGAGTATGGAAATATTTTCAAATCTAAAGTTGAATAAAAGCGTAACAGTATCTATAACTTCAAAGATATAAGAGGAAATAACTCAAACAAGGAGACATAAGAACGAAGTTGTCATTTAAGCTATCAACATAACATTTATAAAGACGTTTACTTCAGGTCAGCTGAACTCGTGGACAAGGCTCACAGCTGAATCGCATCACTCGCTTTCACAGTCCTGGCCTCAAATTAACCAATATGTGACAAATACATTTATCAGAAAAACACACACAAAAATGAAGATAGTTGTCTACTCCAAGCTGCAGATGATCCCGGACGGTTATGAACAGATGTAATTAGTTGCTGATTTGTGTGTAACCTAATGTATGAGATAAATGAACGCCAAAGCGTGCCGCCTACGATTCTGCAATTCTAGTTAAATTATTTATGTCACCTCACCACCTACAAAATACAAATGGACTATCCACCCTTTCTTTTAATGAAGCGCTATTTAAAAAATGATTATTCGTATTTTACAAACAACCCAGCTTCAAATAGCTGTTATATTCAACTTCAATTTCACCAACTAAATAACACAAAAATTGAGTTACAAACGGAAGAGCTTGGACTGCTGCAGTCACACAACATACTCACAGTCAGATAAAAAAAGATAGCTAATCAACACTTTCCTTGTGTCCACCGGAAACACACCTTAAAAGCTATTTATAGCTTACTCGTCATCATCGATGAACATCTCTAATTGCTAAGCCTTGTGTTTTAAAAAGCATGTAATGTTTTTGGCACTTTTTTAGCTTTGCTGACAAACCCAGGTTTTACGTTCTTCCGCTGGTAGCTGTAAAAAGCGTTTATTTAGTAGTCCAAAGTAGTCTTTCTATGTAAAGTCCTTGACGTGACTAAGTTATTGTATTTATTTTAAAATCTTTCTGTTTCCTTTTTTTTTTTATTCCAGTTTCATTATTTGGCTCTTGCATTTCTCCATATCTTTTTCTGTTTGTTTATTTTTGTATTCTCTCTCTTTCTTTATTTTATTGCTTAGACTTTAGAGAGAGTCAACAGGAGGTTCAGAATAGACGAGTTAACAAAGAGCAGATTACTCTTATTTACCTTGTTATGAAAATCCCATATTCTATACTTAAGGGTGGGGCCGCCATTTCGGAATGACTCAATAATTCAAAATCTTGTTGGATTTGTTTAAAAACATATCTGGGAAAAGGATTTGTCTTTGCTTACAATTCCTCTTTTCAGCATTCAAATTTTTCATCGGATAAAAAAAAAAAGAAAAACATTTTTAAAATAATATTTTAAATACAACACCTCCATTAGGACAACTTAAAAAAATAAAATATTTAAAAAATGTATTCAAAGAAATTTAGCTCTAAAATAGGGTCTCGAACTCGTGACGTTGACACATTCAGCTCCTAAAACGAACGCTGTTACCCATTTGGCCATCGGGTATTGCGTGATTGAGTAAATGGTTATTGGCACTTTGATTGTTTTATCATCTAGAAGTAGAGCTAGATTTTGATTTATGATCATCTTTATTAGATTGACGTCCAAATATAAGCAGCGCTTAGATAATAAGCTTGAAGCAACTTTAAATTGAATAAACAACTTAGTTATCATTGCACTACAGATGACTACTGCGCCATTTTTCACTCCAATTTGTAGCCAAATTAAAATGTATTTCATATTTTGCTTGAATGATTATAAAGGTCAAACTAGAGATTTCGCCGAGTGGCCAACGAGTTAGTCATTTTTTTTCTCGGCTATATACAGCAACTGTTACATTTTTACGAAAATCGTTAGTGCCGTTTTTGAGATCAGCGTCCAAGCTGGTTCCTGGTTCCAGGTTCTATAAAGTTCTGACTTCAAAAGAGGTATTGTAAAAATAACAAAAAAAAACTGTGTGTGTGTGTGTTGGTATATACGATTCTCGAAAACGGCTCTAATCATTTCCCCCCCCCCCCAAAAAAAAAAGTTATGCTTATCGCTGAGATAGGAATTACTAGCTATTTGGCCACATTGGGAAAATTCTATTTTGACCGTTATAATTTTTTGAAGTATTATAAAGTATTATAAAAAATAAATTTAAATTTGGCTAGTGGTCTAGAGTCTAGACAATCTTGAACAGACGTATGTAAGCGGGTTTTACCGCTGGTAGGCCTTATCAATTAAATATTTTAATCTTGGAACCATAGACATATATACTAGGGGTGCACCGGATAGTACTTTTTGATATCCGGCCGGGGCCGGATATGACCGGATAGTAAAATTTAATATTCGGCCGGGGCCGGAGCCGGAGCCGGATACCTAAGTATCTTGTTAATAGCTTGTGTTGCTGAACATTTTACGAAACTGTTAAATAACATACCTATATTGGTTGGTTTTATTTTTTTTTCCTTTTATATACGTTATTGTTTTAAACTCTGTTACTGATTGATTTATTCAAGCTTAACAGTATTTCTAAAAATCTGTATAGCATGAGTGTGTCTGTGTGTATGTACGATGCCATCAACTGTAAAGGATGTGTGTAGGAAGGTCAATGTAAATAATGTTAGTATATATTTAACTAGTTTCTTATGTAAATCTCATAAGTAAAGTGCAATCTGCCTTGTATAGTGGTCGGATGTATGTGTTCATGAATTTCAGACCAACAACCTGGTCAGATATACCTAATGAGCCTACACATGTAGTCCTAGTGTAGTGTGTATAGTTGTTTGTGTTAACCATCAAGCATTGTTTTTTCCTTGAGCATACGCACGCAATAGAGTTGGGTGTCAGTAAAAAAAGATAACACATATACTGTATACTATATCTAGACTGAACATAGAGACTTTTTAACACTACAAAAAATGTCGTGAAAAATTTTTAGAAAATTGAATCAAGGCGTTGTTTTGTAAAGTAGTTATAAGAAGTAATGTTGTTTTTTTCAACCCTAGCCTATGTAACATATAATTTAATTTTTAGATCTAGATCTAGTATATGAACATCAAAAATAAGAGTACTCTCGTGTCATAATTATTATTTTGCAATTTTTAGATACATAATCTAGAAAGATCTAGGTAACCAATCTATTTAAATGTACATAAGATGATTTAAATCAACATGAATTTCTATCTAGGATTTTTGAAACCTTATCTCAATGGAAAGAAACAGGAAATGGCTTTGTTTCATATATTTACCTGAATATCCGAGAAATGATTTTGCATTATTTCTAAACTTTGAAAACTAAAGATCATTACTTTTCTAAGACAGAAAAGATTGATTGGGGCGACTCCTCCTAGAGCCTGAAAAAAGAGTTTACGTACATAAAAATCTATAAATGTAAAGGTCTGTGAATCGATCAGTCGAGGATAAGAATTTATTTCCGGTTTCCAGTCTAGATATAATATATGTCTATGCTTGGAACTAAATAAATAAAAGTTCAGGAACATTTTGCGCACCGTTTTTTTCAGTCTGTATCTCTAGACCTATCGAAAGAATTGTATATACCCTTGAGTAGATTTCTACATTCACTTAACCAGGAATTTTTTCTAGGTAGTGGTCATTGGAGAGGGATATCAATTTTATATATATATATATATATCATTAAGTAATTGAGAATAAAATAATCGCTTTTACGAAACAGTCATGAGATTCATAAAGGTGGCATTCTCTTTCTTTTACAAAGCTTATATCAACATACTCTGTCTGTCTGTCTGTCTGTTTCTCTGTCTGGTAAAAGGTTTGTACAGGTTATTTCTCCCACACACTTTCTCAGAACAAGTTGAAACTTCATTGGTATAGACAAGACATGAATCAATAAAAAGAATTGACCGATTAGTCAATTAATTATTTTGTTTTATACCAACAAGGAAAAGAATTCATCCCCAATTATAAGTGTATGCATAATTTCTCCCACACCCATTATCAGATCAAGTTGAAACTTTCCACAATTATTTAGTGTACCTAACAAAACCACTAGCGGATCCAGAACTTTGGAGTGGGGTGGGGGGCTATTTTTTTCCAAACCCTAACCCTAACGCCCAGTAAACCCTAACCCTATACATAAACGTGCGTACAGCATATATATATATATATATATATATATATATATATATTTCTATTGCAAGCTTGGGGGTCTGGGGGAGCGCTGTGAGCTTCCCCAGTGTGGTTCGGGGAGAAGCCCCGACGCAAAGAGCGTTTTCTTGCATTTTTCACTGCAGAAACGCATTCTCCTGAAATCTAGCCTACAGCACATTATTTTGTCCGTGTAGTTCGGGGAGAAGCCCCGACGCCAAAAGCGTGTTTTTGCATTCTTCACTGCTGTATTCTCCCGACATCTACAGCTTATCATTTATCAGTTATCCGCCCGGACGCCAAAAAATAATATCAGATTGAGTAAAGGTTGGCAAAAGGCGACTAGGAAAAGATTATCTGGGTTTAGAACTCATCTCAATTGTAACTCTTTTACTGAAAAATTTTTTTTGAATTATAATTTTTCTAAAGCAAAGTCTTTCTTAAAATAATTTTGATAAATTCATGTGAAATTACATAAACTCTGTCTGGAAAAGGGAGGGGCGGTAGAGTGAAAATGATTAAACCTCGCTCCTTTTTATAATTTCTGCTAATGATTGCATTTGGCATTAAAGAATAGGGGGTGGGGCGACTCAATATAAGAATTTAATTTATAGCATATATGAATTATATTAGTGACAGATTTTTTTTTAATTTTGTAATTTCTTAACTAAAATACAAAAAGAAAAAAGTATTGGTTTGTCCGATGGGGGGATGGTGATCGCATATATCGCCCCTCCCACCTGGTACAACCTTTTTTTCATTTTATATTTACTAATAAAAAAAAATTGAGATTAGAATTAGTGCGACATAATATACAATGGGTTCACATATCAATACGTAGTTTATATTATATAGATATTCAACTAATTTTGTTCACATACTATGATTTCTCCATAAAAATAGGACCGCCCCCCCCCCTCCCATTCAGAGGGCTAGAGCGGGAAGGGCAGCAGAAGCAATCATCCCCCCCCCCACCTCACCGAAAGATATCAGAAGTGTAGCGACATAATATAAAAATTATAATGTAATTCAACTAATTTTGTTCACAAACTGTGATTTCTAATTAAAAGTAGGACCGCCCCCCCCCACTCAAAAGGTTTAGGTTGGAAGGGCAGTAGATGTATTCGCTTCCCCCCCCCCCCCCCCACCAATCGGCTAAAAGGGGAAAGACATAATATAAAGATAGGTTAAAATATCAGTAACAAGTTTAAATCATATAGATATTTAATTGATTCTGTTAGCAAGCTGGGATTTCTACAAATAAATTGGACCGCCCCCCCACTCGAAAGTTTACGGAGGGGAAGGCGGGATTGATGCCGTCGCCCCGTCCCGACCCCACCATAATGCCCAACATACTAAGGGGGGGGGGCGAAATAATCTAAAAATAGGTTGAAATATAAATAATTTGTATACATTATTAACATAAGTAATAAATTCGTATACAAATTATGTGAATTCTATACTAAAATTCGTCCGCCCCCCCAAGGGGTGGGGGGAGCGGACGAGTGGGGGGGGGGGCGCTCGCCCCTACCGCCCCCCCCCCCCCCTGGATCCGCTAGTGAACAAAACATGAATGTATTAAAGTATTAACCTATTAGTCAATTAACTATTGGTAATGAAATATTTTCTTTTAGATCAAATAATGGAGATAACTTCTACATTATTGAGAGATATCGCTGTAAGTGCAGAGTTCCTCTCCTTGTAAAAGCTTTGTTTTTTTAAAAAGGAATTTTTTAAAAATAATTTTACTTGTTTAAAGTGTGTTGTTTTGTTCTTTTTATATTGCAATTATTGAAGAAAAAATGTAAGCGACAGAAAGCTAAAGAGAGAAGGACAAGCGACAGAGCAGCTGCAGAAGTGAACGACAGTATAAAGATCCGAGTTTAAATGTAGTCGTCTGTATATCAAAGAGAAGTAAGGGGGTGGGGGTGGGTGTGCGACAATTTCTTTTGCGATCTCCATCTACTCAAAATCAGACTTCCCAACATCCCTTCTGTGTGCGTGTGTGTGAGTGTGCTTACTAATCACCAATATCTACTTTATTTTTATTTTAGTGTTTCTTTCCTCGAGGGCGAGGGTTTAAAAACTAGTCTAGTCCCGGTATCATTAGCATATCCTTCCAAACTCGGGGGTCCCTATGCAAATGAGATTTAATTGGCCAAGTTATCAGTGGTCTGCTGGTAAGCTAGCTGGCTTAGCCTGGGAGACAGGAGGGGAGCGTCTCAGGGATGAATGTCATAGTGCTAATTATAACATCAGCAATCAAACCGAGGCTGATTGGTTCTGATTGGCTGGTTGGCTTCAGGACACACTGGCGGGATTTTCTTTTATTGTTTTATTTTGAAAAGTTTCTAATCAAAAGATTCAATCCAAAGATAGCCAGGTTTAAAAATAAAGAATTTCTTTTTTTTTTTCTTAAGTGTTTCAGTTTATCATCATCATCTTCATTATTATTAGTATAATTATAATTATAAATTATAATTAGTATTAGTACTAGTGAGTCTATGTGAGTCTATACATGGTACTCGTACCAGGAAAAAGAAAAAGATGCAGACAGAGAAAGCGATAGGAAGACAACATCAATGGACGGAAAGAGGTTAGTCTCAAAGCGAAAGACAGAGGAATGGTGAAGGAAGGTCGACGAATCACGTGAGTTGCCCCACTGGTTCAACAGACTTGGGGATAGGTGAAGGTGAATCCATACAACTGTAATGAATACCTGGCATTCGGCAAAGTCAAGACAGTTTGTCGCTGTGCCGCTGTGTTTGTCGCTGTGTTTGTCGCTGTGTTTGTCGCTGTGATTGTCGCTGTGTTTGTCGCTGTGTTAGTTTCATGATGTACTTGATAACGGTTGGCCATAAAAAAAAATAGATGAGCTATACGTCATATACCTCATGTATCTAAGGTCTGTAAGGGCAACTTCAATTAGTAGTATTAGTAGTATTAGTAGTATAAGTAGTATAAGTAGTATTAGCAGTATTGTGTTAGAAACAAACAAATATTCATTCTTTGGCACTGCCAGGGACGGTCTTCGTTAGAGAGAAACGAGATTTAATGTAGTCCCTTTATTATTATTACTATTATAATTATTAATATTAGTGTTGTTGTTGTTGTTGCTGCTGCCGTTGAAACCATCAGCTAATGATCATTCACTGACACTTCTATAATCGATAGTCTTTAAAAGGAAACATAATTCAGAGAAGTCTTTTCTTATCAGTGACCACTTCAAAAGTCTCTAATAATATGAGATGTCTCCACCAGTAACCGCCTTCTGACAAGTAACAAGAATCATGTTTGCTATGATGTCTAGTCCAGTTCCATAGTCTCCGAATATCAAAGTCTAATGATATGAGATGTCTCCACCAGTAACCGCCTTCTGACAAGTAACAAGAATCTTGTTTACTATGATGTCTAGTCCAGTTCCATAGTCTCCGAATATCAAAGTCTAATGATATGAGATGTCTCCACCGCCTTCTGACAAGTAACAAGAATCATGTTTGCTATGATGTCTAGTCCAGTTCCATAGTCTCCGAATATCAAAGTCTAATGATATGAGATGTCTCCACCAGTAACCGCCTTCTGACAAGTAACAAGAATCTTGTTTACTATGATGTCTAGTCCAGTTCCATAGTCTCCGAATATCAAAGTCTAATGATATGAGATGTCTCCACCGCCTTCTGACAAGTAACAAGAATCATGTTTGCTATGATGTCTAGTCCAGTTCCATAGTCTCCGAATATCAAAGTCTAATGATATGAGATGTCTCCACCGCCTTCTGACAAGTAACAAGAATCTTGTTTACTATGATGTCTAGTCCAGTTCCATAGTCTCCGAATATCAAAGTCTAGGTTTTCATACGTTTCCTCTTTTGGTCATTTCAACATTTGTTTTTTAACGTTCTCAGAGAGTAGAAGTGTAGAGAAAGATGTCTGCATGGTCGGTTGTCACTCTCCTCCTTGTTCGTTTCTCGATTGATATCACACAGTAGTGTACAGAGTTAACTTCCATAGTATTATTTTGTAACAAATTATATAGTATAAGACTAACTGTATTTACAGATTACACAATATGTATTACACAAATAAACTGTATTACAAACACGAACATGTAGACTATAAACAGACCAATGACGTGGAACAATGTTGATGGACAGCTGACCCTATCTCTCATTTAGTGTACCTAATAGGCAAGGCAGGAGAATGGCATTACGTACAGGGGCAGTAAGTAATGTCATATAATGTATTTATTTTAAGGCTGCTTATGAAAAGTGCAAGGTATTTAAATAATTGTGGGGAGGGGGGGGGAGACGGTTAGAAGAGGAATCTACTTTTACTGTTGGAGAGTTCTTGTAAGTAGAAAGGGTTACGGGGCACATAGGGGGAGGGGAACGTATGTTTCTAAAGTAACACCACAGCCTGGTCCTGTAGTTGATGTGCAACATCTATAACGTACAAATCGATTAAACTAACTTCCTTCCCGATACTATTGTGCTAAAAAAGCATTTTAAAAAAATCATTATTAATGCACATTTACAATTATGATTGTGGTTTAGCTAAAATGAATACTTGCGATGAACTGTTTTATCAGAAGTGGCAACATGCAAGTGCTAAGTATGAAGCGTGAATAGATACCAAATATGTCTGGATGAACTAGAAAGGGAAAGTGAAACATTAACGTCTGCTAGATGTGTTCATTTAAGTTTAACATCTCAATAACGTCTGCTAGATGTGTTCATTTAAGTTTAACATCTCAATAACGTCTGCTAGATGTGTTCATTTAAGTTTAACATCTCAATAACGTCTGCTAGATGTGTTCATTTAAGTTTAACATCTCGATAACGTCTGCTAGATGTGTTCATTTAAGTTTAACATCTCAATAACGTCTGCTAGATGTGTTCATTTAAGTTTAACATCTCAATAACGTCTGCTAGACGTGTTCATTTAAGTTTAACATCTCAATAACGTCTGCTAGATGTGTTCATTTAAGTTTAACATCTCAATAACGTCTGCTAGACGTGTTCATTTAAGTTTAACATCTCAATAACGTCTGCTAGACGTGTTCATTTAAGTTTAACATCTCAATAACATCTGCTAGATGTGTTCATTTAAGTTTAACATCTCAATAACGTCTGCTAGATGTGTCCAACTAAGTTGACACTAATGTAGATTGGTTTACTTAGAGCACGTCAAGAAGTGGATCTCTATGTCCAAGAATTGGGGATTGTGTTCATTCTAAATGTTACATTTCAACTTTAAATACTTTTCTAATTATATAAACGAATTGCCAATAATCGTGTCCTAATTTAATCTCAAAATCTACAGAAAGAGAGGAAGAGAAACTAGAGAGTAAGAATGTTAAGTTAAAGATCAACCTGAAGGACGAATCTATCTACAAAGATAAGCTTGTTTCCAATAATACTGTATCTACAAAGATAAGCTTGTTTCCAATAATAGTGTATCTACAAAGACAAGCTTGTTTCCAATAATAGTGTATCTACAAAGATAAGCTTGTTTCCAATAATAGTGTCGCTATTTAGAGAGAGAGATGGAAGAGAAATTAGGAGAGGAAGTAAAAAAAAAAGTATTCAAAATGAGGTTACAAAGACAGTTTGTGTGAAAACACAAACTCAAAATCGGCCCCCGAAGTGGTCCACCCAGGCAGGTAAAAAGGAAGGTAGCAATATTTTCAGAAAGAACATCAGAATGAAGTTCTATCAAAGACAAATGACTGAAGAATGGAGAATGAATGTTGACAGATCTTGTATGGTGTCCCAACGGTCCAGCAGACCAAGGGATAGGTGAAAGTAAAGGTGAGGTAAGTGTTATATAATGATTATGTAATGGGTCTAATTGTTTTGTAAAGGGCCAATCTTTTTTTCAATGCCTTAAGAAGAAAATACATTTCTGTAAAAAAAAAATACTTTAGTTATGTGTCCTGTTTTTTTTTCTTCTGTATACAGTAGTGCAGTACACGAGATAATATAAAACAAAACTACGTATTAATTGTTATTTTAAATCATGTTCCACTTACATACATATTAAATAGATTTTTTCTCTTTAAAAAAAGTAAACATTTTTTTTTTTTTTTTTTTTTTTGTAAATGTAGTAATTAGTATGACAAAACTTACTTAACTTAGCAATACATTTGTACAAAAATAGATCAAAATCTAAAACCGTTTACATAAATATGTTAAAATATGTCAAAATAGTCATCTCCCTTCTTTGTTACTTTATGACTTTATGCTATTAATAGTGAATAATTGTAAAAAAAAAAATATTTTTATGAAAAAACTGCTTGCATAGTTGATTTCAAAAATTAAAGTTTTCGCATTCAGAAAAGAAAAAAGTAGCCGTTGCATCAGAACTTTGAAAGTTCTAAAATATCATGATGTCGGACTTTCAATAACTTTTCTAGTTTACGAGATCTAAACGGGACGGACGGACAGACAGACCACACAAAACTAATAGCGTCTATTCCCCTTTGGGGGTCGCTTAAAATGATGAAGGAAAAAGAAAGAGATGGGATAAAAAAAATGGAAAAGAATGAAAGAGATGAAAGACAATGAAATTGGTGCTGGTGAAAGAAATGGAGGGAAAAGAGATGAAGGAGAAAGAAAGAGATGGAAGAGAAAAATGGAAGAGAATCAAATTGACGGCAGAGAAATAGCTCTGCTGAATTTAGATGTGTACTATAAATGTAGAATTAAAGAAAAAAAAATTGCATGGGATAATAAAAGTTTTGGTAATGGTGAGCGTAATTTGCATATTAAAACCATTGAGAGTGAGGACAGAATGAGAAACAGAGAGGAAAAGGAAAAGAAGCAGAAGAGAAATTATTAGAAAAAGAGAGTTATGTTCCTTTTTTTTTTTTTTCGAAAGAAAAACAAATGAATTGATTCAAATTTTCCACCATTGTAAAATAAAGTGAGAAATAAAGAGATAGAGAGAAAGAGATAGAGAGAAAGAGATACCACAAACTGGACTCACAAACAGACGGATGTGAAGATCAAAGCGACATTCCAAACTGTGTTCAGGCAACCCATGAGTTTGTGTGCACACACCCATCGACCCCGGACGACATTAACGACTATATAGGTAGCTCCCCCCTCCCCATTGTAACCATCCAGCCCATACGTGGAGCAATGCTCTCGTCTGCTATAACGGATTTAGCGAATGGCCGTATTTACATTTGGAACGCATCTGATGGCGATGTTAAAACGAGGGAGATGGAGGGGAGGGAACTCGATGCCAGGACAAGAGAAGACTCGGTTAGATTGTTGTAAGTCTATATGGTTAAGCTATAAAACATAATAGCTATTAAACCTCATAGCTATAAAACCTAATAGCTTTAAAACCTTGAGCTATAAAACTTGAAGCTAGAAAGCTATAAACCTGAAGCTATGAAATCTGATGTTATAAAACCTGAAGCTATGAAAGCTGAAGCTATAATAAATAAATGTATATAATCTAAAGCTATAAACCTGAAGCTATAATGTATGTAGGTATGTATGTATGTATCCATGGATGTATGTATGTATGTCCCGAATAAAATTCAAAACCGTCTAACCAATATTGATAAAACTTGGCATAAATGGTTTTTAGATCATGGCGGAGACTGTAGTATATTTATAATGTCCCTACCTCAACCGGAGGGTTCTAAAAATGGGCAAAAAGTACCTAATTGTATCTATATTAAAGAAAGAAACTTTTTTTTTTAGCAAATCCGATAAACCCGTTTGTACAGTATTTTATATTTGATATGACAATGTCGGCTGAACGGGTAAACCCATTTTCACACTCTACTTTTATTTTCGTGGCAATTTTTTTTTTTTAAACACGGGAACATTCTCCATGTTTGACATAGTTCTTAATTTAATTCTTTGGATCAGTAATTCCTAGACCAAGGCTCGTTTTTGACGCCCCCCCCCCCATACACACACACACATGCATACATACTTGTTGTGAATTCTAGAATCACTACCATATACGAGATTCAATTTTGTGTCATTAAACATGTGTATTTATGCTTTATATATAGAATGAGCCGACTCGCGGCGTAGCATACGCCCCTCCCAATCTCTTTTTTTTTCTCTGAGCCTTGCTCTCTGTCAACGCGAAAGTTACGTGTGGTAACTCTAGTAACAGACTCTAGTCTGATTTGCAGAAATAAAAGAGTTATTTTTCCGTTACTTTTTCACCGTGATGTCCTGCACATATATATATGTATGTGCGTGTGTGTGTGTGTGCGTGTGCGTGTGTGACTATATCTTAGTTTGCGCCTGGTACTTTTCTTGAAAAGATCTTTATACGATACATAAAAGATTATTGAAAAAAATAAACAACTTAATAAGCGTTCTAAAATGTCATTGTTGGGGTATTGAGAGGTGGCCAGAACAACAGTTGCTATTTATTCTTGTATTACGTTTTCGCTAAGCAGCCCCCCCTCCCCCCCCCCCCCCATTTAAATACAAATCTCACCGCATCTGTAAAATATTTTGAAACACCAAGTTCATATATGACAGATAAGCGAGAGACAGAGAGAGAGAGGGAGACATAGAGAGAGAGAGAGAGACAGAGAGAGAGAGAGAGAGAGAGAGAGAAAGAAATGTGTATTATTTTTTAAAATATTATTTGTCTTGTGTGGAACTAATTATAGCCTTGACATTCATTACTCATACTTTTAGAGAGGCCAGCTATTTATAAGAACATCAGTTGTTTGAGTAACATGTTTACCTCTAACCAATCGAACAAACAAACAAACAAACAAAGGGAATGAGGTGGAGAGGGCGGAGCTTGTGACAGTTAAACTTTTAGGGGGTGAGGGCTAGTGAAGAAAGATTGTGTGTGTGTGTGAGACTGTGTGTGTGTGTGTGAAAATGGTGGGCAAACCTTGATGGGCCTAACTGTTTACATAAGTATGTTACATGAGTTTACCGTAGCACTCTCATCATTAAAGTATTGATCTACACAGCACAATCCAACTTTCACATACAGACAGACAGATAGAAGTCACCTGAGATGGCCGGCCCTGGGCGGGGCTAAAGTTGTACACTTCTAAGATGTAAAGTTTGACCACCTGCTGCTGAATAAATGTTGGATCTACTGAGACTTGTTGAACACAGGCACAAGACAAGACTGAGCACAATGTCGAAAATAAATACAATCTCTCTCTCTAGATACTGGCTGTTCAAGATAGAAGAAACCTGTGACTAATTAGAGGTGAACCCATTACGGCATTAATTTCATCATTTTTGTTTATATTTGATTGTATTGTAAACATAAAAAGAAGGGCAGGGGGAGGATTATAGTGAGTGACTACTGAGTGACTACTGTGTGACTACTGAGTGACTACTGTGTGACTACTGAGTGACTACTGAGTGACTACTGTGTGACTACTGTGTGACTACTGTGCGATTACTGAGTGACTATTGTGTGACTACTGTGTGACTACTGAGTGACCACTGTGTGACTACTGAGTGACTACTGAGTGACTACTGTGTGACTACTGAGTGACTACTGAGTGACTACTGTGTGACTACTGTGTGACTACTGTGCGATTACTGAGTGACTATTGTGTGACTACTGTGTGACTACTGAGTGACCACTGTGTGACTACTGAGTGACTACTGAGTGACTACTGTGTGACTACTGAGTGACTACTGAGTGACCACTGAGTGACTACTGTGTGACTACTGTGTGACTACTGTGTAACTACTGTGTGACTACTGTGTGACTACTGTGTGACCATTGTGTGACTACTGTGTGACTACTAAGTGACTATCAAGGTCCAGTGAAAGGGGGGGGGGCGATACTCTACCCCACGCTCTAGAACCGCCAGTGGTTTCGGCTGATTATAGAGAAAGCCTCCCGAAATCCATGCATTGATCTATGGTGTAACCCAAGTCCCAGGATGGTGTCAACCGAGAAGTAACCTTCTGACAGAACTGGAGGCCAAGTGTCACTGGTTCCATCCATCCTGACCAACAACTCCTCTCGGTGACCATAACGTGTCACATGGACGAACGCTCCAACCTTGACTTGACTTGAATTGGTCCTAGCTTAGCTAGATTAAAATGGAGTTTAAAATGGACTCTCATTTTTTTCGGAGGGGCGGTGCATTGGGAGGAAGCTTATGGCACTATTTCTTTTTTATTTGTAATTGATATTTTAATAGAGTGACGATTTTGTTTAGTTGAAAGCAAGCATTACCATTCCTCTGTCTTTATGCTTTTTCACGCCTAGGAAACAATTAAAGAGATATTTTGAAAACTATTGTTTTGTATGCATAAAATAAATATATAAATATATATACATACATATATAAACCAGATGCATATGCTATTTAAGGCGCTTGGCTTCCGGACCTGAGAGTCGTCCATCCAAATCCAATGGGTAAATGACATTAGTTGGGTCAATAGTAAACCCGGTTGGTCGTTAACCGCGGGGGTCACAGAAACAGACCGGATGACATTTACATCATCTGCACTATAGATCGCATGGTCTGAAAGTGGAACTTTAATTTCAATAGTGCTTTAGTTTATTCAACCTACATTCAACTTATTTATGCATCATGGAAAAAAATAATAATTTTGCGAAACGGCAGATCTGCTTGGTTTTCATGGTATAATCGAGATATAGAATATTTTCTAATACTGTAGGGTGGGGGAGAGGGGAATACTTTGACCCTGTTTAAGTATACAGGTCACGTGATGGTGTGTGTACAAGTAACACACTAATCATACACACACACACACACACATACACATATGTTAAGTAGGCCTTAACGAATGAGTGAATTAATGAATGATTGTTGCGTGAATGTTGAAGTGTTCTAAGGATTAAAAAGATGAATGAAACTAGGACTGAATGAAACTAGGACTGAATGAAACTAGGACTGAATGAAACTAGGACTGAATGAAACTAGGACTGAATGAAACTATGACTGAATGAAACTAGGACTAAATGAAACTAGGACTGAATGAAACTAATGGAGTTCCTCTTTCTTTGTCTTGTTCTTATTGAGGTAAGGAAGAAGCGGAGAGAAATGAATGGAATTGTAGGACTAGTACATCATAAGATAAGATAATTGTGAATGACAAGAGGAAGAGAGAGAGAGGGAGAGATTGGGTGATAGGGAGTGGGAGACAGAGATGTGGGAGAGAGATGGAGAGATGGGGTGATAGGGAGTGGGAGAGAGAGAGACGTGGGAGAGAGGGGGAGAGATGGGGTGACAGGGAGTGGGAGAGAGAGACGTGGGAGAGAGAGGGAGAGATGGGGTGATAGGGAGAGGGGGAGAGAGAGACGTGGGAGAGAGGGGGAGAGATGGGGTGATAGGGAGTGATAGAGAGAGAGACGTAGGAGAGAGAGGGAGAGATGGGGTGATAGGGAGTGATAGAGAGAGAGACGTATGAGAGAGAGGGAGAGATGGGTTGATAGGGATTGATAGAGAGAGAGACGTTTGAGAGAGAGGGAGAGATGGGTTGATAGGGAGTGTTAGAGAGAGAGACGTGGGAGAGAGGGGGAGAGATGGTGTGATAGGAAGTGGGAGAGAGAGACGTGGGAGAGAGAGGGAGAGATGGGGTGATAGGGAGAGGGGGAGAGAGAGACGTGGGAGAGAGGGGGAGAGATGGTGTGATAGGAAGTGGGAGAGAGAGACGTGGGAGAGAGAGGGAGAGATGGGGTGATAGGGAGAGGGGGAGAGAGAGACGTGGGAGAGAGGGGGAGAGATGGGGTGATAGGGAGTGATAGAGAGAGAGACGTAGGAGAGAGAGGGAGAGATGGGGTGATAGGGAGTGATAGAGAGAGAGACGTGGGAGAGAGGGGGAGAGATGGTGTGATAGGAAGTGGGAGAGAGAGACGAGGGAGAGAGAGGGAGAGATGGGGTGATAGGGAGTGATAGAGAGAGAGACGTGGGAGAGAGAGGGAGAGATGGGGTGATAGGAAGTGGGAGAGAGAGACGTGGGAGAGAGGGGGAGAGATGGGGTGATAGGGAGTGGGAGAGAGAGAGACGTGGGAGAGAGGGGGAGAGATGGGGTGATAGGGAGTGATAGAGAGAGAGACGTGGGAGAGAGAGGGAGAGATGGGGTGATAGGAAGTGGGAGAGAGAGACGTGGGAGAGAGAGGGAGAGATGGGGTGATAGGGAGTGAGAGAGAGAGACGTTTGAGAGAGAGGGAGAGAAAGAGGAGGAGAGAAAGAAGGGAAAGAGTGAGCGCGTAAGAGGTGGAGAAAGAGAGATTAGTGCGAGAAGGAGGGAGAGAGAGAAAAGGAAGAAAGAAAATAACCGAATGAATGATAAAGAAATACAAAGTTTGAACCCCTGACATCACGTTGATAGGCCCCAGAACTATTAAAGTGGCCTGTAGAACGTAGGTATTACAATCGGGCTACATTTATTTGTTCTAGTACTAAGGGAAATATAATTAGATCTATTTGCTTGGTCTTCCCCCCTCCCATCCCCGGACAGGTCTAAGACTTCTATTGTCAACTCATTGAATGAAATGCAACGCTCTGTCATTGCAGGTGTCAATAATTAAAGATTACACAAGTCCTGGGATGTCACTACGACACGTGAGCCTATCGCCTGGCCGTGGCGCATGACATTTTCAATGCGATATGTCATCTTTTTACCTCCATCCTGGCCAGAGTCGAAGCGAGGTGGGGAGGTTTTGGAAAACACCCTCTCCCTCCGCCACAAAACAGCTTTTCCATGATGTGTAACCACATTTTTAAAAATGTACTAAAAATTTGTTTTAAGAAACTATCAATAAAGTTGTGAAAATTATTTATTAATTTTTTATTGACTAAAAAATAAATGAGACTCTTATATCTCCTGTCTGGATAAGTCTGCTACGCCACTGTTCACGAGACTGGATTTATACTTGATAATGCGCTAAGCTATTTGAGATTTTGGAGCTCCTTGTAATCAACATCAGGCAATTTCCCCTTTCCCCTTTCTTCAAAAAAAAAAAAGGTTTAAAATATCTCTAGAACCAATTGTGAGGACCCACACGTGAGACCTAGAAGATATAGCTTGTGTTGCTTAAAAGTCAATGACACTAGTCTAACTGCCAATCACTTTATAAGTCAATGACACTAGTCTAACTGCCAATCACTTTATAAGTCAATGACACTAGTCTAACTGCCAATCAATTTATAAGTCAATGACACTAGTCTAACTGCCAATCAATTTATAAGTCAATGACACTAGTCTAACTGCCAATCAATTTATAAGTCAATGACACTAGTCTAACTGCCAATCAATTTATAAGTCAATGACACTAGTCCAACTGCCAATCAATTTATAAGTCAATGACACTAGTCTAACTGCCAATCAATTTATAAGTCAATGACACTAGTCTAACTGCCAATCACTTTATAAGTCAATGACACTAGTCTAACTGCCAATCAATTTATAAGTCAATGACACTAGTCTAACTGCCAATCAATTTATAAGTCAATGACACTAGTCTAACTGCCAATCAATTTATAAGTCAATGACACTAGTCTAACTGCCAATCAATTTATAAGTCAATGACACTAGTCTAACTGCCAATCAATTTATAAGTCAATGACACTAGTCTAACTGCCAATCAATTTATAAGTCAATGACACTAGTCTAACTGCCAATCAATTTATAAGTCAATGACACTAGTCTAACTGCCAATCAATTTATAAGTCAATGACACTAGTCTAACTGCCAATCACTTGTGTTTTAAAATGGAAAAGGGACTTTGCTCATATGTTATTAAATATTATACCTAATATTTTCTATAATGGGCCTACAAGAAGTTTTTTTTTTCTTTTTATGTACTTTGTGAATCAAAAGGTAGTCTGGAAAATGGGGCGGGTATGTGGGGTGCCATGTGGAATATTTACATGCTCTGCGCCCCTTTCTCCCATCTATCCAATCAATGTTGACACTCATGTATGTCGTCACTGGGGCCACCGCAGATCGCACGAAGGAGACATCAGATGGAGTGATGTAGCTAAGTTTACCCAAGGTTTACAATTACCAGTTGGTACGCGGTTACCACCTTCAGACTTTCGGAAACTTTTTCTCTTTTTCAAAAGGAAAGTTAATAAGTAATGCTTTCAGGTGCGGAGCCTTTATAAAAAAAAAAGTTACATGTGTTGCGGTTGACTGACTTTTCCATGTCTTGGTATTTGAAAGGCCCTAATGCATTATGTCTTGAGTTTTTACAACCACTAGCAATGAGAGGTTTTGGTAAGGTAGTTCAAGCGACAGCTAATTCCGGGGATAACTACTATGGCCGTGAAATGTTTATAAGGATAAAGATGTTGTTTTTATTGCAAGCATGTGTGTGTATGTGTGAGCGCGTGTATATGTGTGTGTGAACATGGGCTTGTGTGTGTGTGAATGTGTGTTTGTGTGTGTGTGCCTAACATCCTACCTTGACATTGTTATTTCACGTCTGGTCATAAATCTGTGAACTTGTGCACAATTATTTTATCTCCTGTCATGTTAGGCTGCTGTGTCATAACTAATACACGAGCAGCAGTCAAAGTCTAGATGGTGTTGACATTAGCAATGTTCCTTTATGCAATGTTCCTTTTATCATAGGAACCTAACTTTCTAAATGTCCACAAATACATAGAATCAAGATTCAGCATTGAGCCCTTGCTGTGGAAAGAACAGATAGCCAGCACGGAACCAAAGAAGCAGACGACCAAAACGGAACTGGACAAATGTTTTATTAAATTTCTTCTCCATCTGCGTCCTTATTATGTTAAAGGGTTCAGATGGCTTAAATCTGAGATGAACAGTACAGTGGTTTCCACATCAGGCAGCACTCGATACAGATTTTCTTCCATATGGTTGTCTTGTACGGGCCTCTTGATGGAGAATGCAGTTTTGAAGGACATGGTCGGCATTCTCTGGTGACACTCCACAAGGTTCACTAGTCCCACTTTTCATCTTCCGACACATATGTTGTTGTGTCCAGTTCACTAGTCCCACTTTTCATCTTCCGACACATATGTTGTTGTGTCCAGTTCACTAGTCCCACTTTTCATCTTCCGACACATATGTTGTTGTGTCCAGTTCACTAGTCCCACTTTCCGACACATATGTTGTTGTGTCCAGTTCACTAGTCCCACTTTCCGACACATATGTTGTTGTGTCCAGTTCACTAGTCCCACTTTCCGACACATATGTTGTTGTGTCCAGTTCACTAGTCCCACTTTCCGACACATATGTTGTTGTGTCCAGTTCACTAGTCCCACTTTCCGACACATATGTTGTTGTGTCCAGTTCACTAGTCCCACTTTCCGACACATATGTTGTTGTGTCCAGTTCTGAGGCGAACAATTAATGACGTTGGTTGTGTCGGGATAGCTTACAATAGGCGGCGTCTTTCTTGTGATTCGGAGGAGAGCTTGTCCATTTCTCATTTATTCTATTCACTATTAGTTTCTTTATTTTTTCCGGATAGATTGGAATTCTTGTATTGCTTATTCGTTCTCCATTGCAGGGCCAGTGTGTCAGCCTTATCATTTCTTTCTAGCTTCATGCGTGCTGGGTTCCAGTGGAGAACAGTTCTCTAGCTGTTGTTGTTGAGCTTTACAAGAGCTGTCCTAAGTTGTTTTACGTAGTTGGCATTAAAGTTTCAATCTTTGGATAACTGTTTTAACATGGTTCAGGAAGACAATCTGATTGTTCTGCGTACACGGGTGGTTTACTAGCGTGGTAACTGCTACCTCTTGTTCTACCCGTCATGCTCTTTGGCTGTCAGCTGCAATGGACTTATATATTTTGCTCTGTTGTACATGTCGCGGGTGATCCTTCCGAATTGAAGAGGATTACATTCTAACCCAAACCTCCTGCAGGATGGCAGAAGAGAGGGTTCGAACCCTGGACCTTCCAGACGAAGAGACGACCACCCAGAGCGCATATCACACGATCAGGCATTGATGGGCTCATGGGGCATATATATAAAGGCCAACTTTCCATGGCCGAGGGCTAACATGGGTGGTCATGGGGGCAAGACAACGACTCGCAGCCTATACTTCCCAGGCCCGATAGATTATCTCAATTTACGTATCATGTAATGCTTCCTACGTAATTAAGTTAAGATCAATTAAAACTCGATACTATAAAGTAAAGTTCCCAATTGAGCGCCCACCTGATCAAAATATCCCGCCTTTCGATCGACTCTTCAAATCCAGGTCCGGTAATTCCAATAAGTGTGAGTCCGCCATTACTACCCAGGTGTTAAAAGATTTCGGGAAACGGATAAGGACTGGGCTATTGGTCGCGCTGTGCAAATTAGCCTTTCTCAGTTCAAGTAGTAGCCTCAAACAAGACCCCCAAATTAGCCCTGAATGGCCTGCTTGTGATGGCGCTGTTTCTCCCCGCTCACACCTTGAAACATTTTCTCCCTAACAATTCAGGGTATCAGCTATACTCTGCAGTGGGGCTAAGCAAATAGGAGCCGGTGAAGAGGCGTTATTTTAAGGGGGAAACGCGTTTTTTTTTTCGAGATGGATGGTGGAGAGGGGGGGGGGGGAGTCTGAGCAGATGGCTTCAGGGAAATCTGCTTTCACCTCAAGTATGGGGACCAAAAAATAAAGGAAAGGGGGGGGGGCGATGTATGTATCATGACGACAACAGACATTGAATGTGCAAGGTGGGGGGGGGCGCAGGATGTACGTCGACATCGAGGCTCTAAGATGAAACACAAGTTTGTTGAAAACTTGAAGAAACAAGGAACGCCGAGGATTCAAAATTGAGTACATTACAGATATATGAAATCTCGACTTGCCTAATGCTACAGAAAAATGTCATTAAAAATAGTTTGAACGCTCAAAAATTTTGCCAGAAAAATGGAAACTTTAATTAGCACACCTTCATTTATTTATAGTTATTTATAAACTGCTTGCAAGAATCATAACGGTTGCTCCTATTAGATGGGGAAATTAGGCTACTAGAAGTACTAAAAATAACAATAAACTTGTAAGGTTGAGATCTAAATGAATAAAAGCTCCATTATGATATGCTAGCGTCAACAGACTTAGGACTAGCGCTATGAAATACGTAACGACCGGGAGGAAATACAGATATATTTGGACGGCACCGTACAGATGCGAGAGAGAGGGAGGTGGGAGGGAGGGGGAGAGACAGAGAGAGAGAGGGGGTGGAAGGGAGGGGAAGAGACAGAGAGAGAGAGAGAGGGGGGAAGGGAGGGGGAGAGACAGAGAGAGAGAGGGGGGGAAGGGAGTGGGAGAGACAGAGAGAGACAGAGGGGGGGGGAAGGGAGAGAGATGTGCCCATTTCGGTTGAAAAGACTAAAGGGCAAGTGACATACTGGGCGAGATATAAGAACGTACTCTATTCCTAACACTACCATGAAATAGAAAAAAGATGGCGCCTAATTCTTACAACATCAGTATAGGGCACATCTATTTATTTGTGTTCTAATGACTACTTAGAGAAGTAGAAGAAGGACACACAGAGGTGCGTGACTAACAACTTGAACACAACGTATTGAACTACCTCAGACACCATCAATGTTACTCGGTCTCCTGGCAATAGATATTGTTAGGTGTCTGTAGTGCCTTGTGGTATCACTTCAGACTGTCGTTACGGTAATCCCGAGTTCAAATCCTGCCCAATGTTATAACTTGCACTCCTGCAGATGGTCTGGGCTAGGACGTAATCATGTCTGATGAGACAGAATTGTTCTGGACATGAAGTCTGTACACAGTTTGACCATTTTCTGTTTCGATTCCAATCTTATTAAGACTGTGTTTAGAAAGGAAGTTTCTTGACCTTTCAGCAAGGGAGAGTGCGATAGAATCCGGGGAGTGGTGGGCGATTGAGAGAGTGTGGGAAATAGTGAGAGTGGTTGAGAGAGAAAATGGGATAAAGAGACTAAGAGAGTGTGTGTGTGTGTGAGAGAGAGAGAGAGCTGTAGTGAGATAGTAAACAAAATAATAGTGAGAGAGAGAGAGAGAGAGAGAGCTGTGGTGAGATAGTAAACAAAATAAGAGTGAGAGAGAGAGAGAGAGCTGTGGTGAGATAGTAAACAAAATAAGAGTGAGAGAGATTGAGAGAGCTGTATTGAAATAGTAAAAAAAATAAGAGTGTGTGAGAGAGAGAGAGAGAGAGAGAGAGAGCTGTAGTGAGATAGTAAACAAAATAAGAGTGAGAGAGAGAGAGAGAGAGAGAGCTGTGGTGAGATGGTAAACAAAATAAGAGTGAGAGAGAGAGAGAGAGAGAGAGCTGTGGTGAGATAGTAAACAAAATAAGAGTGAGAGAGAGAGAGAGAGAGCTGTGGTGAGATAGTAAACAAAATAGAGTGAGAGAGAGAGAGAGAGAGAGCTGTGGTGAGATAGTAAACAAAATAAGAGTGAAAGAGAGAGAGAGCTGTGGTGAGATAGTAAACAAAATAAGAGTGTGAGAGAGAGAGAGAGACAGAGAGCTGTGGTGAGATAGTAAAAGAAATAAGAGAGAGAGAGAGACTGTGTGTACTAAAAACGAACCACTTGTATTATAATTAGTGGTTGTTCCTTATTATCATCACGTTCCCCCACCCCCCAGGTATCAACTGTTAAAAGTACATGAGGGACGACATCACAGAACGTCTCAGCAGGTTACCAAGTTGGTGTTGTTGTTGTTGTCAGTTTGTGTACACACCCACCGCCCCCTCCACATCATCAGCTTCGTGTTTGTCTTGGACGGTGAGATTGCAATGTAATAACAACCATCACGTCAAAAGTAATGGATGAATGCAATTTTTAGAACCGGCGCTAGGGCCTGGAGCAAGTCAAAATGTAGGGCCTGGGGCAAGTCAAAATGTAGGGCCTGGAGCAAGTCAAAATGTAGGGCGTTGGGCAAGTCAAAATGTAGGGCCTGGGGCAAGTCAAAATGTAGGGCGTTGGGCAAGTCAAAATGGAGGGCGTTGGGCAAGTCAAAATGTAGGGCTTTGGGCAAGTCAAAATGGAGGGCGTTGGGCAAGTCAAAATGGAGGGCGTTGGGCAAGTCAAAATGTAGGGCGTTGGGCAAGTCAAAATGGAGGGCGTTGGGCAAGTCAAAATGTAGGGCCTGGGGCAAGTCAAAATGTAGGGCGTTGGGCAAGTCAAAATGGAGGGCGTTGGGCAAGTAAAACAGTAGCGCCTTGGGCGAGTCAAACCGCTGAGCCTTATTCAAGTTGAACAGTAGGGCCTTTTGGTATTTTAGTGTCCTTATCCTATATATATAAAGAGATAGATAGACAGATAGATAGATAGATAGATAGATAGATAGATAGATAGATAGGTAGATAGATAGATAGATAGATAGATAGATAGATAGATAGATAGATAGATAGATAGATTGATAGATAGATAGATAGATAGATAGATAGATAGATAGATAGATAGATAGATAGATAGATAGAGATAATGATAGTGATAATGATATAGATATAGATATAGATATAGATCGGTAAAGGTCAGTGTCTTGTCATGCACGATGCCTGGGGCCGTTACCTCTTACCTATCACTCATTTCTCTCTCTTTCTCTCTCTCATACACACACACACTCACCAGCTCTTATTCCAACACACACAATTTCATTTTTCTTTTGTATGTCTCTCCTCCTTTCCCTTCATTCCCCTCCTCTCTCTGTCTCTGTTTCACCCACTTTCTTTCTCTCTGTCTCTGTTTCACCCACTTTCTCTCTCTCTGTCTCTGTTTCACCCCCTTTCTTTCTCTCTGTCTCTGTTTCACCCACTTTCTCTCTCTCTGTCTCTGTTTCACCCACTTTCTTTCTCTCTGTCTCTGTTTCACCCACTTTCTTTCTCTCTGTCTCTGTTTCACCCACTTTCTCTCTCTCTGTCTCTGTTTCACCCACTTTCTCTCTCTGTCTCTGTTTCACCCACTTTCTCTCTCTGTCTCTGTTTCACCCACTTTCTCACTCTCTGTCTCTGTTTCACCCACTTTCTCTCTCTCTGTCTCTGTTTCACCCACTTTCTCTCTCTCTGTCTCTGTTTCACCCACTTTCTCTCTCTGTCTCTGTTTCACCCACTTTCTCTCTCTGTCTCTGTTTCACCCACTTTCTCTCTCTGTGTCTCTGTTTCACCCACTTTCCCTCTGTCTCTGTTTAACCCACTTTCTCTCTCTGTTTCACCCACTTTCTCTCTCTGTGTCTCTGTTTCACCCACTTTCTCTCTCTGTCTCTGTTTGACCCACTTTCTCTCTCTGTTTCACCCACTTTCTCTCTCTGTCTCTGTTTCACCCACTTTCTCTCTCTGTCTCTGTTTCACCCACTTTCTCTCTCTCTGTCTCTGTTTCACCCACTTTCTCTCTCTCTGTCTCTGTTTCACCCACTTTCTCTCTCTCTGTCTCTGTTTCACCCACTTTCTCTCTCTGTCTCTGTTTCACCCACTTTCTCTCTCTGTCTCTGTTTCACCCACTTTCTCTCTCTGTGTCTCTGTTTCACCCACTTTCCCTCTGTCTCTGTTTAACCCACTTTCTCTCTCTGTTTCACCCACTTTCTCTCTCTGTGTCTCTGTTTCACCCACTTTCTCTCTCTGTCTCTGTTTAACCCACTTTCTCTCTCTGTTTCACCCACTTTCTCTCTCTGTCTCTGTTTCACCCACTTTCTCTCTCTGTCTCTGTTTCACCCACTTTCTCTCTCTCTGTCTCTGTTTCACCCACTTTCTCTCTCTCTGTCTCTGTTTCACCCACTTTCTCTCTCTCTGTCTCTGTTTCACCCACTTTCTCTCTCTCTGTCTCTGTTTCACCCACTTTCTCTCTCTGTCTCTGTTTCACCCACTTTCTCTCTCTGTCTCTGTTTCACCCACTTTCTCTCTCTGTGTCTCTGTTTCACCCACTTTCCCTCTGTCTCTGTTTAACCCACTTTCTCTCTCTGTTTCACCCACTTTCTCTCTCTGTGTCTCTGTTTCACCCACTTTCTCTCTCTGTCTCTGTTTAACCCACTTTCTCTCTCTGTTTCACCCACTTTCTCTCTCTGTCTCTGTTTCACCCACTTTCTCTCTCTGTCTCTGTTTCACCCACTTTCTCTCTCTCTCTGTCTCTGTTTCACCCACTTTCTCTCTCTCTGTCTCTGTTTCACCCACTTTCTCTCTCTCTGTCTCTGTTTCACCCACTTTCTCTCTCTGTCTCTGTTTCACCCACTTTCTCTCTCTGTCTCTGTTTCACCCACTTTCTCTCTCTCTGTCTCTGTTTCACCCACTTTCTCTCTCTCTGTCTCTGTTTCACCCACTTTCTCTCTCTCTCTGTCTCTGTTTCACCCACTTTCTCTCTCTGTCTGTTTCACCCACTTTCTCTCTCTCTGTCTCTGTTTCACCCACTTTGTCTCTCTCTGTCTCTGTTTCACCCACTTTCTCTCTCTGTCTCTGTTTCACCCACTTTCTCTCTCTCTCTGTCTCTGTTTAACCCACTTTCTCTCTCTCTGTCTCTGTTTTACCCACTTTCTCTCTCTGTTTCACCCACTTTCTCTCTCTGTTTCACCCACTTTCTCTCTCTGTTTCACCCACTTTCTCTCTCTGTTTCACCCACTTTCTCTCTCTGTTTCACCCACTTTCTCTGTTTCACCCACTTTATCTCTCTGTTTCACCCTCTTTCTCTCTCTGTTTCACCCACTTTCTCTCTCTGTTTCACCCACTTTCTCTCTCTTTTTTACCCACTTTCTCTCTCTGTTTCACCCACTTTCTCTCTCTGTTTCACCCACTTTCTCTCTCTGTTTCACCCACTTTCTCTCTCTGTTTCACCCACTTTCTCTCTCTGTTTCACCCACTTTCTCTCTCTGTTTCACCTACTTTCTCTCTATGTTTCACCCACTTTCTCTCTCTGTTTCACCCACTTTCTCTCTCTGTTTCACCCACTTTCTCTCTCTGTTTCACCCACTTTCTCTCTCTGTTTTACCCACTTTCTCTCTCTGTTTAACCCACTTTCTCTCTCTGTTTCACCCACTTTCTCTCTCTGTCTCTGTTTTCCCACTTTCTCTCTCTGTCTCTCACCTTTCCTCTCTCTCACTCTCTCACGTGCACACACAGACACACACACACACACACATTGCAAAGCTTATATCAACTCAAGTGTCTGTCTGGATGGAGTCTTGTACACGTTAGTTCTCTCACTTCCCATCATGTTGAAACTTGTGCAGTTATTCATTGTCTCTAACAATACAAGAATCAATCGAAATATTGACCAATAATTCTATCAAATAGTCATAATTAATTAATTTCATTTTGTTTTGTTTTTTCATATAGAGGCAGTACTAACTTAGGGGGAGATAAGACTTGTGTAGAGAATTAGGTCGTCGCCTAACAACTTAAAACTAAGCACTTTGCCAGCTCAGTAGCTAGTGAGTCAGCTTAAGGAGACGCGAGCTCAAATTCAAGTAAAACAACTTTTAAAAAAAATTTCTTTTAAAAAGCCATCACGGAAAATGTTTCCCCAGATACCTCACTTCTCCACCCCACCCTCAACTGGTCCACACAAGTGGTTGGATCATTGCGCATTGACCATGTAAAGCATGACATTGCACTAAACAAAAACAAATAGTAAAATATCTCAAATCGCACAGATTCATGATTGTTAGTCTAGATCTATTACAAATTTAATTACATGATAAATTTAAATTAATTCATATAATTACACTTAATATAAGCTTTTTTAGCGGCCCCTGAAAGGGGAATAGACGCTATTAGTTTGGTGTGGTCTGTCTGCATTGACAAAGAGATTTACCCTTTACAGAACAAGTAGATCGATTAGATAATTATTATGTGACATCAATTAGGCCAGGTTCACATCGAACTTCTCCTTCACTTTCACCTATCCCTTGGTCTGCTGGGCCGTTGGGGCACTACATAAGATTTCCCAATCTTCTTTCTCCATTTTTCTCTGTCGTTTGTCTTTGATAGAATTTTATTCTGATGTTCTTTCTGAAAATATTAAAACCTGCCTTTTTACCTGCTTGGACGGACCACTTGGGGGGCAGATTTTGAGTTTGTGTTTCCACACAAACTGTCTTTCTAACCTTTTTTTTTTTTTTTAAGTATTAGAATTTCCAAGCCAATAAATGCAGCTCTTTAAGGGTGAACTCTATCTGGTTTGGAGAGGACCAAAGATTTGTTTGTTTAATCCACAAGCATCCCTCGGAAATAGTCACTCAAAAGTCTATTTCCCAACTGCTATAATATACCACTAGACAACAATCCCGCCCCCGTCACTATGGTCACCTCCCCCACACATCTACCGCACACACACACACAGACAACTAAGCCTCCCCCTCCCTACAACCCACGTCTTGCTATTCAGTGGGGATACTAATTGTGAACAAATGTTAGCTAACCCAATTTCAAAGCTTTTGAACTGCTGGAAGCTGAGACTAGATGAAGTTTCGAATAAAACCCTTGAGTCTAACCAAAACATTGACAGAGCAGACAATTCCAAATACAGGGGGACTGAAAGAAAGAGAGAGAGAGAGAGGGGGGGGGATGAACAGGCAGAGAATGAGAGAGTCTGGGTGGCTACTTCTAGTTGTAGAGGCGTTGTTATGAAACAAAGTCCAAAATAACTGCTGTAAGAATTCAGGGGCGGTTCTGCAGATGTGGTGGTTTAGTGGTTAAGCGGTAAAGCGCTTGATTTCCGAAACAAGGAGTCCCAGGTTCAAATCTATGTGAAGAATAGGATTTTGAATTTCGGGATTTTTAGGACGCCCCTGAGTCCACTCAACTCTAATTACATAAATTAACTTATTTTGGGAATTAAAGGCGGTTGGTCACTGTGCTGGCCACATGACTCTCTCATTAACCGTCTGTCAAAGAAACAAATGACCTTAACATCATCTGCCCTTTCTATGGCAAGGTCTGAAAGGGTGTACTTTTGTCTTGTAAAAACATACACTTCATGTCTTGTTCTAATGTGTATAGAAGCTAAGACATCTCATTCCTTTCTTTTCGAGATTTTTGTTTTTTTTTTATTTGTTGTGTCTCATATTTTTGTTTACTGTCCCCTGACTTGCTAAACTACGTTTTGAGAGGTCTGTGAAGTCACGTGATCGTGCATCGTGCTACAACCGAAGGTTTTTGTAGGGGGGGGGGGCGAATAAATCTATTGCCCTTCCCACCTAAACCCTTTGAGGGGGGGGGCGGTCCTATTTTTACGAGAAATCATAGTTTGCGAACAAAATTAGTTGAAAATACTAAATCATTTTTATATTATGTCGCTTTCCTCTGGTATCTTGGCCGATTCGGTGGAGTGGGGTGGGGCTATTGCATCTACTGCTCTCCGAACTCTGGCCTTTTGAGTGGGGGGGGAGGGCGGTCCTATTTTTATGGAGAAATCATAGTTT
Source organism: Biomphalaria glabrata (assembly GCF_947242115.1). Classification (NCBI taxonomy): domain Eukaryota; kingdom Metazoa; phylum Mollusca; class Gastropoda; family Planorbidae; genus Biomphalaria; species Biomphalaria glabrata. The sequence continues at coordinate 27,142,041 of NC_074716.1, forward strand.
GTGAACAAAATTAGTTGAGTATTTATGCAATATAAGCTACTTATTGACATTTGAACCCATTTATATATTATGTCTTGTGGTCACAAGATATTGGTCTTGCCTACAAGTGGCGACGTCGTAGGTCAATGCTGAGGTCTATAATAACGATTGGTTTCGCCAAATTCAATCATATGAACAAAATCTTTTCAATGGTTTTATATTTAGACCTACGACCTTAATGTTTGTTTTGTACCTGTTCTTTTTTTGTTTTACATTTTCTGTTCAGTTCGTGAGTGCCTCTACAGTTGCTAACAAATTAGAAATGCTTTTCCTCCTTGTCCTGGTTTCATGATGCCCTAAAGACACCAACTCCCCCCCCCCCCCCAACAAGAGGCGGAAAAAAAAAACTCTGGTTGTTGCACTAAAGGTAAACCTATTTGCTTTTTTTTTTAATGACATATTACGAGTGAACTAGAACTGAAAAAGTCATGTAATTGTATACAAGGTAAGATGACTGATAAGGTTTTCATGGCTAACAGGTTGAGCTGCACCAGACAATGGTTAGCTGACACCTTATACATCAGGCCGCTCTCAGCTGAGGTGGTCCCGAGTTGAACTGGCAGACGTCTGCGGGTTTCTTCATGAAGGTTCGATTCGGTGTTGTTTTTTTTTAATTTTTTTTTTTATTGCTTTTTTTTATTTTTTTAATTTTTTTTTTATTGTTGTGTATCTAGGGGAGGTAATAAAGTCCAAGTACAATGATGAGCAAAGTAACCGACAGTAAAGATTAAAAGGGGGGGGGGGGGATTCTAACTGTTATACAGTTGATATCTGTGTCGGTCATGTTAGGTTTAAGTAAGTCTGGCAAAACTAATCGCCTGGACATCAGTCCTCTTAGTACCTTGTTGTTGTTTTGTTTATCTCAATAAGCCAGTTTAGTCTTCTAACGCGATCAGATGGAAGCCCTATGTTAATCAGTCCCCGGATCAAGTGTACACATGGGACGACAACTTTATAGAGACGATGTCCTGAATGGAGTCACCTGTCGCAGGCAATGTTGTAGGCATAGATCTATTCAACACACAGAGAAGGGGCGGGAGAGAGAGATACGGGCTAGTACCTCAACCCTCTTTCCCTCTTGGTTGACTATCTAACACTTCTAGCCATGGGAGTATACGGGCCTTGCTCTTAACACCCTAGAGACACCTGGTGGTGGGCAAGTCAATGGGTTATGTTATGACTTTGTGGAGATCTTAAACCATAACTTGCAGGCCTGCTAATTAATATTTGCATGATTTCATCTTTCTCTTTAATTCCATTCGTTTAAAGTTGGATGAAGAAGGCAGCTGAAAAGCACGTTCTGGCTAAGGTCTAGGTTTAAAACCTAGCTCTCATCATAAAAAGAGACTTTCGATTTCAATTAAGTATTGTCATTAGTCACAACGACCACTTAGTGAGATGTGCTGGATGAGTGGCCTAACGCCTTGCTGTTGAACTGTGGGTATTGAGATTGCTACTCAAGGAGAGACTATGAATTTGAAATTCGGAATGGGTTGAACTGTTTCTGGGTCACTATCAAACAAAGGTGCACGAATACAATATAGGCTAGAGGATGACGTAGTATTTGGGAGACCAGCATGTTATAATAACTAAGGGAGACCAGCGTGCACTAGGCTTGTTATAGTAACTGAGGGAGACCAGCGTGCACTCGGCTTGTTATAGTAACTGAGGGAGACCAGCATGTTATAGTAACTGAGGGAGACCAGCGTGTACTAGGCTTGTTATAGTAACTGAGGGAAGACCAGCATGTTATAGTAACTGAGGGAGACCAGCATGTTATAGTAACTGAGGGAGACCAGCGTGTACTAGGCATGTTATAGTAACTGAGGGAGACCAGCGTGCACTAGGCTTGTTATAGTAACCGAGGGAGACCAGCGTGCACTAGGCTTGTTATAGTAACTGAGGGAGACCAGCGTGTACTAGGCTTGTTATAGTAACCGAGGGAGACCAGCGTGCACTAGGCTTGTTATAGTAACTGAGGGAGACCAGCATGTTATAGTAACTGAGGGAGACCAGCGTGTACTAGGCATGTTATAGTAACTGAGGGAGACCAGCGTGTACTAGGCATGTTATAGTAACTGAGGGAGACCAGCGTGTACTAGGCATGTTATAGTAACCGAGGGAGACCAGCGTGCACTAGGCTTGTTATAGTAACCGAGGGAGACCAGCGTGCACTAGGCTTGTTATAGTAAAAGGTGAGACGAGAGTGCACGAGGCTGTTATAGTAAAAGGTGAGACGAGAGTGCACTAGGCTTGTTATAGTAAAAGGTGAGACGAGAGTGCACTAGGCTGTTATAGTAGTTGGAAGATCAGGGTGCTTTAGACTTGCAATAGTTACACAGTGACCTGAGTGCACTTAACAAGTTAATACAAACTATCGAGAATAGTATGCTAGCCTGAAGATTGAAGGCATGAAAACGAAAGGAAGTAGAGTGATTTCAATACTTTAAATATGCGTCCAGTTTAGAGAAAAGGACATCAACATATTGATTGAGCTATTAGACATTTTGCAGCAAATGTTTTATAACTTTTAGTTACTTGACATCACTTCAATGTCCAGAAAATGTTCACTGTCTTAAAGGATAATTTAATGTGTCTTTTTTAGATTCTAAATGCTAACAAACTAATTGTCTACGTTATAATGATTGTGTTAGAGATTAAGGTTGTTGTTTTTTTTTTCAAAACAAAAACAATGCAACTATAAAGTTTCGGAAAATACTCAGAAATCAACCATCAATCTATCATTTTCAGCCTTATTTAAAAATTTTGTTTAGTTTTGTTTGTTTAAACAGATCTATGACGTAGCTGCTAAGGTGGAATATTTCAAACTGAGGATGGAAGCAGATTCTCCACGTCTGTCAGTCGAAATAACAACAACAACAAAACATGTGCCCCTCCCTCTTTTTCCTCTTTGCTTCCCATCGATCCACGCGCCGGAAGTGAGATAGCTGCGTGCCTGACTGGTAGCGAGCGGGAACGCCTAATGAAGGTGTGAACATGTCAACGAAACGAATCATTCGACGCCATGGGTGGAGGGGAAAAGTGGGGTGCCAAACTACCACTGAATACATTATCTTTGTACATAAAATGGATCTAATATTGTGAAAATGGTAATTGGCGTTGGCCGAGGCGGAGAAAGTCTACAGTTTGTGTCTTTAGCCTATGGCCAAGGCATTTGCCTTGTATCTTACATATGTACACATTTGTGGGAATACCAAATAGAACATTTATTCAACACACAAAGACAGAGAAGTTTGAGAGCACAGTTGAACAGAATATTGCTTGAGTGCAATGCTGCATGTAGTTCATCAAACCATGGTTTGACAGTTCTAGTGCTATACATTGTCTTCTGTTTGGATGAACTTTCTAACAGGGCGCAATACATCTACACCATTGGCCGATGAGAAGGATTTTTCTAAGAGGGCAGCAGTGGGCCGGGAGCTCTTCGCCCCGAGTCATTTCTGAAAGTTCCACATAGTGACTGATCATTACTGGATTGGGTCACACAATATAATGCTGACATCCGGAAATAAAAATAGCCAGGGTGCTCTGTATCATAATGTTAACAGAAAAGGATGCTCAGCAAGCTTCTGTAATGTTTTGTTTTACCTGGTTTAAGGAGGGCTTCAATCGGGATCCGGAATAATGTCTGAAAAAAACCTCTCTGGTTCAACGTGCTATTGGAATGAAGGAAATCAGTTCCTTTTGCAATGTCCAACTGAAGATCTTTCAAGTTTTTAGTTCCTATGCAAGATATTGCCTTAGCAGAAAATAGTTGATCATTTAGTCTTTTTTAATAAATATGTCTATTCATTCATACGCTACTCCAATCTCTATTTGTACAGATGTACTAAGTATTTATTTAAAAGTGAAAACGTTTCTAAATAATTCTTTTTGTAATTCAAAACTTTCTGTCAATAGAATGAAACGTCACCACCAAAAGGCAAAATACGAAAAAGTTTCTCCCGTTTCCTACTTTGCTTAGGCATTCTATCCAATAATTAGATGCATGGCAAAGTAGAATATGGCTTTTTAAAAAGAAAGATATCTATACATAAATTTAAAAAAAAACAGAATGAATAAAAATATATTTGCAGGACCATTTGTCGTCTTTAGTCTAAATTAAGTCTTATTTCAATTTTTAAATAATGAAATAACGAAACGTAATCTAAAAATAGCAATTCACATTCGAAATGCGAGGAGAAATTCAAAGATGCAGAAACAGATAGATAGATAGATAGATAGATAGATAGATAGATAGATAGATAGATAGATAGATAGATAGATAGATAGATAGATAGATAGATAGATAGATAGATTAAGTGACTCGGAACACCTAGTGTCATGCTCAGCCATGTCCGCATTATAAACTAGACAGATTGACAAACAGATTCCAAAAGCTTCTAAAGTTGAACTTAAATCATCCCTAAAAACGCTTCACAGAAAAAATTTCTTTTTAATCACTAATGTTATATTGTCTCTTGATGTTTCGACTATGTAGCAATTAATGACACTATTTACAATTCCTGAACACATGCTGTTAGCCCACTACCAATCCATTCATTGGAGGAGCACAGAACCGGTTCGATAAATTACTGAAAAATAAACATTTTTAATGGCATAGTCCCAGCTATTCGTTACATAAAATAAGAACAAAGGGAGACTAAAAAAAAAAGCAATTAATGTCGTTAGTTCAAATAGTCTTTTAAAGTTTGAAATTCGATGTCTCGCCGTTAAGTCGATAACTAAAGTTGGTTTGTTTTTCTACTTTAGTGGACGCGTTCCTTAACCATTGGTACTTACTTTCAGAAAAAGAGGAGTAAATCATAAGAAATTAAAATGCATGGTATTGGTATCGTAGACGAAACCAATATTTTGAGCAATGTAATATATAAAGCCAATAATAAATAGTAATGGAACTTTACTCTCAGTATGTATATCCCACATAGAAATCAAAACCGTTTGACCAACTTTGATAAACTTGGAGTATATGTACTTTGGGTCATGGCAGAGACCGTAGTTTATCTTTAATGTCTCCCCACAATAATAATACAAGAAAATACCTAAATTTATCTCTATTTCAGAGCCAAACTTTGAAACAAATCGGGTAAACCTGGCCCGCAGGCCCCGTGTCATATTTGGCTAGTAAATAAATAAAAATATTTTTCACATAATTCCATAGAAGAGGCCTAAGCTCAGCTATGCCGCTATGCCAATCTTAACCTCCCGATAAAATTATTAGAGAAATGCAATAGTTAACACTATGTGAAAGATCAAACAAAGAGAGAAGATACGCGTGGCTCTGTGCTGACATTGACTGTTAGTTTGAAAAATGCCTTTCTCAGCTCTTGTTCCCCTTCCAACTGGCTACAGTCGGCATACAAGGCACTATCATCATTCACAGCTTTCTGTGACCATAAGAATAGCAAGGACACGATTCCATTGACACTGCTGTCAGGCCTCCCCTCATGGAGGTAGGAAAGTGGCGAGCCCCCCTCCCCCTCCCCTCCCCCCTCCCCCTTATCCTTTTTTTTTTCTGCGGGCCATTTCCGTTCTCGACACGGTCTGTTGGCTCACCGTGTCAACAAAGAACTCTCGCTGACTGGAGATGGCCAGACGGTTACGGAGAGATACAGCAGACGTTAAGGTCGTGGTGTGTACTGGCGCTCTAGTCAAGTGTGTAGAAATGTGTTACGTGTGTTGGTGTTAAGGAAATGCACTTTACAAAACATTGTCAAACAAACTTTTTGAAAACCTGATCAATAAATTCAGTGAACTACTTTGACTATAAAAACGTGATGAATAAATGCATTTTGAGATAACATTGTTGAGTTATTATCATTCAATCTTAGTGCAGCTATAACGTAAATCTATAGGCTGCATAAGCCATAACCAAAGGACTACATCCCCCCACCCCCCCCCCCCCGGTAGGTTTATAGGCTACACAAGCCATAACTTAAGGATCGCACTTAATTGGGGTTCCCCCGTAGTTACTAGGATATACAAGTCATAACTTTAAGGACCCCACTCTCTTGTGGTTCCCCAAGAAATTGCAGGGGTGAGTTTTGTTATGAATTGTAATGATTTTGAGCAAAATGTGTAATATCTTAGTATCCATATACTTCTTGTCCGTATATCTAGTTTACCCTGTTAAGTATCCATAAGTTATATATTGCACTGACATATAATATCTACACTTAGAAATGGTTGCTTTTCTCAAATTGCTTAGGGCCATATCAAGTGTAAATCCGGCCCTGTTCTTAAGTAAAGTGTTCGTCAAATAATTGTATAAGGATTATAAATAACAAGTTCAAGACACGATCAAAAGTAGTAGAAGTCTCGTTCAAAAGTTGTATTCGAAAACAAAACAACTTCTCGTAGCTACTGCACACTACAAACATCAATAGGTTCATAACTGTAGAAAATGGGTGATTTAGATAGAATTCTTATCCAGTCTATATACATGTAGATCTACGGTGTTCATAAAATACATTCAGTACACTGGCGTCTAAAAAGCTGCTGTTGAATCATCCTTTAATGCGTTACTTCTTAACAAGCAATGTCTCAATCTCTGGGCCTACTACAAGTGTAACTTGCGAGTACTTTGAACATTCAAACTGTCCATCTCTTTTTAGTTTTGGTTAATCGCTCATCTATCCTGCTTAGAGCTGGCTTACTGCGTTTGGTCCAGTCTCTTTTGTTGGTTTGGGAGTGGGAGAAGGGGATTTGTGAGAAGGTTTTCACGCTACCTTTAGGTGCTCAGCAAACACAAACCGTCTCGAGGAGGAATTCTAACTCAACCACCCCACCTTGATAGGTTGCGAAAAGGTTTATGCCACTCTGACATATGCGATGCAAACAATGACAAAGTTAAGCTTGAAAGTGAACTAATCAAGTCAGCGGCTCTAAGGATTTCTCTAGAAATTTGATAGTTTATGTATATTTTAGGGTAAAAAAGTCTCGCTTATTGGCCTCACAGTGCTAACTCTGGTTTCACAGTTATAATTATTCAAAATATATTCATCCTAAAATTAATTTGTCTCTTTTTGAACGCGCATTCAGCGGGTATTTCCGCACTCGACTCAAGTGTTGAATAGATAAAAATACTCGTTCATGATAATTCTGCATAAAGTTTTATGTAGAAATACGCTGGACAGTACAAGGAAAAAAAACATGATTTTGCAATTTTATTGCCAAGATCTCTTGCAATACTGAATTATTACATGATATAAAGAGAACGAGCAATAACAACAATAACAGACCATAATCAACTTCATAAAGAAGAAATAGGTTTTTAAAAAAAATGTTTTACTTGTTTGTTTGTTTTTTAAGTGTGTGTAATTAATGAAATGGCAATGATAGGGCGCCCTCTACTGAAGCATAATGTTATCCTATAGATGACTTACACTTTTGTTTTTTAGTTACAAAGTATATATCACTTTTTTTTATTGTTACAACGTGGCTGAGCGGTAAGGCGCTTGGTTTCCGAACCGAGGTACCGGGTTTGAAACCTGGTGAAGACTGGGATTTTTAATTTCAGGATTTTTGTGTGCCTCTGAGTCCACAGAGCTCTAGTGTGTATCTGACATTAGTTTGGGAAAGTAAAGGCATTTGGTCGCTGTGCTACCTACATGACACCCTCTGTTAATCTGTGATCCACAGAAACAAATCTAAAGATCGCAAGGTCTGAAAGGGGAATTAAAAAAAAAAATGTATGTGTCGTTTAAGATAACATTAAATGACTCCATTCGACTCTATTCACAGCTGATAGGTCGAGAAAAAGACAATGCTAGAAGTCCTCATTTTGCCTTACCTCAGAGCCACCAGTACTGCCTCCATTAAGTTTGTGGTGATTTAAAAAATAGAAATAGTGTTTTTGACTGAAACGTTTTTTTCAATTAAAGTGATAATTATTTTTTTAAACACATAATTATTTATAATAAACAGAAAGCATTCTCACCTGCAAACAACCACACACACACACACACACGCAAAACAAATGGGGAAATCCCTGTCCAACAAAATGTGTTCAACAAATCAAATGCCATGAAAACACCGTTTATAAATCCTGACACTCAGATCGTGGCGTAAACCCTTTGAAAACAAAGCTTGGCGCATAAATCTTAAAGCGAAGAATAGAAGAGCTATTTGAATGGGGAACGAAGATCCGTGAACCTTAATCACCATGAAACCCCCCAGGTCAATTTGCTACCCATTGTCTTAAAGTCCCCCGTCGAAAGCAGTCAGCTGATCTGTAATGACACTGTCTAAATTCCACGATTTTCATTACAAGAGAAAAAAAACAACACAATTTTTAGTAATTTTTTTTTTCAATTTTAATTCATTTTTTTTTTGTACAAATTAAAAATGGCTGGTTTGGAGGTCTGTAATGTAAAAGTGGACTAACCCGATTTGGGGGAAACAGGTTCATGCCAGAATGAGGTGAAGTCGTTAGTAAGGAAGAGGGCGTGAATTCAATATTTGATTTTTAAAAAAAGGCCATATAAATCAAGAAACAACATTTCACTTCGGTCTGGATTTTAACCAGATAATTAATACACCCTTGATTTTGGCAACTAACTTTTGATGAGATATTTTTCTTTTCTTTGGTACTATTGGTTTATTATATGACTCCTAAAGCTTCTCATCGATTATATTCTATTTTACTTGTGTATATGTTTATAACATTGTTTATTTATCACCTACCCGTGTCATTCAAGAAAAGATTGTCAAAGTCTCAGGCTTGTTGAATTGTGCTATGCGTCTGTCCCTGTACTAGTGGATGAATAGTACATTTACAGCGACCAGAGAAATACAATCGTGTTAGAATGTAAACAAACAAAGCGTACTTTGTCAATCAGCGTTTTAAAATATTTTTATAGTGTTTGATTTAATTAAGTACACACACACACACGCATCCACACACACACACATATATATATATATATTGTAGGCAGACCACGAGTACTGTGACTTGATGCGTGACCTCCGAAGGCGCCGCTTGATGACGTAGAGGCAAATCTATAACATCTAAAAGTCCGGGCATGGAGACGCAAAGCAAAGGATAGACCAGAATGGAGAGATGAGCTACATGAGGCCAGGGCCCTCCATAGGCTGTAGCATATACAGAGAGAGAGGGGGGAGAGAGAGAGCGAGAAAGAGAGATTCGGTTAGAATGGCCAGAGAACAGAAATGGAAGAGACTCCAATAAAAACCAAAGATCACCAGGTCATAGAATCCATTATGTTTTGACTTGACTTAATGTATAGCTGAACTAAAGAACACTTTTAATGTATTTTTGTTTCTTAGTTTTGTAAAATGGACTCTAGCCAGCTCCGGATTAGTAATTGTACAATTATTGTAATGGCTTCCAATTTGATCAGTCATTAACTTGCATTATAGTTTGTTTTTAATGACATTAGAAAATTATCATGCAGTCCATCTAGAGAAAAGGAAGTCCTCGGTAAGTTTACGTGTACAAGATACTCCAAATGAAACGTGGGTTTTAACTCCAATTAACGCATTGGACAGTAGCATGACACTTCCGGTTGATAAGTGTTGACCTTTCAACCCTAGCACGAATCAATACACTGAAGAGTTGTACTTCACGACTAACTCGTGACAGCAGGTAGACTCACACGTTAGTGAGTAATAAGTCGAACATGTTTTAGTGGCGTGTTAATGACTATGGTCACACATTGAACTGTTGAGTTAGTGTGTGTGTTGACAGCACTGAACATTTCTTTTTTGAATGTTGCGGTAACCATCAGACAATCTTCAAATAAGGCAAGAAGATTTGGACAACTTTGGAATAGGCAACAAAAAAATTAGTCCATCTTCAAAAAAGGCAAAAAGATTTGGACAATTTCGGAATATGCAAAAAGGTTTAGACAATCTTCAGAATGGTCAAAAAAAAAATTGGAAAATCTTCAGAATAGGCAAAAAAATTTGGACAATGTTCAGAATAGGCAAGAAGATTTAGATACCCTTCAGAGTAGTCTAGCTTACAACAGCAAACTCTAATAGCAGACAGGTAGATAGATGAATGATAATCATACATATGGGCAGTTAGAATGTGTTTTATACACACGTATCGAAACATGGAGGAGATGTACTAATCAAAACATGGAGGAGATGTACTAATCAAAACATGGAGGAGGTGTAATAATCAAAACATGGAGGAGATGTACTAATCAAAACATGGAGGAGGTGTAATAATCAAAACATGGAGGAGATGTACTAATCAAAACATGGAGGAGATGTACTAATCAAAACATGGAGGAGGTGTAATAATCAAAACATGGAGGAGATGTACTAATCAAAACATGGGGGAGATGTACTAATCAAAACATGGAGGAGGTGTAATAATCAAAACATGGAGGAGATGTAATAATCACATCATGGAGGAGATGTACTAATCAAAACATGGAGGAGATGTAATAATCAAAACATGGAGGAGATGTAATAATCAAAACATGGAGGAGATGTACTAATCAAAACATGGAGGAGATGTAATAATCAAAACATGGAGGAGATGTAATAATCAAAACATGGAGGAGATGTACTAATCAAAACATGGAGGAGATGTACTAATCAAAACATGGAGGAGGTGTAATAATCAAAACATGGAGGAGATGTAATAATCAAAACATGGAGGAGATGTAATAATCACATCATGGAGGAGATGTAATAATCAAAACATGGAGGAGATGTACTAATCAAAACACGGAGGAGATGTACTAATCAAAACATGGAGGAGATGTAATAATCAAAACATGGAGGAGATGTAATAATCAAAGATGAAAACAAAGAGAGAAGGACAAACAAACAGACACAGAAAATGCCCAACTGAAATACAGAGGTGTGTGATGTCGCAGACAGCCTGTGTGCAGGGGACTTGTCTGTTATAATATTCATACTCGTATTGTTACCTACCTTACTCATGGGACCTACATAGAATATACAGAAAAAAAAATGCGTCTGGTATTGAAACAGTTTTCATTGGGGATATTTGGCGGAGCCCACCCACCAGGGCGAGATCAATGGCGGACTACGCTGATCAGACCTGAACAAAGCGCCCCATAACTTCCTCTCTTTCTGCTAATCAATGAGCTTTTCATACCCGCCTCGTCTGCCCTCCTCACTCTCTCCTCTCCTCCCACATCTCACAGCGCCCCCCCCCCACATTTCTCTTACACCTGTCCTGTGCTTTTTTTTTTTCTGTTATATGGAGGTTGGACTTTTTCCTTTTCTATAGCCAAACCCATGGATTCAGTAGAAATTCAATAGCGTATTTTTTCTTCTTCTAACTTGCAAGTCTCATGGATTCTGTATAGATTGAATTTATCCATTGTCTATATTAGAAAACCAATCTCGCAGATACAATCATTGATAATATATGGGCAAGTGAGACACACGAGGTATGATGGGATTAGTTCGTAAATACTTACTTCCGGGAATATATGTCCTCTGTTTAGACAAACAAGCGAGTCAATCATCTGAAGAACAAAATCTCTCAAAATTACTGGCCGATGAGAAGTATTCATGTCTTTGATCAGTTTATAATCTATAAATCAAAATATTTATAAATTTGCGGAAGAAAAAACAATTATATGATAGATGTTGTAGTCTGAATTCAGTTAAAACTAGGTAAAGAAAAGGATTTTAAAATATAGTATGTAGTTAAAGTATTACTTTAAGACCTTGCAATCTATAGGGCAGATGATGTAAAGGTCATCTGTTTCTATGTCATGTAATGAGGGTGTCGTGTTTCCAGCACAACGATCAACTGCCTTTACTTTTCCCCAGCTACTGCCAGCTACTTCATAGAGTTTGGTGGGGAACATCTGTTCATTTCAACGTGACATTTAAAGAGGAATCATAAAAGACAAAAACAATATTAAAAAAAAAAAGCTTTATATGTCCCCAAAATAAGTTCTAGAAAAAAGAAAATAGATGAGACCCAGATATAAGAAAATAATGACCCATATTTTGAGCAATACTCTACACGCTCGTAACCGAAATCTTAAATCGAGCGTGACAAAGGAACGTAATAAGGAGTATATATCTGCCTTATCTATAGATCTTAATGTATCCTTATTTTATAACAATAGAATGGCGACAACATTGCTACCAGGTTATACAATCTAGATCTAGTTGTAACATTTGTATTTCATACTTTTTGCTCACAATGCCCCACTGGCTTTTGTGGGACAACTGACCTCGCAGACATCTTTGAGGCCCTGAACAGACCAAAGAAGATTGGACAACTGACCACTGACCTCGCAGACATCTTTGAGGCCCTGAACAGACCAAAGAAGATTGGACAACTGACCTCGCAGACATCACAGGGCAGTACTGCTGCAGACCACATCGCCAAAATTTCTCAGTGGACATTGATCAAGGGAGACTATAATCCATTATGTTTTCCCCTTATAAATTTTGACCATGGCATTGTTTTCGAGACCGAAAATTTAAAAACAAAATTGCAGTAAGAAGACCCACATGTGACCTACATTTTTTAGCAGTTAATGCCCGCCATAGGTCGATTTGAGTTCTCTTTTCACAGTCTGCGCCTTTCTTCTGGGTTATCTTATACTTAAGTCTAAAAGTTCTTGGAGCATATGATTTCATATTTTACAATACATAGCTTAGTCGGAAAAGTATATACTTTATTAAAGTACGTTATAAATATACTATCTTAAATACGTTACAAATTATATAATGTCTAAGCATTATTGAGAAATATACATTATATAAAGTACTTTACCGGTAGAATGCCTTTCAGCAGCTAGAATTACAAATGTTATTGAATTAAAACTTTAAAACCACCAAAAACGGATCAATAAAAAGAGTCAGCTTACCAATCATCTTGACATCTTAATCATCTCAAGGGAGGGAATGTGCAGAAACATTTATTCTTGCTTGCGAAGGCTGCTGGCGGTAGATGTATCCTCAAACACCAGGCAGACTCGTTGTGCAGGTTGTCTGACGTATTCCTAAGATCCTTTCTGGTTCTGAAGACGTTCCTGAGAGTAGCCTATTCACAAGCATCGTTCAATGACTTCAATCGCAAGATTGTTTTATGTTCATGAAGGCGGTGTTTGTAATACATGTGTTTCTGTGTGTGTGTGTGTAAGCGTGTTTGCGCCTGTCTGAGTGTAAGCGTGTGTGCGCCTGTCTGAATGTAAGCGTGTGCTTAAGTCTAATATCTGTGCTATTTACCTTCATTAATTCCTTGGCACGTTGTCTAGTTGTACAACTCTGGACTTTATGAATTGTGACCTAAAACTTTATGAATTGTGACCTAAAACTTTATGAATTGTGACCTAAAACTTATGTAGTAATTAACCCTACTTCCACTAACTATTTATTTACCTGATGATGGTATATTCAAGCATGTATATTAATTTCATCACCAGACATGCTGACAGAAGCTACTCCATGGTGAGATGTCTCTCTTCCTTATTTATGCATCTTCTCAACTTCCATCTTGCCATTCTAATGGAAATGTTCTGCGGTACATGTCGCCTTTCATACCATGAACAAAGTAAAGCTCATTTTTTGTTTACTTCCATCTAGTTCCGGGGTCGGCAACCTGCGGCTCGCGAGCCACATGCGGCTCTTTGGATGTGAAGCTGCGGCTCTTTAGTTCCATACGCAAATACTATTTATTTTATCTAAACATTTTTTAAAGAAGATTAGGCGCCGATTCTATCTCTCAGCCTCTTGTACTCGCTTTTCACCACACCCCTCCCCCATTACATGCGTCGTCACTGTTGTCAGTCCGTCGGAAGCTCTCGGCCGTCGTCGGTTGCTTCTATGTAGGTTTTAATTTGCTTTCGACGCAAGATGGATTGGTATCTTAACCACGAGCTTTGACTGGGACGTATAGTTTGTTGTTTCAAGTAAATGAGTTGGAAGCGAATTATCTTCTCAAAGTTAGAAGCAATTTACAAGTATTGCTAATCTGGCAAGCTTTGCGGTACCATTAGAAATTGCACAAAAAGACAAACCATTTACAGATGGTATATCTAAGACTGCTTCCTACTTGTATCTGAAGAACTATTTCGTGATTTCACAAACAAACCAGAAATCATGAAAAAAAATAAACAAACAAAAAGATTTGCCAATATCCGCTGAAACAGTACAAAATAGAAGAGCTTAAATGTCTTCAAATATAACTTATTTGCAGGTGGAAGATATTCAACTTTGGTCTGCCGTATCACTTGCTATAGATGAGTCTTGCGACACAAAGACACGGCACAAGTTGCCTTTTTTTGTCAGGTATATGTCATTCCTAGGATTGCTACCGCTCTCGGGACGATAGAGCGAATGCTTTTAATAAAATCATTTAAATAGCAACTGATAGAGCCAGAAGTATGACATTAAAAATATAGGGGCAACAACGATTCGTCGGAGCAAAATAAATCAAGAAATTCTTATGTTTATGCCCAAAACGATTCCGACCGAAATAGATGATGTCATGAATTTGTAATCAAGATTATTAACAGCATCTTGTCAAAAGCACTCTACCACTTAAACGAAATAGAGACTCAGTAATCCGATCTCTTTCTTTCCAAAAAAGTGCTATGACTTTCCATAGGTAAGGTGATGAAACGTTTTGCTTTATGCTTGAATGAAATAAATACATTTCTAAATGATAAAGACATATATCACACCGAATTAGAGAACGCCAAAAAGTTGCAAAATTTTAATTTTATGATTGATATAACAGCGAAAACTAAAAACAGCGAAAATTAAAAGAGCTGAATCTAAAACTGCAAGGAAAGGAAAACCCAACCTATGTTTTGGTAGAGGAAATGGTTTGTTTTGAAGAAAAATTAATTCTTTTTGCAGAAGATAGTCAGAGCGGTCAATTACTTCATTTTGAATGACTAAAGCAGTATCGCGATAAAATCAGTGCCACTTTGGACACAAATTACTTCAGCACAGTTATAAAAAAATCAAAGATGAATTTCTTGACAGATTTAAGCAGTTCAAAACCAACAAAACCATTCTAGCATTCCGAGTACACCGTATCAACACAAATAGTAACGAAATCCACCTTGATTCATTTGTTATTGATACTGGATTACAGAGTTCAAAAGCAAGTTGGAAGAGTTGTAGGTACAGAAATGTATGTACGTAACGCAACAAAAGTGGACAGCTTTAAAAGGAATGCCGCGAGTAGATTCGACTCATGGAATAATCTTCCACATTACTACAGTGAGGTGAAGTTGGCATTCGAAGTGATGACTATCTTTGGATCGACATATTTGTGCGAGCAAGCGTTCTCTTGCATGAATATAATTAAAGTAAAGTAAGAAGCCAACTAACAAATGAAAATTTGAGTCGTGTTTGAAACTAAAAATAACAAGTTATGAGCCAAATGTATCCAAACTTTCTAAAACCATACAAAGCCAACGCTCTCACTGAATTTGTTTGCTCAATTGTTTGTTAGTGAAGTACAAGTAAATGTTTAATTTCTTTAGGTGTTACCAAAATTTAAAAACATAATTATATATATATATATATATATATATATATATATATATATATATATATATATATATATATATATATATTATCTAATTTGTTGTGGCAAACACTACTTATATATTAATTCGTTGTTTTTTTTTATTTAAAAAAGTTCATTGTTGGAGTACTATTTATAGTTGGCAAGAAAAAAACTTTGTGGCTCTTTAAAAACTTAAAAATTTTATAAATTGTAATTTTTGGCTCTTTCGACTCAAAAGGTTGCCGACCCCTGATCTAGTTCATAGCTAACAAGGGGCTCAACTCTAGACGAGTTTTATCTCGTAAGTTAAATGGTTGTTGTTTTTGTTAGTGTTTATTACAAATGTTGAGCCGTCTCAAGTGTCATTTTACTTTCCAAAATGCATACTATCACGTGACTTTGTGTTGCCTGACGTCCTGTTCCCTTAACGTCACTTTCTCAACCTTCACTCGTCCTCTGGCTGCCGCCTCTTCAGACGTTTTTTTTTTTTACTGACACTACCGAAATGTTTGGGTTGATCTAGTTGGCTGAAATGTGTTGTTTTTTTTAATATTTTAATTTTCTTCTAATTTGAAAGACCCAAGAATGGGTATAAAAAACTGAAATATTATCTTGGCGGGTGAAAACATTCTCCAAACAGAAGATGTTTTTTAAACTTATTGTATACTTGCTACCAACTAGGTCTAGGTTTATTTTGAAACTCGTCATCGAGCAGAACATGACCTACATAATATGACTTTCTATACTCACAGAACTTTTGGTTACCCTAGAGTTTTTTTTTTAATTTTTGTTTTGTTTGGTTTTTGTTTTGTTGTTGTTGTTGTTATTTTTTTTAGCTTTCTGTTCAGAACTAGAGACATCCAGTTTTAAGAAGACTAAGATAAACTTTAAGGTGTGGAAAATCGAGTTAGAATAAAGTATAAAAACAATGAAGAAGAATCTCTTATAGATTGCCGTTGAACTTAGAAGGCGCCTTATTTCTAGAGATTTAAATTAGCCCAAAGAGTATTAACCTTTTGTAGAGTCTAGTGTGTTCAATGTTGAATTCATAAGAGAAGGGGTGGAGAAGATTTTTATCTAATAATCTCATTTTACCACAGTTTCTTTTCAAACAAACACAGGGACAGACAGACAGACGGACAGACAAACACACAAACATATATATATATATGCTCCGTTCCTCTCCTTAGTCTCTAAACTAAACTGTAAATCAATCAACAAAAACCAGACGGCAAATGTTGAGGCAGCCATTTTTTCTTCATTAATTTTAATTCGCTTGAAGTGTTATAATATAAAAGAACATAAAATCATTGACGTAAAATAATAATAATAATAATAATAATAATAATAAACAATCAGTAGTTGGTATGCAATGAAATAATAATAATAATAGCGAATATAATTTGTTGGCTTGATCATAAATCAATAGAATAAAACCAATCCAATATGTGATTTGATCATACCTAACACTGTAGAGAAAGAACCATTAAAGGGAAAGTGATATAATATATGTACAAATCAGGACGTAGTCTTGAGATGTCAACATTGGCATAGTTCAGGCCGACTGACAAAAGTAAGCATACACACACACAGACACACACACACACACACACACACACTAAATCACATGCAACTCTTGGAGTATCGTATTGGAATATATTTCAGTCTAACCAGATACAACTCATAGAGTATTTTATTCGAATACATTTTCTTCTAACTAATTCAACTCTTTAAGCATCGTAGTCGAATACATTCCTTCTAACTATATTTAACCCTAAAGTATTCGAATACATCTACTTACAGCACTTAAAGTTGGCGATTCAAAAAAAAATATTTTTTTTCAAAGAATGGACAGTAAGTATGAAGAACTTTGATTTTTGGTTAGGGGTAAATAACAGCTGTAGGTAACCAGAGAAACTAGAATTAGTCGGGACATGATAAGGACGCAATTCTGATGATGTGCTGCTCCGATTGATTTTAAATATCTGATCTGTTACCACAAACTTGTTTTTGTTTTTTTCTTGGATAGTTATATTTGTACAAATCTGGACTACATTTGACCTTTCCATCAGCAACTCTTGACGTATACTAGCAGTGAGAAATTAATTTAACAGCAATGATGCTTTTATAAAGTTGATGTCTGACCAAAAATATAATGAAAACATGTTTTAAAAAAAAAATATTTTAAGTTTAACCATAAGGGGGGGGGGGGTACAGAAAATAGTGCAGTTTGAGTTATTAGGCAACCGAAAAAAATGTATTAAGTCTAAAGTCTTGAAAAAGAAAGTTGAATAGTGCTTTTTTCACACCATAATCACACATGTATAGGAGATATTTACATATATATTAATATACATAATAGAGAATATACATCTATTTAAAAATACATTTATTATGTATTTACATCATGAGCACATTTCAGTCACATTTTTGTTATGTAAAATGTAATTGGAAAAACAATTGAACATTGCAAAATATATGAAATGTCATTAATTATTTTTGTCATTGACAAATCCCATCACCATTGAACAGGCATGTCATAAGTCACGCATCACACTGTCACATTCAGTCATAAGTCACGCATCACACTGTCACATTCAGTCATAAGTCACGCATCACACTGTCACATTCAGTCATAAGTCACGCATCACACTGTCACATTCAGTCATAAGTCACGCATCACACTGTCACATTCAGTCATAAGTCACGCATCACACTGTCACATTCAGTCATAAGTCACGCATCACACTGTCACATTCAGTCATAAGTCACACATCACACTGTCACATTCAGTCATTCAAAACCAGTTATCAATACATCACTCTCTTTCTTGAAATGTGTGTGTGTGTGTGTGTGTAGGCTATCCCAAAACATTGGAGAAGCTGTATTTACTACATACCGTATACACAGTAAATGTATTAATGGTATTCTTATAGTCACCAAGTGTGTTTGATTTAAAGTATTTTGTGACATGTATGTACACACACACACACGCGCGCGTAAACACACACACGTAAACACACACATTTTCTGACATGATGTTCAAACATACAAAGCTAGATGTCACACTCAAACTATGGCAATAATGATAATAAATATATCAATAATAAATCAACCTTTTTGTTTCAAGCTATCTCTTTCTTTTGACATCAATATGATCAGAATACACTCTGCCACAGTCATACGTCATTAAACCAAAAAGAAAAAATTCATAAAATCAACCAACCAAAACAACAAAAGAAAACAAAAAGAAAGGGAAATGCAGCCAACCACTGGGACAACAATGTTTAATAACCTAACACACTTAGATCAGTCTAGCACTTGTACCCATAGAATCATTATAGTAATGTCTCCATGTAAAGTTCGATAACTCTGTAAGGCAATGATCTGAAATCTCAAGTGGCATTGGCTATTGGTGTGCGTCTTCCTTTATACCGTTATTATTTTCTGTTGATTTTTTTGTATCCTTTCTCCTTCTAGATGTGAGTGTGAAGGGTGACTCGCAATATATTGATTCCGGCGTCACTTCAAGAAACAAAAACATTTGCCACGATTGAAAGATAAAGGCTTATTCATTTTTAATATGCCGCGGAAAGACCAGATCATTTCATTGGACGATATTCAGGTTCTGAGCAACCAGAAATGAAGGGAGTGACCTAGAGGACTTTTAAAACAATAGTTTCTAGATCTCTGTGTGGTGTGTGTTTTTTTTTTAAAGTTTAAACATTAAAAAATATTGAAAAACTCAATATCTTTCTGGAGGCTCGATGGCTGAGAGGTAAAGCGCATGGCTTCTGAACCCGAGGTACCAGGTTCAAATCCTGATGAAAGACTGTGCTTTTTACTTTCGGGATCTTTAGGGCGCTTCTAAGTTAACCCAGCTCTAATGGGTCCCTGACATAAGTTGGGGAAAGTAAAGGCGGTTAGTCGTTGTGCGAGCCACATGACATTCTCGTAAAGCATGGATAGGAACATCATCTGCCCCATAGATCACAATGTCTGAAAGAGGAACTTTTTTTTTTAAATATCATTCTAGACCTTATTTATAAATAAGTCTTGAGTTGTTCCGGATTGTACAATCTGAAAGTGTGCCTAGATAGCTAATTCCTTCATTGGAGACGTCATCCTAGAGGGATAGATTTGAAGTTAGCGTTGAGTGGTACAAAGTCAGAGCAAGAAGGTTTGACTAACTTAGAAATCTTGGAACAAGAACAGAGTGAGCAATTAGACTGAGCACAAAACAAATGCCAAGATAAGCCTGCCAGTAGAGGTGGATGTTGCGAAACTATGAGTGGCTCATTGACTTTCAATGCACAATGTTACAAGAACTGGGAAAGTAACGAACTGAACAATTTTATTCACAAAATTTCATAGTCATTTTATTTGGTTAAGAATTAGACAAAACAGAACAAAAAAAGAATACATTTTAACCCCCCCCCCCCAAACAAAAAATAAATGTACTTTATTATAGTTATTACTGTTCACTTATTAACCCACAAAAAGACAAACTTTAGTCAGTTGCAAGTTTGTGTGTTTTGAAATATTAGCTTTAAAATTGTGTAATTTGATTCTATCCTCATGCCATTTTTAGGCAGTTATGGCTTCGTGTCACTCTTCGCTTCTTTGTGTAGATCAACCAAATGTAGCCATGAGATCTAGAAGGAATGGTTCAAGTACAAAATACAAATTCAATAATTCTATTCATTGCAGTATATCTTTGAAGACATTGTTTCATCCAATAAACTCATTTCAGCTACAATTACCATCTATGTAATAAAATAAGGAAGACATTGTCTTTCTAAAACTAAGACATGTTATAGAAATATATATATATATGTATATGTATATGTATATTAAAGGGAATATCTTTGAATGCCCGTTAAATACTAGTTATGTTTTTGTCCTGAACTATTCTTTTAGTCTGAATGACGCTAAAGGCAACACGATCAGTTAGTGTCTGGCACTATCACCAAATTGTTGTTTGGATTTATTACAGTAAATGATTGCCTCCCCCCCCCCCTTTACTGCCCCTTTAGCTTAAAGTTACAGCTTTGTAACATAGCTTTGTTACAGCCGTCATTAGAGCTCATGAAAGAATGACAAGAAAGTTTGTTTCTTCAAGACATGTACAGCGGTGTGGAAACCACGGTCAGGGTCCAGGCGGTATCAGAACGTAT
Source organism: Biomphalaria glabrata (assembly GCF_947242115.1). Lineage (NCBI taxonomy): Eukaryota > Metazoa > Mollusca > Gastropoda > Planorbidae > Biomphalaria > Biomphalaria glabrata. Next base: position 27,162,777 of record NC_074716.1, read on the forward strand.
CAGATCATAAAGCAAGATGGCGGTGGAGGAGAGCGAAGGTCTAAATATGTTTGAAATTTACGGCGCCCCTGTGCTTGGAGGTTTATTGGCGAATGGAGACGTCGGCCCTGTGTCACCTTATGATTGATGGCGGCCGCGGGTGGCAACATTTGGAAAGTGGGGGGGGAGCCGGGGGAGAGAGAAGAACACTCGCGACAAAGGGAGAGAGAAAAGGAGAGAGAAAGGGAGAGAGCGTCGCTAAAGAGGGGGGTGGGGGTGTGATAAGAGAGAAAAGTCAGGTTCTGCTTTTAAATGTCAACTTCTGGACGATGAAATATTAAAATGATCTTAGGAGGGCAAGATGGCGAGTGTAGTGAGAGTGAAGGTGAAGGGGTGCTGGGGAGTGGGGGGGGGGGGGAGGGGGCGTTAGTTTCATTTTTTTAAAAAAAAAGCTGATTTGTTGCAATCTGATTTAACACAGTCACTTGATCAAGTCTTTAAACAAATCTGTCAACGATCATTAAAATTAAATTGATTTTTTCTCCTCTAAAGTTTGACTGTATATCTAGTATCAATTCAATGTAGCAGGTAGCCTCAATTCAATCTAGCATGTAGCCTCAATTTGTTTATTCTATATTAATGACGTTCCGGTATTTGAAATGTAGCACGAGTGTATGTTTGTTTGAAGCCTGTAGTCTAATTGAGTTCATAATTCAATAAGCCGATCATTGCTGTGTGAGAGAGTTATATTAATTGATCTTTTCATTTAAGAAATTCTTTGTTTTGATATATGCCTATATTTTTAATATAAAGCCGCATTTGAGAATCCAATATTAATTGGTTGGGCTTTCTTAAAAGTATATTTTAGTATTGAACTCATGTGGGAGTGGCAGATGCTCCGCATGTATTTGGAGACGTTAAAGTAGTAGATGTAGATAAAGTTAAGATAGGTTTCCTTTCTTTGCATATTGTCCGACATGTGTAAACATCTAATAATCTAATACAGTGATAGGAATGCTTCCTTATCTTTGGGATACTACCTGACGACAAGTTTAACGCTACAGAACTGGAACAGTAATTATTAATGAGCTCTCTCAATCTCTCTCTCTCTCTCTCTCTCTCTCTCACACACACACACAGACACACACACTCATACACATACATTTTCAACGAAGATTATTTGTTGCTATTTCTACCTCGCTACCACCCCTCACCCCGATTATATATTTACAATGTGTGTGTGCGGCGGGAAATTGTGTCAAACGGCAGAATCGAACACCGTAACCGTATCGATTCCACGTCCCTCTAACAAAGTGGCTCCTGTGCGCGGTAAATGAAGCAGAGAATAATGATGGCTGCAGAGAGGGGGGGGGGGAGGAATGCTTTAGTCTAGGAGGGGAGTAGACCACTGGATCGAGGACATGACTACTGGCTACGAGTGAAGGTCGCGGCACTGACCTTTAAGTTTAGGATCAGAGTGAAAGACCTTCAATTCCTCGTAGTATGCGCTAAGTAACATTTCACGTGTTTAAAGCAGTCAAATCTATCAGGAAAACGAATTCATAGAAATAGTCATTTATTATTATGTAAACATTTGAAGAACTAATTATTTCACATTTTTACATCGTTTTAGAACCCAGTCTTCATTCATCTGCTATATTATAGTTTATGTAAAAGTTCTTCGCATGCAGTTATGTTACATAAAATCACAAAGAATATCTTAGCATGTACGCCACGTAATATATTTTCATTGTTATTAATATTCTTATATTTACTATTTTTTTAACACTGTAGTGATGTCTATTCTACATAGACTATTTTCAAATATTATATTTTACATATTACGATTTATAAATCTATATTTAGGTCTCAGCTTCTTTGAATATATACGAGACTTTGTATCTGTTTAATTATGAGAGAATCATTTTCTTTAAATATAATGTCATGTATAGTTAATTTAGTATTAATTGAAAAAATGCTTATTAATAATAATAATAATAATAATAATTGAGAGGTGCTATTGGTGGTAGAACAAGAGGAGCCAAAAGGATCAAATGGACGAGAGAAATGAATATAGACATTATCAAATCGTTCTTCCGTGTAAACAATTGTGATGGTAAACCTCTCCCAGGTTATAGGCAAAAACTCTCCCAGGAATTCATCAAATTATCAAGGCCCTTAACATTCGTAGGAACATCCTCGTTGCCTGTCAGAGGGCGGTACTGCTGCAGACCTGCCACATCACCAGAAAATTCCTCAGTGGAAACTGTTAAAGGGACTACGATGAATTTTGTTTCTCTTGAACGAAACTCGACCCTGGCAGCGCCAGGGAATGACTACTCGTTCATTTCTAACATAATAATAATAAAATAACAAAGTATTAGTTTTACAACGTCCTTAATTAAACTCCTCAAAAGCTGACTCTTTTACACTTACTTTTCCTTCTATACGGGACTGTTGTTAAGAATGGCTCCAGTGGAGTCCAATTTTAATTTTGAATTAGAACTAATTCTTAGAATTCCGACTGATCACTTCGCCAGACCGACAGGAAACATTTGCGGGTCACACTTGATCAGTGATTTCTGTAATGTACCATCCTACTAGATCAAATGAATATTCCGTGGACTGTTTCGTATTGTTTTATTTACCTAGAGCCCTGAAACTGTCATGTAGATAGCGAAATGAAACAAAGGGAGAGCAGCGAGAGGATGTACAATTCTTGAAATCAGAAATAAGATAAATAATCTAAAAGTACTGTGCTGTGTATGGTTGTAGAATTAGAAGTATGTTGTTGATTTTGTATTTTTAAAGTACAAAAAAAATACCTTACTTAACACTCTCCCGTGCTACCTTACTTAACACTCCACCGTGCGACCTTACTTAACACTCCCCAGTGCTACCTTATTTAACACTCTCCCGTGCTACCTTATTTAACCATCCCCCTGGCTACCTTACCTAACACTCTCCCATGCTACCTTACTTAACACTATCCGTGCTATCTTTAATAACACTCCCCAGGGCTACCTTACTTAACACTCTCCCGTGCTACCTTACCTAACACTACAGTGCTACCTTACATAACACTCCCCCATGCTACCTTATTTAACACTCCCCCGTGCTACCTTACTTAACACTCTCCCGTGCTACCTTACTTAACAACCCCCCTGGCTACCTTACATAACACTCGCCCATGCTACCTTACTTAACACTCCCCCGGGCTACCTTACTTAACACTCCCCCGTGCTACCTTACTTAACAACCCCCCTGGCTACCTTACATAACACTCGCCCATGCTACCTTACTTAACACTCCCCCGGGCTACCTTACTTAACACTCTCCCGTGCTACCTTACCTAACACATTCCTGTCCAAATATACAGCTTCTCTCCCCCCGGCATTTAGGGTTGATAACTTTTCATGACAATTAGCCCCACGTGGAGCTGTCACGCGCAAGGATTGCACATTTTAGGGAGGGAGGGGGGTGCCTGGACACAATTTATCTGTGATCAGTAACAAGCGATAGTATCTCAGGCACGTTAGGATATTAGACTACGAGGCGAGCATTGATTTTGTGTGTGTTCGGTTGTGGCAACTAGTGTCTGTTGGTGTCATAATCACTCTCTTAATTATTTGCTTGTTAGGGTAACAGACGATATAGACCTGGAGAGATCAATTCATCAACCAATGCTCATTGCTGGGAGAGACTGCCGCTGATCTCATTAGTCATGCTGATGTTTAGTGTCTAGATCTAGGAACTATGTATTAATATCGTATTGCTATCTGTTTGTGTATATTAGAGAGAGAGAGAGAGAGAGAGAGCGAGATAGAGAGAGAGACATTGAGTCAGAGAAAGATGGAGAGAGTGTGTGTGAGAGAGACAGCACGTATGTGTGTTAATAACAGAGAGAGAGAGAAACTAAATTTAAATTCTAATTCAGTTATTCAAATTCACTTCCTGTTATGATGAAACAAGTAGTTCGTCCTGAAGTAACCTCAGCGGAAGATTATAGCAATGAACGCATGTATTCCTACGCATCTCGTTAATTAGAGCACTAATCTGTATGTGCTCGATTAGGCTCCAAATCATATTGTATTGTCTACCTGGACAAAAACCTCCTATAGAAGAAAAACTATATAGGGAACTGACTGATCTGGAAACCAATGCACAATTGACATGCAAAATGAGAACGAAGAAGACTACCAAAATAACATTTATAAGCTGTTTGAAATTTGAGGAAAACAGAGACTTGTGACAAAACTATGACTAGAAGATATCAAGCAAGTGTCTAGAGTAAAGACGTGTAAATAAACATAAACAACCCTACTTCAATCTTAGTGTTAGTATCAATTAATTCAATGTATGCATCGAACGAATAGACAATCTGGAGAATCATTGAATTCTACTGTACATAATATAACACGTAATCAGGCCTCAACGCGAACTTTTATTTCCAGCACAAGACAATTGCATTAGCAAGTTCATTGTTACGGGGCGCGGTGGCCTAGGTGTAAAACGCTTGGCTTCCGAGCTTGAAAATCTCGAGTTCGAAGCCCAATGAAGACTGAGAGATCTAGCTTCGAGATTGTGTGACCGCCCCCAAACTCTAATGGGTAAAGGAAGTTGGGGAAGTAGATCCGGTTGGTCGTTAGGGTGACCTTATGGTGACCTTATGAAACCCTAGTTAACCGTCAGCCCAGGTCTGAATGGGGTACATTATTTATACCTAGTTTATTGTCACGTCCTACGTGTGGTTAAAACGCGTTCATTCTCTAAACAGAACTAATAAACATTCACTGCATATCACGTGATCATATCAAAACAAATCTTTTAGAAACACACAAAAGGTTGAAACAGACTCAGCCACAAGGGAAGACTATATGTCTGTGTGTCGTATAATGGTACGGAATAACAGAGTTGTCCGTCCCCACGTGTGGGAAGTCGCTACGAGTCGGGCGCCCGCTGGCATCAACGACACCATCTCAAAGCTGTTGGTTTTTTCAAGAAATGACAGCAAATCATTGGGGAGTGAGCGTCCCCTTGCTACAGGCAATCAACTTGAGGGATATTTGTGTCAGAAACAGCTTCGATCAGGGCCGCGGCACATCACGTTCAATTAGCCCCAGAGATTGAATCATAAAGAATGGCTTACTAATCTTGTATGATGCCCAGTGCCTAACTGGTGGTCCCCTCTGCAGTTCAAGGGACACAATCAGTCAGTACGATGCATACATTTTAATGTTTAAAAAATACAAATAATTCCTAAAATAAATTGTTAGTGACACAGAAACAAAAAATATTTCAGACATTAATATTCCATAAACGTATTTTTGGTTCGGTCAGACATAGTTATAAATATTGCGAAATGCAACCTAAATTGACAGCTTCTTGTTCACTTTAAAAGGGCTGTTTTTTGTTAAATATTCATGTTGGCCCGTACCTAAATTCCATTACACAATAACAGTAACTCAATATCTCATAATTCTAAATTTCTAAAAGGCAACATAAGCCTCCTCTGTGGAAACTTCAGAATTTGTTTAAGGTGAGAAAAAGAGTATTTTTAACAATATTTTTTTATGAAACTCATTTCATTTTGTGTGTGTGTGTTTTGCCTGGTACACATTTCGTACACGTCATCTCTCCTACTTCACCTTCTCAGATCAAGTTGAAACTTTTGCACAATTATCCATTGTCGAAGACAAGAAGTTAATCTTTTTTTTTTAATGCATTAGTTAATTAATTACTTCTAATTAATTAATTTGTTTTATATAGAAAAATGAAATAAATCTTGCAGTGATTGTGTGGCTATTTCCCCGAGTGTTAAATCGCTTGGCTTCCGAACCGAGGGTCCTCGAGTTCCAATATCGGCAATGGCAAGGATTTTGAATTTCGTTATTTCAGGACGCCCCTAAGTCCACCAAACTCTAATGGGTATACTAACAAGTCAAAGTGGTTGGTCGTTGTGCTGGCTACATGACACCCTCATTAACCGTCGGCCATAGAAACAAAGAACACTTTACATCATCATCAATGCAAGGTTTAAAAGTGGTATTTTTTTCCTGACCAAGTCATTGGCCTACTTGTACTTCGGCTTATAAGGTATTCGGGGCCAGTTTTAACAGAGGGTGTGCCGCCAGCTCGAAAGTTACTGTCTCTCTAAAGTCAAATATTATTGTGTCCGTCCAGAAATTGATCGTTGAGTTTGTGGTCCCCCAACGTCCGTTGTCCACACACACACACACATACACACACTGACCCCCGTAGTGGAGCTCCGGACAAAGGGCAGAGAAATAAACAACTGTGTCCCGATGACACCCGCAGGACGACGGTCAGGTCAGTCGGGAAATTAGTGAATGGTACTTGAACTTTGAACAGTGCTCCTGAATCAACTGCTGGTCACCGCTGAGTCCGCGGGGTGAAATCGCCTGAAAATTTCTCCCTTTATAAAAACCTCCCAGGAAATTGGGCTGTGTGTTTTTCTGGAAGAAAATGAAAAGAAGAGAGGTGGCTGTGGATAAGGATCCGATCCCTGATGACAATGGGATCGACCAAACTGTCCACACTATTGCTGTGAACGTCTCAGCACGCGTACATATGAAAATATACACACGCGAAGTCATTGATCCAACAAAATATATTCACACCAAAGTGAATACTGTATCTCTTGGCTCTAGTTATTAGTTCGGGACCCTAGTTGGACACTTCTCAGCCCTAATATTGTTCGTTCTTGCCTGGACGCTAGGGGATAACAAAGGGTTTCGAACCCCTGAGCAACGGATGTCAACGTATGCAGTCATAATCATCTAACAAAAGGTGTGATCCATATTGTCGGGGAGGGGGGCAACAGGTAGCGGGCTGTAGTTGAGTTGTTGTTTATTTTATAAGGCACAGACACGAAATGGGTGTTTGATATCGCTGATAGGAATTTCTTCTTATAACCCAAAGGCGTTCTTAAAACGAGGCACAGTACAGGAAATGGAAGAGCTATTAATGCAGCATATTCTATGGCTCATTCCAATTCAGAATGTTTAGTAAGAATAAGATCTGTGGTTAAGTTCTTAGGATTAGATTGATGATAATATCGTGAGGATAAGACCTGATAATATGATAATGGGGTGTTGATTTAGGGTTTGGGAAGTAGCAAAATCTGCCCATGTGAAGTGTCACCAGAGAATGCTGACCATGTTTTTGTCAAGAGGCCCGAACAAGACACTGGCCCCAAAACACCCAAATAGAAAGAAACCTATATGGATAGCTCCCTGATTTGGAAACCACTGTTCATCTCATATATTGGTCTAGTCATCTGAACACTCCAACAGTTCATCTCATATAGTGGTCTAGTCATCTGAACACTCCAACAGTTCATCTCATATAGTGGTCTAGTCATCTGAACACTCCAACATAATCATCAGAACGGGGAAGAAGAAGAGTATATATAAAGTACTGAAGAAGAATGTCAGAAAATCTTCTAGTAGAACTTTATATCCATTAAGTTGTTACACTGTCAGATCAGGATCCTGGGTAACAAACAGTGTCTGTATCTCATACTTCTCCCTACCCCGACCTGCACACGATTTGAACCCTAGACCTTCGAATCTTCTTTGGAACTTTACAGCCCGCCACAAAGTTCTGACAGCAACAATTCATATTTACTCATTAACCGGCCTACTGTTGTTCAGGCTCAGTGACGTCACTGGGGTGGTGTCCTACCGTGCGGCCCGCACACCATCTCCCCACCCCTTATAGCGACGCCCCAGTTCAGGACCACGATGTCCATGACTGCTCGTCTTGTTCTTCTTACTGTATCAGAGTTATTGTTCCTTTTAACTTTATCTGGGTAGCATCAGTCCACTAGGACATTGCACTAGAATGAGTGCAGTCTTCAATTAGTTCGCACGACTGGAGCACCTCTATGGTAAACATCTCCCACTGACAGCGTTTGTCTGTGTATGTGTGTAGTAGAAGTATAACTCGCGTGTGTGTGTGTGTGTATGTAGAAGTAACAAAGTATTCAATATGTAACAAATGTAAGTGGGTCATATGAAAGTACATCAGAGATAGATCACTAACCACCATTTTGTTTTCTAAATTTAAACGCTGAATAGTTAGATCATCATTTTATTTTTTCAAAGCATGTTTGTAGTCATTGTCTTTCTGTTTGTTGTCTGTTTGTATGACAAATTAACAAAATATATCTGTTTGGCATCATGTGACGAGTATAAAAAGCCTGTTAGCTGTTTTGTGTTTGTCCAATATGTGACACTGACTGATAAATGACAGCGTTTTATTTTAAAACGAATGAATGACTAAGCACAAATGCTTTTAGATGAATTTGTGTTCTCATGTGTAGTTGTATAATATCGTTATAGCTAAGTTATTTTATATTTTGTTCTCAAATTATCTTATAATTTGTTAGTAAAGGTTTTTTTATAATTTGTCGGTAAAGTTAATTTATTTTGTAATTTTTTAAATCGGTTATTTTACATAGATGTTTAGGTAATGTTATACTTTGTTAAATATGGTATTTAATTTTTTAATTTGGAGGCGCGGTGGCTGAGAACCCGCTAGGCTTACGAACCGGGGGTTTCGGGTTCGAATCCTTGTGAAGGATTTTTTATTTCGGGATCTAGGTAAGGGTGCCACTGATTCTACCCAGCTCTAATTTGTACCTGACATTAGTTGGAGACACGTAAAGGTGGTTGGTCGTTGTGCTGGCCACATGAACCGTAGGCCACAGATACAGACGACCTTTACATCATCTGCCCTATAGAACACAAATTCTGAAAGGGGAACTTTTATTTTAAAATTTATTTTTAAAGTGACTTTCTTCTGGGGGTAATGTTCTGATTGACTGTTGGAATTCTGTTCTAATAATATTTGTTGAAGTTATGAAGTTGGAGTGAAGGGGATTGTTTAAAACTCGTTGTTTTTTTGTTTTTTTAAAGATTTTGGTAAAAGGCTTTACATCTCGAACCATTTAGGAATAATCAAGTAGTTCTGCGCTTAGGTGCCGAAACAAAGGTCTTAGATTCGAGTCCTAGGGAAACTAGAGTTAGTTTATTTTTAAACACACGGTCTTTAACGGCAATGTGACCTTAGCTTTGAACTCATCTCGGAAGAATCAAAATCAAGAAATACTAACAATATTTGTCGGAGGCAGTAGAGCTAAATAGCATCTTCCCTAAGGCTCTTAGTTCTTTAAGGAAGTTTGCCTTTATTTAATTGACCTCTCGTTACGACTAATTAATCTTAGTGCAGGGTCGGATTTACTTATAGGCAACACTAGCTTAGGGCCACCAATAATTATTTAGAACTGACATTTTTTATCTAGATTTATAAAGGACCCCAAAAGGGTCCAATATCTCCAGTAGATTAAGGCCTTTTCAAGTCTAAATACTGCACTGCCTAAGTGATATCTGAGTTAAGTTCGGCCTCATTTTGGGCCGCAAGCAGTTTGACTAATCCTTGCTTACGAATTCAAATGGTTACTCTGCGATGCGTATCTTAAAGTTTCCGCTATTCTTCTCGGAAGTTATACGCAACTAATGTAAAAACCAATGCCCACTGATAATGGTTAAATAGGTATAACACATAAACTAAGTACACCCATTGCAAGTCTTAGCTATGACCGGGTTTTCAGTATTTTTGCTCTTCGATTTGAGTTTAAGCAAACACTGTAGCCGCCCCAGCACCCACCTGACGCTCCCCCAACTCGTCACGCCATCACAAAGTCAGGGCAGCATATTGTGTTAATCCTAGCGACAATAAGTGAAAAGTGTTGCCCACCGACCCGACCCTCCTGCTCCCATTAAGTTACCTCCAAGTCCCGCATGTGTTGAGTTAGTCTAGTTGTCAGCCAGACAGTGTTCATGGACTCTATTTATCTATCTATCTATCTATCTATCTATCTATCTATCTATCTATCTATCTATCTATCTATCTATCTATCTATCTATCTATCTATCTATCTATCTATCTATGAATTGAGACCATTTCTATTTTTAGGTTCAAAATAGATCTACATCATTGTTATCTATTCCTACACTCCAGCGTAACGCTAAATATAACCATTAGTCTAAATGACCAGCTTTAATTGAAACACTTTCTGTTGACCTAAGTATCTGAGGTCGACTTAGCCCAATGGTTACATCTAAGGAGAGACAACAAAAAAAAAAAAAGAAGGGAGTGAAGTAGAGACGTATGGGAGATTAACACTAGCTTTTGGTGAACCTACTGGGTTTAGGGTTATCATTGAACAGAGGCGCCCGTGGCGCTAACGAATTGAAAATAGCTATCCCATCACCCAAGAAGATCTGGATTGAAACTGAAGGTTCAGCGCCCGGGGGAAAGGGGAAAGAAAAGGCAAGAGTTAAACACAAACAAATCTTTCAATCTAATTTATTGTTTGTTTTGTATCTAGCTTGGATAATTAGAAGTGGAAGTCTAAAATTTTAAAACACAATTATTTCCATATGAATTATGAAGTAGGTCTGGTTTTGGTACTGAGACTGTTGATATGATTGTCTGCCTTGGCAATGGAAGAGAATGTTTTAGAGTAGATAGTTTAATTGTGTAATCATGAAACCTATTTACAACAATGGCTACACTAGAGTTGAACTTGGCCCACTCCTTGATGCTTCTGTGTTTATCATTATCATATTATCATTTTGTTATCTGTGACTATCCCCCCCTTCCTCTCAATGTTTGATAACCCTGTCCAAAAGTGTTGCTTTTTTATGTTTATCTTTATGATCATGGTTACCCGTGTTATCTCTCAAAGAGTGTGGTATAGCCAGTGGTTGTGCTAGGTAGACATGAGACTGAATATAAATGTTTGTTCTAGTTGTTGTTTTTAGTATCCCAGCGACTTACCGAGTCAAATTATTGATAGAGTCTACACACTGTTAGCATGATAAGACTAACTCTCCGTGTGTTTGTGTACGTATGTGAAGTGCTACTATAAGTGTGTTGCTTTAAAAGCCTTTTACACTAAGGTATTAAGCACTTTGCTATTGGTCTAGAGATAGAAATGCTTCTCTGCGGTTGGGTGATCAGTTTAGAGGAGGGGCGATGGTCTGAAATTCCAATCACAGACCTCGTTATTTATCATTGATAACAAGGTGATGATACGTGTGTTGTCAAAACGTGTAGGATTGGTTGAATGTCTGTTGCATTGTCATGTCAGGTACACCCGTGTTCTTGGCTGTTATTGTTTGGGTCAACTGCCTGAGACTGTCACCAACAACTTCAATTCTCGGTTTAATACTAGTCTCTAAACGTCACCTATTCATTCTGATACGCTTTCTATTTCCATTTTGATCGGTGGTTTGTCTGTTGAGATACGCTCCTCATTTTGTAAAATGACAATCTTAAAGAGAGTTTTTCTTACAGTTTTTAAGGCTGTTGTTTTTATGTTTGTTGTCGAATATATCAAGAGTGTTTAATGTTTAAAGATAATATATATATATATATATATATATATATATATATATATATATATATATATATATATATATATATATATATATATATATATATATTTATATATAGCCTTATAAAATGTAAGCCCACAATCTAAAACTTAGGGTCAGAAGACTATTGGACGACCCAAATCAAATCAGAGGTCAACAATTAGATCCAATTCAAACATTTTTAATGGAGGTAAACTTGTGGCTTAAGGGCCACTTCGATCCCTTCAATATCATTTGTGGCACCAGAACTCTTTGAACATGATATTCAAGCGTTTAAAAGGTCCATTTTAAGGGCAGTTAGTATCAGATCTTCCTTACGCTGAGACCTCTCCCACCCCACCCCTTCTTGACCACCACCACCCCTCCCCCTTCAGAAAAACAATAAATAATGACTGCAACTAGACTTGTTGAGACTGTTAACTTTTGCATTTAATTAAAAACAGAACTCGTGAGGATATACTTAGATGATATGTCTAGTATGTATTACCGCCTCTTGAGTTGAGACACGTTGGGACAGACTCGAAGCCTCACTGAGTTAGATAGTATCTGTCTCTGTATCTGCCTCATGTGTTGGGACAGACTCGAAGCCTCGCTGAGTTAGATAGTATCTGTCTCTGTATCTGCCTCTTGTGTTGGGACAGACTCGAAGCCTCGCTGAGTTAGATAGTATCTGTCTCTGTATCTGCCTCTTGAGTTGGGACAGACTCGAAGCCTCGCTGAGTTAGATAGTATCTGTCTCTGTATCTGCCTCTTGTGTTGCTCTTTTCTTTTCACCTCTCGGATATCATCATATAGAAATATGGAATGAATAGAACTCAGGAGGTGAACTGGGACAAAAAGGAAGATAGTTGAAAGAAAAAGGAGAGAAAGGGGAGAGGGGGAGTGCTTAAAAAAAAAGGGGGGGGGTGTAATCTTCTATTTACGATTGTTCCGATGAAATTTGAACCGACCCCAGTAGAGCTGTGAATAGCCGCCGCCTCTTTTTCCCCCTCACATAAAACTTTTAGCCATACTTTTTTCCCCCTAGACGAGTCTAGAGTAAATAGGTATTCGGCGTGACAGTTCATGACACGCTGTTCTGTGTGTGTGTGTGTATGTGTGGATTTGTGTGTGGGGGATGTGTAAGTACGTGTGTATAATCCTGTCCTGTTTGGAACATCCTCCGCCTAGTCCCCACCCCCCTAACATAACAGCATGTACCTGCAGAGTGTACATAAGAGCCACGCTGCTTGTACCCGGGCCCCTGAACAGAGCCGTGAGACGAGCCCCGCAAAAGAAGATCATGATGATATCATGTTGCCTCGAAAGTCGCAGCTTAATTAATACCGACACTATTTGAACAAGCCATTTCATTTTGAGCAGAAGTAGAAGGGAAGACAGCAGAAGAAGCAAAGTTTCATAAATAAATACTACACGCAGCTATGTAGCTTTTATAGACATGCCCAGGTCAAAAGATTGATGGACATACACACTTTAAAAAGTTTTTTACTTGTCTGTGATTACACAATTTTAGACAATCAAGCCTTTTAGTGTTAAGCTATCTAGCATTCAAGTAGGTGGACATTGTACATTTCGTATTTCCTATTAGAAATTTCACATTTTAAAAAATACATATTTTGGGCTAGTAAAAGCTCAATATCAGTTGAAAGTATAAGCTAATCAGTTGAAAGTATAAGCTAAGATATCAGTTGGAAGTATAAGCTAAGATATCAGTTGAAAGTATAAGCTAAGATATCAGTTGGAATTACAGACTAAGACTAGGATTTCTAGTAGGCATATTTAAGCTAAAATAAAGTCATAAAAAGTTGTTTTCATTATTTAAATCGTGGCTACGTCATTCTTACTTTAAATGTGTGCCTAAAAACTATTGACGTTGATATGGTCACAAAGAACTTTTACGGAATACTAAAAAGTCCTGACTTCTAGTCTGAAGATTCAAAAGGAGTGAAAACGTACTTAGCTGGTCTGTAGGGCTGCATGTTGGCTATAGAAGAATCCATTTCTTTTTATTGATCATTTAATAAAAGAATTAAAATTAATACTTGCTTAGCCCCCGTCCCGACCCCAATATTTCCTAATTACACCGAAGTATATGTAGAACCCAGTTTGTGGATACCTGATAAATTGTTACGTACTTAGTTGAATAAATGTGGGAACAGTTGGGGGCGGGGGGACTCCAAAACTTCTTCCATAGGGGTGAAGCAGAGATGGGATGGCCCTGTTGGTTTTAGGGCTAGTGCCCGATGGGCTGGCCCTGAATGGGCCGATGGAGGATGACTGTGCCTAATGTTTCAGTGAACCTTCGTGTATTTATGTTTCGTACTTCCACGCACGTATTCAGTTTTCGGTGCGTTATTCAACATATTTTAAGAACAGACACATCATATACTGCGCAATTTGTCGGGCGCATAGTAAGGTAACACCAGGGCCGATTTTTCACACGCTGTTTATTGGAACTCCCACTGTATAAAAATAAGCAGTCACGACAATGCTTTTACAAAGTTGTCATAGTATTGATACTTTAAAGGAAATATTACATGTATAGGTGTATATACTACATAGCTGGTCAAAAATAGAGGAACTATATTAACACACAAAAAAAGAGTTTTGCAAAATTCTATTGTGAGTTAGTACTACTGAGATTGGGTGTGAGTGAGTAATGAGTCTCTAATTTCGACACTGATTTTCTGCTTTGACTTCTCCCTGGAGGCCCTAGATATTTATCGTTTCAGTTGGTTTTTTTTATTTCACTTGTTCATTTCGTTGGGCCACCATTGTTCATTTCCCCCCCCCCCCCCCACTAGGCCCGTGTGGCAAACTCTTCATGATAGAGCCCCGGGAGACATAATCCAAAGGGCGCCGGGATTGATACGAATCTAGATCACACATTTTTATACAGCCACATCTTGAGTGTTTTGTTGTTGTTGATGTTGTTTTTTGGAAATGTAAGAGTTTTGTCGTCTTCTGATTTATGAAAGTATAGAAATATTGTCAAAAAGAGTTTAAAAAGAAAGACAATAGTGAAAACTTTAAGGGATGTCACTATAAAGCAAACCCATGTTATTGTTTTTTATAAATAATAATTAATTAATTAATTAATTAATCGATAGGGCCACACAATATAGGAATATCGGGATATACAGCTTCAGAAATATTAAAAACAAAGTTAATTCTGAACATTTGCATAGTGCCAGGTCGTATGGTATGCGCTTAGGACAGTCGTGGCAATGACCCCGCGTCCAAACTAGGACCGATTCCATTCTCTGCTGACCTCTTGTACATAAGTATGGAGATATTGTACCTAGATATGGAGATATTGCACCTAGATATGGAGATATTGTATCTAAGAATGGAAATATTGTACCTAAGTATAGAGATAATGTACCTAAGTATGGAGATAATGTATCTAAGTCTGAAGATATTGTATCTAAGTATGAAGATAGATCAGTTCAAGAAGCTTTCACCAAAGAGACAAGCAAAACAAAAAGGTGCAGACATCATTTGCTCACTGTACAAAAAGGTGCAGACATCATTTGCTCACTGTACAAAAAGGTGCAGACATCATTTGCTCACTGTACACAATGAATAAACTGACGTACTGTCTAACATGTTTTGAAAATAGGTGTTACGAAATGTTTTCCCATGATGCTTGTCTCTTCTAAAAATAGATCGAAATTGGGTCACGGGGCATGCGCGCGCTCTTAGTTTTGTTCAATATTTCTAAGAAAAAAACAATAAAACCTCTTCTTATGTGAAGGGGACTGTCACCAGGAGGTACAGAACCATCTCGAACAAATACAACACGGATAGACGGGGGGGGGGGGGGTAACGGAGAGGGAGAAAGTTTTAAGTTGTCAGGAGTGGAGGAAAGCAGTGATACGTGACAGACTTAAGTTGTCTCACATTCAGACATCGTTGAGATGGTGAAACCATGGACACCGACATTTCAAGGATAGTTCAGGTCCCAGACCCGTCCAGATGGTCCACTCTGGAGCCACCTCCTAGAAGAGACCATTTTAAAACGTTTTTTTATCTCAACAACGCATGTTATGGGTTAATGTTAGCTTTGATGACATCTCTAAACAAAGCAACAACAAAAAAGTATTTATTATAATATAGAGTAGAGAATGGGTTAACCGTTAACAAAAGGTGGTCTACTAAAGTCTTGAAGTTGTGTTTGAATACGAATTTTGAAGAATTAAACATAGACTAAAATAATGTGTGTTCGTTTGTTTGATAAGCCCTAAGAGAGTTCCCACATCTCAATATTGATATATTTACATTGTCTGACGCTACCTTCTAATTCTGTAATTACATATAATTAATTACGATATCGCCAAAGCCAGTTTCGGTTTTATTTATATTAGGACTACATGTATTATGATGTAATTACCAGAAGTAAACTAGTCATAATATTTTAGATTCTCCTTCAGATGTTGTACATCGTGTGACTGGTGTTGAGGAATGAAAGTTTGTTCTAAATAAACTCTTCAATGAGACTTTGTGAAGGCAACCAAACACAAACACAGTACGTGTATGGTGCATGTTTATAGTAGAGACTGTACATTGCAACCTCCTCCAAGTTTCACACAAATTCCCCACATGACACAAACTCGTTCATTTTCAAGACGAAGGCCATTATGCCTGAGTCCAGAGACCTCCTGCACGTCGGTAGCTAGCAAAGTCATCATTCTACTTATAAAACAATTCGTTTGGGTGGACTTTGGGAGTAGTTTGATTGTACTGTAGCTATATTCATGGCAATGTCTTCGATTATAAAGATTAAGAATAAGTGTGCCTATATCTAGCGATAATGATGTAAATATTATTGATATTGATATTATTTCTAATCGTATATTATTTACCAAAAATGAAACAATGTCTTTTGATATACTGCAATAAATTTGTATTTTAATATAATATTGAATTTAAAGAAAATACATTTTTTGCATTAAAAAAAACAAAGCCAATGGAATGAATAATTTAAAACAAAAACAAACAAAAATATACAACAGAAACATCACCACGGGGTCCAAACAAAACAAATTGTGGAATAGAATTATGGCAAGGAATGAACTCAAGGGGCCGAGATGTAGCACAGCTCAAAGTGTAAGAATCAATAGTTCAACAGTAATGGCTAGTTCCAAAGGTAGCCCTTTGACTTAGCAGACTCTGCTCTGACTGCTGAAGTAAACAGCTCATTGAATGGAAGGTAGAAAGATCACAGAAAATGAAAAAAAAAAAAAGGAAGGGGTAGAAAGTGTCATTAACAGACACTGTCCGCCACTAGTATAGTGGACAAGAGCCCGCTCCATACTTTCAGATCTAGAGCTTCTATGAGAGGCGTTTGTCTCGAAGCTAACGGGAATTTTTTTCTTCTGCGTTTTTTTTAGTCTTATAATATTTTTTGTTAACTAAAAAGGAGACACAAAAACCTCAAGGTATTCCATTAGACCCGCAGTCAATCTTGGCCACTTGACATTAATGTGTTAGGACACAAGAAGTATGAATGATGTGTTCCTTTAGAATGTGTCAGCGTGTTTGTGTAACCGAGTGTCTCCCGAGTGTGTGTGTGCTGGAAGCATGCTACACATACACATTCATTGAAAACAAAAATGGTGGAGTACTTTAACAATAAGGGATAGTTCTAGTTTGTGTTTTTCAAAATAAAATGGATTTTTTTTAAAATTAACTTTCAAGAGTACTTTATTTGTGTTATTCCGCTTGACAAATGAACTCTAAAACATGAATATCTTATAAGAAATCAGACAGAGAAGCTATTTACCATCTCACAGAATTCTAGAAGCTAGTTTTTTTCAACTCGTTTCCAGCTCGTCAGCTCAGTGTCTGAAGCCAAACAGTTGTGATTGAAAGATCGTCTTTGGAATGTGAACATTTGTATGGAACACGAGCAAATAGAATAGAGAAGACGGTCTAACACAAACTTTTAGTGTCCTGAGCGTCTAGTCAAATAGTTGGACAAATATCTATTTATAAAAAAAAATTGTGAGCCAATCTAATGATTTAAAAAAAAAAAAAACAACAGTAACTGTGCAGGGTATTTGTGTGTTGCTGTGTAGTCAACTTGTGTTAGGTGTCTAACAAAATCATCACATTCAGTTAAAACCAATTGTAACTCCTTTACACACACACATACGGAGAAGATAACCCCTAGCCTTTTATCTTATTGTCAAAAATTTTTTAAAGTTAAAAAGTAAATCAACATTAAGAAATGCATTTTACAAAAATAAAAAAATTAAATAAACCAAAACATGACAAATTTTAAAACTGTCTCCCCCAGGTCTAGGTCTAGGCTAGAGCCTTGAAAGATTAAAAAAAATAATAATAATAATATAATTTTTTATAAAATTTGATAATATCTTTGTGTATACTGACTTCAATAAAAAAAAATATAAATTATATAAGCTCAACTTAGAGAGTGGACAAAAATGGAACATTCAATGGTATTGAAACAAAATATTTACTCGTTTTGCTGTCATTTACAAAGTAAATTGGATGAAATGAAATAGTTGTTACAAAATGTAACTGTACACAAAGATTGTTTTGAATCTGAGGTTTAATAAAATCAAAAGTTTGTAACTTGTGATAGTCGATGACTGCTAGAAATCTAAAGAAGTAATACATCGACATAAACCGAAAATTGTTTTTTTTTTAGGAATTAAACTAGATTTGTTTTATAGGTCACTGGAACCAGACTAGGATAGCCTCTAGTCCTCTCTTCTCTCTGTTTTTATGTTTTAGTATTTCCACTGTATCAAATAACATTTAATTTAGATGTTCCAATGGTTCTATATTTTTTTAATGATTTAAAAAATTAATTATAAAATATTACAGCACAGCGCAATGATTGGCATGTAAGATTTTTATTAATTGTACACGGGAATCAAGTGATCTTTAATTGTTTCTGTCTTGACAAATGTTTCATGAAGAGTGTGGCGGCATGTTATATCTAGCAGCAGTCTAGGTCTTCGTAGATGCAGCCTACATTCTAAATAGCTGTTTGTTTGCATTCATTCTTAAGTCTCTCGTTTTCCACCACGCCCCCTTCTTTTATTATGTTTGTACAGAGAACAAAAAAAAGCCAGAACTTTACAACGTAAATAAAGCGACGAACAGTTAGTACGTCCTGATTCGAGGCACATTTTATATTACGGCTTCTAATCTGTTCCTAAACTCAATGTCTTTACAGTGGGTCTGATGTACCGTCTCGCGGACTTAATAAAGACTAGATCTTACACCGCTAGATGAACTTTAAGAGTATCAGGTTTCTTGGTGCTGAATGTTATCGCGACTCCCAGGATCTTCAGTGGCCATCATCACCATCACGGTAGTTTCTCTTTTGTCCAGAGCAAGACGGAAAGATGCGCACAGTGCGAGTGATATCAGATGGACTGATATGGTGAACGCCATCTCACACATCCTCTTTTTTAAAAAAAAACCTAACCAGCGTGACAAAAAATAACTATTATAGTTTTCAGAAATGGCTACTGCAATGCTCTTTTTTTAATATCATCTTTTTTTTTAAAAAAAAAAAAAATTCTTTTCATTCCCTTGTTCCTAATTTCTTTCATATCTTGCCAACTTGAATTCTCTCCCTTGCCGTAAATCACACATCGTCTGCTGTTGTTGATATCCGACACGGCTGAAGACACACTCGGCTTTGAACGGAACATTAATTTTGGCGCTTCGGATTTCCGCTACGTATTATAGCGCTGTTTCGTCGCCGCCAGACCCCCATAAGCTTTTTCTTTTTTTTTTTTTTTTTAGATGGGCGCTGGTAAACTGGGAGATGTTTTTGGGAGGTGTTTAATAGATCGTTGAAGTGAGCATGTTGACCTGATCATCACCTACTGAAACTGTCTCTTTGACGGAGGATACTAGGACCTAACACAGAAACGGAGGGAGGATGCGGTTCCTAGGAATATAGCCATGCCAAACATCAAAATATATTTTTAATGTATTATATGAATGTTAGAATAACTTAAATTTAGGGTTAAATGACTGAAAAGTACAAAACTGATTTAAAAAATTGTTCATTATTACCAATTATTTTTATACAGAAAGCGTTAAAAAAAATATAGACAAATAATTTTAAAAAATGCGTGATCTTATAATATAATTAATTGAGTTGATAGTAGAAAGTTTATCTGTAGTTGGGTATAAATAATCAACAAGAAATAACACATCGCAGACACTCGCACACATGCTCCAAATAACACATCGCAGACACTCGCACACATGCTCCAGTTAATATTTAGGTTAACTCTAGTCATTCCGTTTGTTTTTTAAATGTCTTGAAATTACAGAATACACAGATAGAAAAACAAATAAGTGTCTTCTGGTGTTATATTAAAGTTTTATGTTTAACTGTCAAAGTTTGCTGTGAAATGTTTTCACCTGTATATGAATGATTAGTAGAAGTGTCAATTTAATTAGATCTAGGTGAGTTCAATTAAGTTTGACCTACTTACACAGTGTTGAAGATAAGGCCTGTTCATGGCAATGTTCCTCCTGGTGGGGGCAGTGAATGGGCACATATCAATATGTACACATCTCAGTTTGAACCGGAAAAGCGTTTGAAAAGCGAAACAAAATTCTGACTTTTATGACTTAGTGAATTTCTTGTTTAGAAATAGAAACAAACAAATTGACCTGGCGCCGTGAAAGCCAAGGCGGGCAACGGCATGTCGATCAGAAGAGAGAACTGACTATTTAGAGGTCAAAGAAGCCTTACTTAGTGTAAGGGAAGATTCTTTTTACCTTGGCGAGTATGGGGCGTAGTCGTCGTGGTGGTTTGCTCCACCGTAGGAGTCGACGTACCGATGATGGTGCGACTCCTCGGCCGCTAGTCAGTGGGGCGGCGGGGAGTGCTTGAGCGCCAGAGGATTGTGGTGCTGTTGGAGCTGGTAATGGTGTGGCACGGGCGGTGGAGGCGTGTGAGACCCCTGGTGGAGCTGAGGGTGATGCGGATGTCCGCCCATGGAGTATGACAACAGTGAGGACACCTGAGACATGGGCGAAGACCCAGAGTGGTTCATGGAGTGAGGCGGTAGCGAGCTGCCGTAGTTAGACATGACAGGGGAGCCGCCTCCTCCTCCGCCGCTGTGAATCGGGCTGCAAGAGTCATGTAAGGGACTGCCGTCGTTAACAGAGGAGTCGTCGTTCCCGTCGGGCATGATGATCTCCCCATTAGGGCCAATGTTGCCAGGAGGGGTCATTCTCTTCTCCTTCTGCCTTCGATTACAGAACCACACTCTTACCACTTCCTTCTCCAGCTGCAGCTGGTCAGCCAGATGAGTTATCTCGGGGGCCGAAGGCTTTGGGCACTTCATGAAATGACTCTCCAGCGCCCCTTTTACGGTGACTTCAATACTCGTCCGTTTCTTCCTCTTCCTACCTTGAGCGGCGATTTTATCAATGTTTGTAGGCGATCCTGTCGTAGAGTCCGCTTCTTCTAGCCATTTCTGGAGCAGCGGCTTCAGCTTGCACATATTCTTGAAGCTAAGCTGCAGGGCTTCAAACCTGCATATTGTCGTTTGACTGAAAACATTCCCGTACAAAGTTCCCAGCGCGAGACCAACGTCTGCCTGGGTGAAGCCGAGTTTGATTCGCCGTTGCTTAAACTGTTTGGCAAAGGCTTCAAGATCGTCAGAAGTAGGAGCGTCTTCATCTGAAGGTGGGTGTGGGTCGAGATCGTGATCGGGGTCTCTGAGAACGTGATGCATTTGGTGGGAGGGAGACATCATTCCATTCATGTTCATTGTGTATCCTTGGTGCTGCATCGGGTGGTTCGGGTTCTGGAGCGAGGACAGATTCTGAAGAGGTGGCATCTGCCAGTGCTGAGGGGCCACCTGCATTTGATGGTGGGGTTGCGGGCGGTGGTGCAAGGTGCCTCCGTGACTATCCATATTTCCCACCGGGCTGACCTTCATGTCCTGGTGGTGCAGATTTCCCATGTTCGCCCAGTGACCCACGTCCCCGTGGGGACTCGGACTCAACCAGGGATTGTGGTGCTGGCCGAGGTGAGAGCCGTGACCATTGGACTGATGGTGCTGAGAAGGTATGTACTTCATCTCGGGGATGTCCCGGTACTGTTGTCCAGACGGCACATGCATCCCGTGATTGGTCATCGGCTGACCGGTGTTGAGTGACGACGGCACACTAGACGGCAAATATAATGACGCGCTAGGTGCCGCCATACTGTAGCAATCCAAAGCTATGGTTTCAGTGGAACGCCCAACCTGAAAACAGAAATAATGGACCGGTATTTACACACACCGCGGCAACATCGTGTCCTGTATCCACTACTAGGTCTAGAACTATTAGAACATAATCTAGAATTAGCTTTTTAAATCTAAAGCTTGATCTAGGCTTTTTACAATTTATTTTCTTGGTATAGAAAGACAATTATATTAAGGAAATTAAATATTGAAGAGAAAAAAAAACGAAAGCTTAAAAAATGTATTTCTATGTTGATTTGAAACTCACATTAGCAAACCGCGCGTCTTAGCAATCACTTCTTTTTGTAACAGTAAAAATCAGCTGTCCACAGAATTAGAATTGGAGCTAATCTACTTCCAGACGGCAAGACACACACAAATAGTCAGCTGCGGTAAGGAAGGGGCGAATGTGTACACTCCACAATAGCGAGTCCCAATCAGACTTGCAAAAATCAAGCTGGTATCCTTCTGCGTTATTCATGCGTTGTGAGTCTTTCGAGTTCACCGCGAAGCATTAACATCCCTGATGAGGGGCCCTGCCTTCTGTTTCATTGGTCGACGTCTGCGATGATTGACAAATCATTAGATTAAATTACAGTCCCCCCAACTTCACATGCCGACTCCTGATTGGCCCGGCCTGGCACAGCGGCTTTACTGGCGGGGAGATGGACTCGCCTCGTGTGGCCGTATCGATCTTGCTCGAGGAACTCGTGTGTGTTCAGCATTCATGACCAATACTTGAAAATATTTTTACCGATGCAAAAATACGATTTTGTGTTCACTTCTTGCGATGAAAGCCTTTTCTAAGTTAGAGAATGATTTGGGAGAAGCAAGCGAAATATCTTATATCCAAATCTCGCCTTTTCAGTTTTCCTAGACACTATTCCTTCGTCTGTTCTCCAGGCTTTCAAAACTGGGTCACAGCGCACAGTAAACATAGAGTGGTGTGTGTCAGATTCCGGGGCGGGGCTATCATCTCCAAGGAGGCGCGGCTTAAGGGCTGGGCTAAGTGTTTGTTAAGAGAGTGACATGTGGAAACTGGTGCAAGCCAAGAAAGGTCGTATGCTGTCTTCTCAGACAAGTTTGACATCAAGCGAGAGTAACTTTCCCCTTCTTGCTAGGAAGGAACCTATTCCAACCATTACGTTCGCCCTACTCACCAAATCTAACTTGCTATTATATTCGTTCCTTCTCCAAAGTCTTGTTGCTCAAATGTTACTACCCCCCCCCCCCCCTTTTAAAGAAAATCTAGTGATAATCTGAGAGACCGAGCAACAACTATGAAATATAAACAAGAAAAAGCGTCGGGGAAAAAGGGGGGGGGGCATTTTCCTTGGCGTGTCTGTTTTAAAAACGAGAGTGTAATGGGTTTGAAAACAAAGTAATTAGTTGCAAATTAATAGCCGCTACAGCCTCGTTAGCTTGATCTAATAGGAAGACAAGATGGAGGCTGACCAGTGGTGATTTGGTCTCCGCTTATCTCCAGCACAGGCTAACTGAGTGGACCCGGTGTCTGATCAAGCTCAAAGTCAATGAGCTTATTGGCCGTCCGGAGGGGGGGGGGATGATTATCCAGTGGCGTATTTCGATAGACTTAATTTGGGTGTTTATGGGTTATTTTGACAACCTACAAGTAAGCACACAGTATGGTGGACCATTGAAGCCTTGTAATCTTGTAGGATCATTTAGAATAACCCGATTGTGTTCCTCATTTCTGGAACTCTAGGAAGCTAAATGTAGACTTTTAAATTTAAAGAAAATATGATATTCCTATCTACACTAAGCTTATATTCATAGAACTATACTAGGCCTGGCTTTATACAACTATACTAGGCCCGTATTTATATACTATACTAGGCCTATATTGATCATATTTGTACTAGGCCTATATATATATATATATATATATATATATATATATATATATATATATATATATATATATATATATATATATATATATATATATATATATATATGTCATGTATAAATATACTAGGCTTACATTTATATATTTATTATTATTATTCCCCTTTCAGACCTTGCGATCTATAAGGCAGATGATGTTAAAGTCAACTGTTTCTTTAGCCAACGGTTAACGAGCAGGGTGTCATGTGGCCAGCACAACGATCAATCGCTTTTACTAAAGTCAGGTACCCTTTTAAGTTGGGTAGACTCATGGGCGCCCTAAAAATCCCGAATTTGAAATTCCCGCCTTCACTGAGATTCGAACCCAGGACCCTAGGTTCGGAAGACAAGTGCATAACCACTCAGCCACCATATGCTTATATTTATATATCTATACTAGAACTATATTTATATGTCTTGACTATATTTATAAGTCAATATTAGGCCAATATTTTCCTATCTACTAATTAGGCCTATGTCTGTGTTCACTGTACTTGGCACTGAATGGCACATTTTGAACAAAGTAGAACTTGAGGCTACAACTAAAGGGAGACTATAGAGATCAGAGTTTACAATTCAAAGAAAGAAAGAAAAAAGATAGAAAGATGAAAAGTAATTTAAGGTAGCAAACACCTCAGGTACCCTAATTTTCTTTATTTTCTATTAATGATATATTTTTTTCTACATAATTGCATTAATAGACCTTGAAATTAGGTTGAAATTTAAAAAAAAAGCTTATTAGGTCCAATACGGCCACCACAATAATGAAAATATACATTTTCAACACTGGTTACTGAGCTTCTGTAAACTGTTGGCACTCACATTAGAAGTATAGCTTTAAACAGGATGTCCCCTAGCAAGCCCTAGCTGAATTGTCATGATATAATGATAACTTTAAAAAAAATAATTTTACAAAAATGTAGTAATGATAATATAGACATTTTGAAAGCACAATGATCAATTCTAAAAAGTATTTGAATCAAATAAAAGGTACAAATCTATTAGATCAAGGTTGAATAATTAGCTGAACTGTTCAATTCTAAGTATGTAAAATTACTGGAAATATTTAAATGTAGACGCTTATTCGTAAAGGTAATACTTTTATTTTTTATAAAGTCTTATTTCCTTTTCAGAATTTTATATAGTTATTTTAATATGCAACATTATTACGTTCTTACTTTGTGTAGCTGTGCTGATGGAAGGACAGTTAGGTGCTCAGGTTCACTGGTCACTTGGCAGTCTTGCAGGAGAGGGGTGAAGTATGGTTTATCAGTTTCTGTGGACCAGGGTTTACAAGGGAGATAGGTTTGTTTGACTTGTTGCTTCCGAATTGAAGATGACTACATCTCAGCCCAAACCTCCAGTGGGATGGCGGCTGGCTGGGTTCGAAACCCGGGGCCAACGAGACGACAGTCCAGAGCGCATATCAAACAGCAGGGCAGCTATTGAGGCTAGCACCAAGACCATTCATCTTCATTACACCGAAAGAAAAAAAAAGTCAGTTACTATTTAGATTTGGATGACTCAAATCCGTTATTATATTCTGCATACAAACCAGACCCACCTCCAGGATTCATACTCCTGACCCTCGAATGAACAGCCACGTACTTCACCTCTCGACCACTCAGTCAACGATTAAGGTGTTAAATCTAAACGAGCACAATTCTAATGGTTTGTGTTCAAAACCCGTCTCTATATTTCAATGAGTAAGCGAGACCTAGTTCACTTGACTTCCAATGACATTCAGGTGTAAAAGAACATTCATTGACCTTCAATTAGTCAAGCCACCTTCAGATTAGATTTAGCCGCCCCCCCCCCCCCACTCCCTCCGGTCATGGGGTTTGATCTAGATTGTCAACAATATGATCAAGAATTTAAGATTGAATTTCAAAATGACTGTAGCATCATCCTTAACTAGGTCTTGAGCTATACAGTACTAGATAGATAGATAGATAGATAGATAGATAGATAGATAGATAGATAGATAGACAGATAGATACATAGATAGATAGATAGATAGATAGATAGATAGATAGATGAAAGATAGATAGATAGATAGATAGATAGATAGATAGATAGATAGATAGATAGATAGATAGATAGATAGATAGAAAGATAGATAGATAGATAGATAGATAGATAGATAGATAGAAAGATATATAGATAGATAGATAGATAGATAGATAGATAGATAGATAGATAGATAGATAGAAAGATATATAGATAGATAGATAGATAGATAGATAGATAGATAGATAGATAGATAGATAGATAGAAAGATAGATAGATAGATAGATAGATAGATAGATAGATAGATAGATAGATAGAAAGATATATAGATATATAGATAGATAGATAGATAGATAGATAGATAGATAGATAGATAGATAGATAGATAGATAGATAGATAGATAGAAAGATAGATAGATAGATAGATAGATAGATAGATAGATAGATAGATAGATAGATAGATAGATAGATAGATAGATAGATAGATAGATAGATAAAGAGTGAAATCTTACATAGTCTTAGAATATCTCTATCTCACCCCCCCCCCCCAACTCAGCTTCTACTGTTGTATTTAGAGTCTCTAGAAATGAGGATCTGGTTTCTATCAGTTAGGTGAATTAGGCGATCAGTTCTGGAGTTAATAGGGAGTGCGACTTTCGACTCTTACAGAGATACATTAATGTTATCATGACTATTATTACATTGTTAATATTCCTATGCATTTGATGATCTGATTGTCTTAAACTCGTGCTACGTTCAGTGACGCCTGGAATGTTGAATGTCATGGAACAAGTAAGTAAAGTAAAGTTTCCCTTTCAGACCTTGCGGTCTATAGGTCATCTGTTTCTGTGGCCTACGAGAATGTCATGTGGCCATGCACAACGACCAACCGCCTTGACTTTTCCCCAACTAATGTCAGGTACCCATTAGAGTCACTCATTAGAGCTAGGTGGAGTCAGAGGCGCCCGAAGATCCCGAAATAAAAAAAATCCCGGTCTTCACCAGGGTTCGCTCAGCCACCGCGCCTCCTGAATGTCATGAACTGATCATGTAATGGATGGTTGAGGAACAGTCAATGTTATTCATGTCCTATTGAAGTCCTTCCCTTGGGTCAAGTGTCTAAAGGAGCCTGTGGCCATGTAAGATAGTACGATATATTGTTTATTCAATCTTCCATTAAAAGATGTAACATCGTAAGACTATAGGCCTATCAATAGTCATTATTTCTTTTTAAACAAAACAAAAAAAAAAGTATTCAGTGAATTGCTTGGTAGCTCGAATAAGAAAAAATACATCAATTATTATTATAAATATTTTCAAACATTATTTTGGAAAATATAATAGATATTTGCCTAACTGTCATACCAGTGTAGAGAAGAACGATAGTGGTATTTATACTGCTATATGTACGTATGGTGTTGTCCTATGCAATCCGCAAGAAATAGCTATAAGAAAGGTGTTGTTTTTTTTAACTTTTAATTTAAGAAACCAAGTATTTTGTTTTGAGAAGACAAAAAAATAACCGTTGCACCAAAACTTGGCAAAGTGCGAAATGTAATGAAATATCTTTTCTAGTTTTTAAGATCTAAGCGTGACGGACGGAATGACTGAGAGACTGACCACAGAGAACTAATACATTCTTTTCCCCCTTCGGAGCTTCTAAAAAAAAAAAAAAATATTTGTTTAGCTCTTTGCAACAATTGTCTTAGGTCTCTGCAATCACACAATTTCGAGTCGTATGAGTGTTTGTTGTTTCTGCGTTTACAGCGTAGTTTGTAGTTTGTACCATCACAGCTGTTTAGAAAGTCCTGCCACATTTATTGGTTGTTTTGAGGATCAAAGTAAGGATCATATAATACGTATGTATATATATATATATATCATGGATTCCCCCCGCCGCCCACCCCCGGCGGAAAAAAATTTATATATGTGTGTGTGTGTACATAATTAATCTTTATTACATTCTGACCCTTTCGGAAGACGTTTATTGTTTATTGTAGACTCCCCGCCCTTGCTAGCAAAGGGGTCTGAGGGAGCTCGCAGCGCTCCCAAAGCGCGGGGCGAAGTCACGCCGCCGAGCAGTATTTTCTGGTACTGAAAGCCAACAAAATGCATATTCTGAGGTATCTACAGTGCATTATCTTGCTATTAAAAAAGTTTTATTTCAAAAACCTAATGTGCTATTCTTACTGACTTAGACCCTCCTGCGCCGTTCGGCGCATTTTCCGGCAAGCTATTTCCGCAACTCTTATTTTGCGTAATTCATTTTGTCGGAGAACATGTCCCGCAAAACCTCATGCGACGCTCTGTCACAACCTTACTAAGGATTCGACTCGGCATATGATTTTTTTTTTATTTAGACCTGATCTCTATGACTGACTCCTAAAATCTGTCTTAGCCATCTTTGTTGAGCCACATTTAATGTTTTTCACTTTCGGCAGAAGACTATTCACACTTTATGAATGGAGCCCAGCCACTGGTAGAAATGTGTAACCTTTCTTGACTACGCTTTTGGAATTACGTGCCTGTATTTTGCTTTAGATTTTATATCGAAATGGAAAGTTTTTTCGTCAAAATCATCTGTTGAGGGGTTTTAAACTAAAAAATCGCTGGAGTTTTTTTGTTGTTTTTTTTTAATTCAAAACCCCATTTAACTACGATCATAGAATTTGGTTTAAAATAATATTGAAGAGAGAGGTTTTCAACTCTAAACGCTCTGTAGGGGAATTTTAAACTCAAAACCATCTGGAGGGGTTTTAAACTTTAAAGAAAAAGCCATCTGGAGGAGGGGATTTAAACTCAAAACCCATTTGGCTACGCTCATAGATTTTATAGTGTGTAATTTGCTTTTTTTTTATATTGAAGAGGTACTTTTTAGCTTCAAACCCCAACTGGAAGGGGGGGGGGGTTAAACTCAAAATCCCATTTGAATTAAACCCCTCATAGAATTTTGAATGTGTAATTTGCTTTTTTATACTGAAGAGGGGGTTTATCGTAAATTTTGGAGGGGGTTTAAAATCAAAATCTTCCTTAACTGTGCTGTTGGAATTTGGGGATTGTTGTTTGCATTTTTTTTTGTTTTGTTTTATAGAAGGGGGGGGATTTAACTGCAAAAACTCTGGTAGGGGGTTTAAAATTCCAAACCCCCTGTAGGGGGTTTAAAACAAAACCCCCTGTAGGGGGTTTTAAACTCAAAGCCCCCTGGTAGAGGGATTTGTTTCTCAAAACCCCCTGATAGGGCTTTTTAAAATCTCAAAATCCCCTTGTAGGGTTTTTTTAACTCAAAACCCCCTGGTAGGGAGTTTTTAAATTCAAAACCCCCTGGTAGAGGGTTTTTAACTCAAAACCCCCTCGGCTGTGCTGTGGTAAGTGATGATTTAGTATTAAAATCTCACCTAAAATAAACAAAATGAAAGCAAAAATCAGTCACTTAATTCCGTTCCCCCCCCCCCCCCCCCGCAGCTTCAGGGGGGGGGTTTGGGGTTGAACCCCAAGAAGCCCCCCCTCCTGGCTACGCCCATGATATATATACTAGCCTGACATTACCCGCGGCCTTCGGGTCTAAGTTTGTGTTTACTAATCTAGTAGATTGGATTTAGATGTAGGCCTATGTTAAAACTTAGCTAATGATCCTTTCAAGTTTTTTCTCTTTCGCTACGAAAATAAAATTTGTTTTGCAAAAATGGGTTTACCCGAAGTCGATACATTCATATCTATTAAAAACGAAAAGAGCGATAGCTTTGTTAAATGAATGGGATTATAAAGTAAACAATTAAACGAAATAATTTTTAGTACGCGATTCATGAATGAACATAGGCCTATCTCAAATCGGCTTCGCAGCTTTCGTAAACGAATGAGTCGAATGTATTAAAAATGCTTTAGAAAACCAAATTTGAATGTTAATTTGATCGAAATATGAAATGAATGGACTATAATTAGTATGTTCATGTGTTAAAGTATAAAACTATCTGTGCGAAGAGAAATTTTATCATATTAGAGTTGAATTAGAGTTTTAGATCTAGGGATGGAAAGATGTGTAACATTACGCCTACGGTATTGTCTAATAAAAGAATGTTCGTCAGGAAATCTGTAGTCACAGATATAAGGAACTAATTTATGTTTAAAATGGTTTTGAAGCACAAATTTGAATGTTAAATTTATTGTATAATGAAATCTATTTACCTTCCTTTGTATTTTCATGTGTCAAAGTAAAAAACTATCTGCGCAAAGTGTAGTTCCTAAAATTATATCTAGATCTAAATCCTTTCGATCTTTTCTCATGCCAACATTGTAAACATGGCCTAGATTCATAAATACTATAGCTTTAATAGAGTCGGACATCTTTATTATTTTTTGAGGGTCTTAAGATTGTTTTAGGGCTACAATACATACACTACGGTCTAAGTTAGTAACCAAGGAACGGTTTTGATTTCTATTCGTCACATACATACATACATACATACATACATACATACATACATACATACATACATACATACATACATACATACATACGCCTTACTTTCTGCTTTATAGTATATATATATATATATATATATATATGTGTGTGTGTGCGTGTGTGTGTATGTTTGTGGGTTAGGAGCTTGTTACTGCTAATTTTCGCGACCTACGACTTCTGGTAGTATCATTACACCATCACCGTGCTGCAAGCTCCAGGTCAGACAGGCGTTGAGGAGACAGAGGTGAAGGTGTCAAGTGATGACACCTTACACACACACACACACAGGCACGTCCATTCGCCTTAGCATTCCGACGTCTTTAGTGCAAACTCGCTCAATTTCTAAGTCAAGATGTTCACATCTTTTTTTATTTTTTGCTGTCATTTTTAGTACTTATTTATTTATTTATTTACTATAGAAAGAAATTAATTTTCATTCTTTGGCCCTGTGAAGGTCAAGCTTTGTTAAAGAAACAAAATTCTTTGTCGTTAGTCCCCTCAATTATTATTAGTATTCTTACTATTATTGTTATCGCCATCATCATCATTAGCATTATTATTATTTTTCAACGTCATAAATATACTCTTTTATCTACAAGTGCCGCGGAGTTCTTTGAGGTTTAATTTAACAGCATCTATTATTTATACCCCTGCAGACAGAATAGTCATAGGTAATATTTACTTATTAACTTATATGCCGAAAAAAGCTGCTCTGAGGAAAAAACAAACGAAACATCGAGGCACACACTATAACACATTTATTGCATTCGGAAGCAAAAACTAAAGTGCAGACCTTAATAACTAAACTATATATATATATATATATATATGGGTGTTGGCAAGGGAGACAACTCACTGAAAAATCTTTTAAGAATAAGCTCCCTTTACCAAGTGATGATCACATAGTGGCTACATTTTCATAAGTGTTTCATTTATATTTAAAAACACACCTATAGCTCTACATGTATACAGATGTACTCTGCACATGGCTTTGGTACTACTATGAGTTGAATAGATTATTTGTAAAAAACTGTTTCAAACAAAGTGAAAGATCGAATGCACTCCATCATGCCGACTGTATTTTGTCCCATGTGCAACTTTCTTTTCCTAATGAATCAAAAGATCACCCCTTAGTTGTTCATCAGTTTCCAAGGATCTACCTCAATTCGCCCCCCCCCCCCCACCCCGTGGCTTAACAACCTTTTAACATGTCTCGAGGACATGCAACTTCTCTCCCCTACTCCTTGCGTTGTCTCCCATGTTTATGTCTCCCCCCCCCCCCTCAACCCTTGTGTTATTCTTTTCTGTATCGCTGCAGTACCCCAGGCGAGATCCCAATGATCCCAAAGAGATCCCTATATCTTACAGCTTAGATCTACCTCGCTGACATTTGTCATCTTTGTTAAAAGAAAAAGTTTACTGTAAGCACTCTGATTTTGTGGCTATCCCAAGGAATTAACATTGTTTTGAACAGGAGACATAACATGTGAAATGTGAAGCTCTAGTCAATTAGAGGTTTTCTAAGGTATTAGTTTTAGATAACTGACAGAACTGACGAAACGGAAATTGTATTCAAGACTTAAAAGTAACATTTGTACAATATGTATATCATGGGCGTAGCCAGGCGGGGGGGGGGGTCAACCCTCCCCCCTCCGAAATGAAATCCTCCCCCTGGGGGGGGGGGGGGGGGGGTCGGAGTTTAGTGACTGATCTTTTGATTTAATTTTGTTTATTTTAGGTGAAATTTTAATACTGTTACGAATTTCACTATCCAGGCTCTCTGCAAACTGCACCATACACCACCAACTTAAAGAACTTGACAACTCAGGGCTCCAAAGTAACGTAACACTTTAATAGTTGAATAAATAACAGCCAATACTGTACAATTGGCAGCACGTAACACAAGACTGTACAAATATCTCTCCGATAACACCGTATCAACTCTTGCACTTGCTCTCCGTCTCGTTCCGGGCTTGCACTGGGTTCAACAGTTCAGGACTGACTTCACACACTAGGCTCGTTGTGTCGGACTCGATCACAGACCAAGATCAAGACGCCAGTCGTCTCAACTCTACTTGACAGTACTCGGCACTGAACCGTCGTAATGCTCGGTACAGAACCACACCGTTGAACTGTGCTGTAGTCGACCGTGTTCTGAACCCCTGCCGTGAACCTTCTCTCGTGAACCTTCTGTCGTGAGCCTTCTGTCGTGAACCCCTTTTCTCAACCGTCTTGACTGCGACACCTCCGCTCTTATATAGGGTCCCTACTGGCCTTCTCGAACCGGACAGAACGCCGCTCGACGTTTCTAGGTGGTCAGATGACTACAACTCTCGTGACGCTCCTGAGCTCTGTTCACGACGTCGATCCTTCCCGCACAATCATGTTGACACTCGTCTCGGCCAACCGTCGTAACTCGTCACGGTTGACCGCTCGTCTAGCGCTGGCCTGGGGCGATTTGCGTCGGCTGACTACACTCACACCACTACCCCCATCTGTGCCACCACCAGGTTTATAACAATACTAAAACATCACTTGCCCTAGCACAGCCAAGAGGGTTTTGAGTTTAAACCCCCCTACCAGGGGTTTTGAGTTTGAAACCCTCTACAAGGGGTTTTGCATTTAAATCCCCCTCTTCTATAAAACAAAAAAAAAAATGCAAACGACAATCCCAAATTTCCAATAGCATATCTAAGGAAGATTTTGATTTTAAACCCCTCTCCAAAATCTACGATAAACCCCTCCTCAATATACAAAGCAAATTACACTCTCAAAATTGTATGAGCGTAGCCAAAGGGGTTTTGAGTTTAAAACCCTCTTCAGCTGGGTTTGAAGATAAAAATACCTCTTCAATATAAAAAAAAGCAAATTACGCACTCAAAATGCTATGAGCATAGCCAAAGGGTTTTTTAGTTTAAAGCCCCCGCCAGCAGGTTTAAAGCTAAAAAATAAATCTTAAAAATAAAAAAAAACAAATTTAGCATCAAAATGCTATGAGCGCAGCCAAGCCTAATGGGTGTTTTGAGTTTAAATTTCCCTTCAGAGGGTTTGGTGCTAAAAAATACCTCTTCAATACAAAAAAAAAAAAAAAAGCAAATTACACACTAAAATTCTTTGAGCGTAGCCAAGCCAATGGGGGGGGGGGGGGTTTGGAGTTTCAACCCCTCTCCTCCAGATGTCTTTTTAAAAAGTTTAAAACCTCTCAAGATAGTTTTGAGTTTAAAATCCCCCTACAGAACGTTTTGAGGTTGAAAGCCTCTCTCTTTCAATATTATTTCTAAAGCAAACTACAGTCACCAAATTCTATGACCGTAGCTAAATGGGGTTTTGAATTTAAAAAAAAACAACTCCAGATATATTTTAGTTTAACACCCCCCAACAGATGATTTTGACGATAAAACTTCCCTTTTCGATATAACATATAAAGCAAAATAGTCACCTAATTCCAAAATCCAAAAGAGTTAAGATAACATCCTAGTACAACTTGGCGCCACACATTCATGGAAGTCCTCAGAGCAGGTGAGAAGAGGCTTCGGACATTGCCTGTGACATATTTTGGTGGAAACAGCTTGCCAGCAAATGCGCCGAACGGCGCGGGAGGGTCTAAGTCAGTAAGAATAGCACATTAGGTTTTTGAAATAAAACTTTTTAATAGCAAAATAATGCACTACAGGTAACTCAGAATAAGCGTTTAGTTGACTTTCAATATCAGAAATAGTGCATGGCGGCGGGGCTCCGCCCCGCGCTGGGGGAGCTCTCAGCGCTCCCCAGACCCTTGCTGGCAAGGGCGAGGAGTCTACAATTTTTTCACTAACTCTCAGAAGGACCTATTATTGGGCATAATAAATGTCTTCCAAAAGAATGAAGGGTCAGAATGTAATAGAGGTTAATTCTGTAACACAC
The DNA here is from genome assembly GCF_947242115.1 of Biomphalaria glabrata. Lineage (NCBI taxonomy): Eukaryota > Metazoa > Mollusca > Gastropoda > Planorbidae > Biomphalaria > Biomphalaria glabrata. The sequence goes on from NC_074716.1 coordinate 27,196,745, forward strand.
ACACACACATATCCATCCATACAAACATTTATATATATATAATTTGTTTTTCTGGAGGGGGGGGGGCGTGGGCGGAGAAAAAAAATCCCCCCACCCCCCGAAAAAAAATTCTGGCTACGCCCATGATGTATATATATTAACATAATTATTTGATTGTGATTAGTGAATATCAGTGCACTGAAAATTTTCTTCTACCACATTATGAACAAATATGGAAGTTGTCAAAAATTACAATACACCCAGGGCATAGTGAGAATCGTAGCACTAAACATTCCTAGGAGGATCCTTATTGTCTGTCAAGGGGACATTGTCAGGTCTTAAGAATTAATTTACTAATTTATTAAACTGTATAGGTATTAAAAGTAATATTAATCGCAATGTGTGTGTGTGTGTGATAATTAATTTATAATTTATTATTACTTCCAGTCCCAAGGTTCAGCCTAACAGACACACCATACCCACCCAGTTGTACATAAACTAATAAACGATGTGTATGATGATTTAAATTAAACTATAAATTTAATTCAGTGAGATTTATACAATGAAATGATATATGACTAGTGGTCATAATAAATGAATACAAGTCTATATAGTATGATATGAGAAAATTACTAAATCATAGTCTAGTTTAATTAACTACTGAATTAATATTTCAAATACAATGATAACCACGACTTGTAATAGAGTGTCCGTCGGCTGTCCTCACAATCACTTTATATCAACTGTTCAAGGTAACACAAGTATCTTCTAGCCAACACGAATGTCCACCAACGATGAAGAATCAAAGTTCAGAGCAGTACCAAAACTCACAACGTGACAATGTAACACCAAGTCTGGATATAGAAAACCGCATTCTGGAATCTGGAACCTAGGGCTCCAAAACCAAAACTTAAAACCTGAGAAGAAAATCCTATTGCAAGACAAATAAGAGATTCTTCTCATCTTCTAGTCTAATGACAAATAAGAGATTCTTCTCATCTTCTAGTCTAATGACAAAATACGAACGCAACCGAATACATAGTAAGACTAACTTTATAATGTGAAATAAAACTCACCACAAACAGGGGTCAAATCATCTTTCAAGAATATATACCAAGCCAACGATAAGGTTAAGGAGAATTCAAGAACTCCAAAGATACAGCCTGCTTCAGTCGAGCAACATGGCGGGAAGGCACCAAACGACCAAGAAGAAAAATTTGACGTCATATGAAAATTTACGACACGACAAGGGGAGAGCAATTACTGCACACAAATAAAATAATGCAACTGACGTCATCACCTGTTGATGAAAGCGGTGCTATTAGATAGAGAACATTTTTACTATACAACTACATCGATAGTTAGACACGAATAAGGGAACTACAATAAATGTTGTTTCCCTTTAACAAATCTCGACCCAGGCAGTGTTAAAGATTGAAAATTAATTCTCTTTTATTAAAATAATAATAATAACAGTAATAATAAAAGGCCTAATAATAATAGCAAGGCTAAATGAGACATTGTGTGCGAGCTGAAGGTGTTGCTGACACAGCAGTATTGTAAGCAGGGCCGGTCTTAGGCCACTGCAACCTATGCGGTCGCAGTGGGCCCCGCGCTAATTCTATGTATAATTATTAATTGCAAAATATATACGAAAAATTTTTGGAAATGTCCTGCACTAATTAAAATCTCCTGAACACTCATAAAAATCTCATGAAAAATAGACAAAATTATCATTTTGTGTGTGCCTTTCATTATTGAAAACGCCATTACTACGCGCGATAAAAAAAGAGGCAATGTCAGCTTTCATGTAATAAAATGTAATGATCGGAAAATTTTTCCCCATAACCGGAAGTTCCAATACCATATTTACCATAGACATAAATAAATATAGACTGGCCGATTAAAGAGTTTTATGAAACGAAAATTTGTGACTTGCAATTTTGTGTACTTTATTATACAGCATATATGAGCAGTATAAAAGTTAAGTATTCATATCTATTTCAGCCACACACCTATATATATATATTGTAAATAAGGAGGCAGTGTAGTTTTGTTTAATCTCTAAGAATGAAGATGCAATTTTTCATAATTCGGAAATCCTAATACAATAGATATACATATTTTCAAGTTACATGAAGTTACTTCCTTTTTTCCAGTCTATATTTATTTATGTCTATGGTTGCAAGACTCGTAAAGTTAACTTTAAATTTTGTACTTAGAAAAGAATAAATAAAATGCAAAGCCGAGTTTATTTTTTAATACAAAATCTTAATTTTCACTTACTATCATTATTCTCACCCAGACTAGGCCCCGCGCAATCAGTTTCGCATAGGGCCCCGCAATTGCTAGGACCGGCCTTACAAGGCCGGGTGACGTTGTTGTTATGTTATTAATATAATGCTAATAATTAGACGTATTCAATGAGCTGATTCCTATAATGATGTGATACAGGCTTAGCCTGGCCTACGGACACGTTGGTGAATGTCTAAAGAAAAATAAATGACAAATATTCGGCCTCGATAACCTGTGAGATCGCACACTTCACAAATAGAACCTTTGACTAAATGGGGTCGGAAACAAAAGGATTATCCTCGTTAGTTTCGAACCTCCGTTTGTATGTTTCCTGAAAAAGATCTAACTGCTCCTATTGCTCTGTATTGGTTGATTCTATTTCAGGACAGTTATTGTCTTTTGATCAAATGTGCTCGGATTTAAGAAGGGTTTATTACATTCAAACTTTCATTCCTTTGCTGTCTTCGTGCCACTCCTATATAACGTGGGTGTCGTGGTGGCTGAGTGGTCAAGATCTTGGCTTCGGAACCGATGGGTGTCGGGTTCGAAGCACCCGAGTCCACCTGACCTTGTTTATGGGAAAGTAAAGACAATTAGTTGTTATGGTGACCAGATAATATCCTCATTAACCGTGGGCCGTAGAAACAGATAAACGTTACATCATCTGACCTATAGATTGCTAGGTTGAAAGGAGGATACTTTAATATTGTCACCTATATTTTACCTAGATCAACTAACACCAAGCAAACTAATCTATGAGAAAGTATTTAGAATGTAATTGCATCATTTTAGTTTAGTTTGATATATTTATATCCGTCCCTTAAACAAGACATCCAGACAATAGCACCGCCTTCAGAGAACTAAGTGTCTGGAATCAAGAGACTGTGAAGTCATGAATCAATTGGACTATGAACCCACACTTGTGACCCCCTCACCCCCTTCTCCGATGCTGATTTTGTTAAATATCAAAAAAATTCTTTTGCTGAACGAATAAACTCTGGACAGAAGAGGTTAGGTCTAAATAAACTCTGGACAGAAGAGGTTAGGTCTAAATAAACTCTGGACAGAAGAGGTTAGGTCTAAATATAGACAAACATTTATTTTTGATTAATAAATACTAACACCAACTAGTTACCGAATAAATCGGAAAAAAAAACAGAGGTTTAAATAGAATAATATTGTTAACATAGTCTTAATATAACTTGGCACCGAATTTAAAAAAAAATATTTTTATTTTGAAAGAGAACATTACTGTGCATCCTTTTTTTTTTTTTTATCGCAGAATCCCCAGTACCCAGGTCACTCTAAAGCCACTGGTGAAAAGCTGTCAATAAAGATTGTTAACCAAACTATAAAGATTAATGCAACAAATCTGGGATATAGGCTCTAACAATGTTGCTCATTATTCTAAAGTAACTACTTGCGAAGAACTCCTATGTATACATTTGTTCACCCTTAAGTTTTAATGTTTACAGCTGAAAGAAAACGTTACCTTGCGTTTGGACTTTCCATGCAGAGAAAACCCAAAATATTCAAGGATTGTTGAAATGAAATGAAACAAGATTACAAAGAAAGGAAAAAAAATTAAACGAAATAATTTTTAGTACGCGATTCATGAATGAATATAAGCCTATCTCAACACGGCTTCGCAGCTTTCGTGAACGAATGTATTAAAATGCTTTAGAAAACCAAATTTTGAATGTTAATTTGATCAAAATATGAAATGAATGGACTATAATTAGTATGTTCATGTGTTAAAGTATAAAACTATCTGTGCGAAGAGAAGTTATATCATCTTAGAGTTTTAGACCTGGATGGCTGCCTGGTCGTGCGGTTTGCGCGCTGGACTGTCGTTCGGATTTATCGATGGTCGAGGGTTCAAATCCTGCCCACTCCCATCCCCCGTCGTCCTGAGGGAGGTTTGGACTAGGAAGTAAACTATCTTCAACTCTGAAGGAACATCCGAAACATATAAAACAACAAACAAACAAACATTTTACAGACCTAGGAGTGGAAAGATGTGTAACATTACGGTATTGTCTAATGAAAGAATTTCGTCAGGAAATCTGTAGTCACATATAAGGAACTAATTTATGTAAAAAATGGTTTTGAAACACAAATTTGAATGTTAAATTTATTATAGAATGAAATCAATGGATCTTTTTTTGTATTTTCATGTGTCAAAGTAAAAAAACTATCTGCGCAAAGTGTATTTCTTAAAATTATATCTAGATCTAAATCCTTTCGATCTTTTCTCATGTCAACATTGTAAACAAAGCCTAGATCCATAAATACTATAGCTTTAATAGAGTCAGACCTTTATTATTTTTTTAGGGTCTTAAGTTTGTTTTAAGGCTTAAGGGTTTGTTTTACATACACTACGGTCTAAGTTAGTACCCAAGGAACATTTCTGCTAAGTTTTATCAAGATTGGTCAAGCGGTTTTGATTTCTATTCCTAACATACATACATACATATGCATATATTAGGATTAAAGCCGAATTTTTGTGCATTTTGTCTGTCACTCTGTCTGTCTGTCATGTTAATATCGAAAAAAAACAACAACTAAAAACTATTGATATTTTGATTAACCTTTAATTTTCCTTCCGAAACATCGCAATAGTTTTAAGTATCTATAAAGATTGTTCCGGATGTTTGTATATAATGAGAGAAAAAGAATTTATTAAAAGAGGGATTTTAAAAATGTTTGCATATTTAATTTAAAAAAAAATTCAATGTTTTTTTTCAGAAAACAGAAAAGTAGCCATTGCATCAAAACTTTGCAAGATATTAATGTCATGATAGCGGATTTTCTATATCTTTTCTAGTTTTTGAGCGCTAAACGTGACTAACGGTCGGACAGATAAACAGACCACACAAAACTAATAGCGGCTTTTCTTCTTTCGGTGGCTACAGGTGAAATTCTTGTATGTCAGTTAACTGTCAAACTTTAAAAAAAAAAAGTAATAATTTAAGTTACCTGCTCAGAAACTAGAAAAAAACCAAACAATTACCAGGTGAGAGGGATGGGTTGCTTGAGTGTGACCTGTTGGGTAAACAATTAATCAAGCGATATTTGACAGAGATTCGTTGACTACGAAATGTATCGGAGTTAATTTAGTTTTTGTTTCAAATGACTCGGTGATGTTAAAGTAAGATATTTTTAGTTCCAGAAATAATTTTAGTAATATAATAATAAGGGTTTCTTGGTGTCCGAAGATTAATGAGGAGTACAGCATTTCACGGGGATACGCAGTCCCAATTGCGACCTACATATTTTGCCATACCCAACGCAGACATAACCGTTGTCCGGCGGTAGTCTATTGAGGTTCATATAATGAAGAATAAGAACAATGAGTTATCAGTCTTTTTTAAAAGTGTCCACTGGAGAAACATTTTAAGACTTGACAGGTCTGTAGCATCACCACCTAATAGTGACAAGAGCCTTCTTAAGGAAACTCCGATGTTTTGACAATTTTTGAAATAATATGTGTTTTGATTTATAGAAAATGAATATATTATTGTTTTTTATTTCATTTTTAATAATAGCTTAGTAGGCTAATTGATTTTTTTTCTTACGTAATTTTCTACGCATTCAAAACGGTCAGATTTTTACCGGGTTTCTATGTGACATCATACAAACCTATTAAGTTAATCCATTGACTTACTGTATAACGGGAAATCATACAGTAAAGTTTACAATCTAATTTATAAATCTAGGTCATTAGGCGGGAAATACAATTCTTCGTACTCTAATTGGTAATTTTCTGTTGATGTGGAAGGTCTGCATCAGTACCGCCCACTGACAGATAACAAAAATCTTCATATATATGCGCAGAGGCTGAAAGATGTATGTACGGCAAATTAGAACCCGACCATTTTCTTTTAGCGATATTAAATTGTAGTATCCTTTTTTTCTTCTTTTTTTCAATTATTATTACTATTATCATTGTGAGCTTGCGCTGCCAGAGCTATTTTTATATGTAATTTTAGTTATTTTGAAATGTAATTTTATTTTTCTACTTTTATAGGTCAGAGCTATTTTATGTATTCTATATTTTATAGGCTAGTGCCAGAATTAATATTTGTACTTCCGCTTTTTGTTAATGGTTTAGGGCGGGTAGTATAAATAGTTAAATCCAGGCTACATCCTGTACAGTTGACCAGCGGTCAGTAAAGTATGTCGCTGTCTGTGTGACAGTTGATGATCTTAGTGATCTAGCGTATGATAATTTAATCATTGTTATATTTCTGTAGCTGGGACGGCCTGCTATCATTACTGCTGAATATAGCTGCTGAAATACATGCTGCTGTATCTAATATTGTTGCTTTAAGCTGTTGCTGTAGATCTAGACTAGTGTTATTTTGTTTCTTTATTATCGCCTTAGCCGGCTTAGTGGCTTAGTTATAGTCTGTTTCTGTTCTTAGTGAATACTAATAGTAAGTGTACCATGGGCGTAGCCAGGATTTTTTTTCGGGGGGGGGGGGGGGGGTTTGGGGGGTGGGTGGATTCCCCCCCCCCCCCGCCCCCCCCCCCCCCCCCGCGAATTTTTTTTTATATGTATTTATGTGTGTGTGCCTACATAATCTTTATTACATTCTGACCCTTCATTCTTTCGGAAGACGATTAATGTGCCCTAGAATAGGTTCTTCCATGAGTTAGTGGAAAAATTGTAGATTCGCCGCCATTACCAGCAATGGGGTCTGGGGGAGCGCTAGGAGCTCCCCAGCGCGGGGCGAAGCCCCGCCGCCAAGCACTATTTCTGGTATTGAAAGCCAACAAAATGCATATTCTGAGGTATCAACAGTGCATTTTCCTGCTATTAAAAATTTCTATTTTAAAATCCTAATGTGCTATTCTTACTGACTTAGATCCTCCCGCGCCGTTCGGCGCATTTGCCGTCAAGCTGTTTCCATAAAAATCTGTCACTGGTAATGTCTGAAGCCTCTTCCCACCTGCCATGAGGACCTCCATGAATGAGTGGCGTCAAGTTGTACTAGGATATCATTGCAACTCTTCTTATGCGTAATTCATTTTGTCAGAGAACATGTCCCGCAAACCTCATGCGTCGCTCTCTCACAATCTTACTAAGGGGTCGACTACCAGTTCGGCAAAGGATTTCCTTGATTTAGACCCGATCTCTATAACTGACTCCTAAAATCTGTCTTAGCCATCTTTGTTGAGCCACATTTAGTGTTTTTCAATTTCGGCAGATGACTATTCACTGCAGTTTATTAATGGAGCCCTGCCACTGGTAAAAATGTGTAACCTCTCTTGAATACGCTCTTGGAATTAAATGACTGTAGTTTGCTTTAGATTTTATATCGTAAAGAGAAGTTTTATCGTCAAAATAATCTGTTGGGGGTTTTCCACCTCAAAATGCTTTGTAGGGGGATCTTAAACTCAAAACCATCTGAAAACCATCTGGAGGGGTTTTAAACTTAAAAAAAAAAGCCATCTGTAGAAGAGGGGTTTAAACTCAAAACCCCCGATTGGATTCGCTACGCTGAAATAATTTTAGCGTGTAATTTGCTTTTTTTTTTTATATTGAAGAGTTTTTAACATCAAACCCCTCTGAATGGGGGTTTAAACTCAAAACGCTCATAGCATTTTGAGTGCGTAATTTGCTTTTTTTCTTACACTGATGTATTTTTTAGCCTCAAACCCCCCTGGCGGGGGGTTTAAACTCAAAACCCCTTTGGCTACGCTCATAGATTTAAGAGTGAGTAATTTGCTTTTATTTATATTGAAGAGGTACTTTTTAGCTTCAAACTCCACTGGAGGGGAGTTTAAACTCAAAACTCCCTTTGACTACACTCATAACATTTTGAGTGTATAATTTGCTTTGTTTTTAATATTAAAGAGGTATTTTTTACCTTCAAACCCCGCTGAAGTGGGATTTAAACTCAAAACTGAGTCAAAACCCATTTAGCTACGCTCATAACATTTTGAGTGCGTAGTTAGTTTTTTTTTATGTTGAAGAGGAGGTTTATCGTTAATTTTAGAGGGGGTTTTAAAATCAAAATCTTTCTAAACTGTGCTCTTGGAATTAGGGGATTTTCGTTTGCATTTTTTTTGTTTTGTTTTATAGAAGAGGGGGAGTTAACTGCAAAAAACCCAGGTAGGGGGTTTAAAACTCAAAACCCCTGGTAGGGATTTTAAAACTCAAACCCCCTGGTAGGTGTTTTTAAACTCGAACCCCTCTGGTAGGGGTTTTAAACTAGAACCCCCCCCCCCCCTGGAAGAGGTTTTTAAAACTCGAACCCCCCCCCCCTGGTAGGGGGTTTTAAACTCAAAACCTCCTGGTAGGGGGTTTTAAACTCAAAACCCCTTTGGTTGTGCTGGGGCAAGTGAAGGTTTGGTATTAAAATCTCACCAAAAATAAACAAAATCAAAGCAAAAAATCAATCACTAAATTCCGATTCCCCCCCCCCCCCCGGGGGGGGGATTTCATTTCGTGGGGGGTTTGAACCCAAACCCCCCCCCCCCTGGCTACGCCCATGAAGTGTACTAAGGCTAAGGTGTTCTTGTTTTGGTTTTAGTTATGGGTTGGTTGTAGTAGAATATTGTAGATCTAGACTAGTTTATTGTAGTGTGTTTGTGTAGATCTAGGTCTAGTGTAGTAGTTGTAGTGATTTAATTAGATAGTTTGTTGGTGTTTGTAGTGGCGTAGATTTAGAGGGTTTTAGTAAGTTGCTGGGTTCAGTTGTGGTTAGTGTATATATTAGTTTTTTTATTATTGATTTATTTTTTTGTAAGTTAATAAAGTTTTGTTTTGTTTATTTATCCTAAACTAAAGTTTTGTTTGTGCTTTCATTTAGTCTCTATATAGGTTAGTATGTCTGGTTACTTAGGCGACTCTAGCCCCTTGGTCGCAGACTGAGGTGTCACAGATTGAGCCCACCCAGTAGCGCTAACATCTGCCTACTGTATAAAATTTAATGTTGAGCAGAGAATAGATCTCCCACTCGCGCTTGCCTGACCCGACCTGCTCACATTATTATTATTATTATTATTAATTTATTATTCCAATCAAGAACCATTAGTCGTTCTTCCGTCTGGATTGTTGCCTACTAATGGATTAGTCTTTACTTTATAAATCAAATACCATATATATTTTCTCTTGGACTAAAAAAAAAGTTAAAACAAAATAGAAAAGCAAATCTTTAACGGTTACAGTGACTGTCCTAAGAAAAGACACTTTCACTGGCAATTATAAACAATATCAACAAAATTGGTCTAATCGGACTCACTAGTCTACAGTTAAATATAGCTAATCTTCGAGATCCAAGATTAAGAAGGAGTGTTTTGTTCACGTGGCTACAGAGTCTTGGCTGTGACCTAGAGACATACATACAAGAAATACACATGAACAAAATGCTTTCATTTCATTTTTAATGCTCTCTACAAAAGAGAATAACTGAACAGTAGCACGGTTGTATTTAAAAAGAGTCGCCTCATCAGTTATGAGAAAAGAAATTAATGTGAAATAAATCTCTGCTGTTTTTAAGCAGGACTAGATTTTTTTTTTTTAATTCTCTATCCCAGAGAAACAAATGTAGATCTACAATCTGAATTTTAATCGCAACTTTTTTTTATTTGCAGATTTATGGGGAAATTATACGAAGCAAAATTTTGTCTTACATATCAGCCAGTCGTCACAACTTCAAATGAATCGTCACAATGACATGTATTTAAATTTGTTTCCTTTGAAATCGTATTGCTCTAATTGAGTTTGACTTGTGTAACACTTTGGTCAACTCTACCTGATTGTCGTGCACTTATGAGGACAAGGAAAGACATGCGCACTAGAGTGCGTTACTTATACTACGAGAAGCACAATTCTAGTTGAGTCACAAAGTCGTCAACAACCAACCGCCTTTACTTTTTTTCACCTTCTATCTCGTCTCTTCCTGTGGTCCCGTCTGGGGCATAGACCACCAATCAGCTTCCTCCAGGCGTTTCGGTTTTAGGCGAGTCTTTCAAACTGTCCTCATGTCTTGCCCATCTGCTTCCAAATTGCACAATTATATCATAGATGATATACATTTAAGATAAACTTTTTTTTTTTTTTTGTAATTTAAGCACAAATTTATTTTATATTTAATACAATTACATACAGATTTTTCTATGTAAATACATCGTGGATGTCAGATATATACATTTAAAATTTTATTATGATTTTATAACATTGGCAAACTCACAATTAGGGCCTACCTAGGACTATGAACGAAATAAATTTTACAGTTGGGGGTCGCCGCCTAGTGGAGAATCGTATTAGGGGGTGGCCGAGCTAAAAAGGTTGAGAACCGCTGGTTTAGAACCACATCTTTAATCTTATAAAATACAGACGTTACTTCAAAAAGAAGATGATTATGTGTTATCTATGTCCCTATGCCAATGTAGCCATGCATGTTAATCAATGATTTAAATTCTGCCAAGTAATTGGTTTTCCTGGCTGGCTCAGGCAACCCATTCCATGCTCTAATAGCACTAAGAGAGAAGGTGCATTTGTACCCATTTTTCCTAGCATGTGAAATAAGGAATGTGCCTTCTAACATTGTTCTGTTTTGTTCATTACATTGTCTACATGTAAAAGGTAAATGTCATTTTTAGAACATCGTAAGACACGGAGTTACTGTTCTTTGTTTTTAATTCCTAAAAATATCCTGATTTTGGTAGCGGATTAAGCGGACTTTCTGATTACCGAAGTTTGGATTATCGGAACTCCAGGGTAAATACATTTTGTCTTATTCACAGAATAAGTAGCACGCTGTTCTGCACAGACGATATTTAGCGAGATGACTGCAAGGTAAACATTTAAATTACTGTACTTCTTTCTCATTTGTTTTTAAAACTGTTTTGAGTTTTTTGGTTTTCAAAGTATTTGTTATAATCGTGGTGGCTGAGTGGTTAAATGCTTGGCTTCCGAACCTGAGATCCTGGGTTCGAATCTCGGTGAAGACTGGGATCGTTAAATCAGGATTTTAGGGCGCCCCTGAGTCCACCCCACTTTAATGGGTACTAGACTTTAGTTGGGGAAAATAAAGGCGGTTGGTCGTTGTGCTGGCCACATGACACACTGTTCGTTAAACGTTGGTCAAAAAAATAGATGACCTTAACATCATCTGCATCATGGTCGGAAATGGGACCTTTAATACTTTTTTTTTAGAAATAATCTGTTATGTAAAAGGTCTGTTAAAGTTTACTCGTGATTTGTGCGTGGCCTATTGTACAACTTGTAGAGGTCAGTGTTGGCAGGGAGATTATATGCTCCTTCTGACACCAAGTGCTAGTAACAGTGGTTGAAAACTAAGGGTCGTGTACTTTGTTTAGGTGGTCAATTGATACAATAAATTGAACTCTCTCGCTGCTGCTTCGCCGTAAGGCTCACTAAGATTTCAATGGTGTTGACTCTATTTATTGCAACTCGGACAAAATTAGAATTTATACAAAAAATTGCAATGAAAACAATGACAGCAGAAGTGATCATGTCAATACATTGATGAATAGAAAGTCAATCAATGTTTAGTACCTTGACCTTTCAACTGTTCTACTATCTTGCTAAAAAAAATCAATAAAATAAAAAAAAAATAAAAAAAGATATTTACAGTACTTAATCTATACCCCATCTTTTTCGATGATTTTAAAGTTAGGGGGAGAGAAGTCTTGCTATTACACCAGGGGGTTGAATCCCTTGGTCTTTTTTTGACCCTGCTTCACTGAATAATTCATTAGCCTAACCGCACAGCTTTAGATGCTACTGATAACTGTCCCCAGGAGACAAGGAGATGGCGAGAGGAAGAAATCTCTCTCTATATATATATAAGTGTAAAAAACAACAACACAATCTTATTGGATTACCCGCAATATAGATCTGGATTTAACTCTCTTCATTTAGATGTACAGGAAACAAAGGCAGGCAGCTGAAAGAGAAAAAAAAGCAACTGACCATTAAACCATAAGGTAGATGTGGTCAGCGAGCGGTCAAGTTAACAAGAGGTCAATACATCAAATCTTCTACTCAACAGATTTTTTTTAGACAAAGCGATTTTAAAATAGACGCCGTAAAGAAAATTGTCGTTTTAAGAGGAAAAGGGGGGGGGTGGCTCTAGAGAGGGAATAGAGAAAGAGAAATAGAGACAGGTTTGACAGGATGAGAGAAAGAGAGAGAAGAAAAAAAAAAGAGAGTAGGAAGGAAAGAGAGAGAGAGAGATGTAGAGAAAAGAGATAGAAGAACACTTTTAGTCCGTGTACTTGTGAAATACTTTTTGCATTCAACTTTAGAAGTACATCCCATTGAAATGTTTGTAGAATTATCAAGAAGTCAAGTAAGTTTGATCACATCAAAGCAATGGTGTAATTATCAAGAAGTCAAGTACGTTTGATCACATCAAAGCCATTGTATAATTATCAAGAAGTCAAGTAAGTTTGATCACATCAAAGCCATTGTATAATTATCAAGAAGTCAAGTAAGTTTGATCACATCAAAGCAATGGTGTAATTATCAAGAAGTCAAGTACGTTTGATCACATCAAAGCCATTGTATAATTATCAAGAAGTCAAGTACGTTTGATCACATCAAAGCCATTGTATAATTATCAAGAAGTCAAGTACGTTTGATCACATCAAAGCCATTGTATAATTATCAAGAAGTCAAGTAAGTTTGATCACATCAAAGCAATCGTGTAATTATCAAGAAGTCAAGTACGTTTGATCACATCAAAGCCATTGTATAATTATCAAGAAGTCAAGTACGTTTGATCACATCAAAGCCATTGTATAATTATCAAGAAGTCAAGTACGTTTGATCACATCAAAGCCATTGTATAATTATCAAGAAGTCAAGTAAGTTTGATCACATCAAAGCAATGGTGTAATTATCAAGAAGTCAAGTACGTTTGATCACATCAAAGCCATTGTATAATTATCAAGAAGTCAAGTACGTTTGATCACATCAAAGCCATTGTATAATTATCAAGAAGTCAAGTACGTTTGATCACATCAAAGCCATTGTATAATTATCAAGAAGTCAAGTAAGTTTGATCACATCAAAGCAATGGTGTAATTATCAAGAAGTCAAGTAAGTTTGATCACATCAAAGCAATGGTGTAATTATCAAGAAGTCAAGTACGTTTGATCACATCAAAGCCATTGTATAATTATCAAGAAGTCAAGTAAGTTTGATCACATCAAAGCCATTGTATAATTATCAAGAAGTCAAGTAAGTTTGATCACATCAAAGCAATGGTGTAATTATCAAGAAGTCAAGTACGTTTGATCACATCAAAGCCATTGTATAATTATCAAGAAGTCAAGTACGTTTGATCACATCAAAGCCATTGTATAATTATCAAGAAGTCAAGTACGTTTGATCACATCAAAGCCATTGTATAATTATCAAGAAGTCAAGTAAGTTTGATCACATCAAAGCAATCGTGTAATTATCAAGAAGTCAAGTACGTTTGATCACATCAAAGCCATTGTATAATTATCAAGAAGTCAAGTACGTTTGATCACATCAAAGCCATTGTATAATTATCAAGAAGTCAAGTACGTTTGATCACATCAAAGCCATTGTATAATTATCAAGAAGTCAAGTAAATTTGATCACATCAAAGCCATTGTATATTTATCAAGAATTCAAGTAAATTTGATCACATCAAAGCCATTGTATAATTATCAAGAAGTCAAGTAAATTTGATCACATCAAAGCCATTGTATATTTATCAAGAAGTCAAGTAAGTTTGATCACATCAAAGCCATTGTATAATTATCAAGAAGTCAAGTAAGTTTGATCACATCAAAGCCATTGTATAATTATCAAGAAGTCAAGTAAGTTTGATCACATCAAAGCCATTGTATAATTATCAAGAAGTCAAGTAAGTTTGATCACATCAAAGCCATTGTATAATTATCAAGAAGTCAAGTACGTTTGATCACATCAAAGCCATTGTATAATTATCAAGAAGTCAAGTAAGTTTGATCACATCAAAGCCATTGTATAATTATCAAGAAGTCAAGTAAATTTGATCACATCAAAGCCATTGTATAATTATCAAGAAGTCAAGTAAGTTTGATCACATCAAAGCTATTGTATAATTATCAAGAAGTCAAGTAAGTTTGATCACATCAAAGCCATTGTATAATTATCAAGAAGTCAAGTAAGTTTGATCACATCAAAGCCATTGTATAATTATCAAGAAGTCAAGTAAGTTTGATCACATCAAAGCCATTGTATAATTATCAAGAAGTCAAGTAAGTTTGATCACATCAAAGCAATTGTATAATTATCAAGAAGTCAAGTAAGTTTGATCACATCAAAGCAATTGTATAATTATCAAGAAGTCAAGTAAGTTTGATCACATCAAAGCCATTGTATAATTATCAAGAAGTCAAGTAAGTTTGATCACATCAAAGCAATTGTATAATTATCAAGAAGTCAAGAAAGTTTGATCACATCAAAGCAATTGTATAATTATCAAGAAGTCAAGTAAATTTGATCACATTAAAGCAATGGTATAATTATCAAGAAGTCAAGTAAGTTTGATCACATCAAAGCAATTGTATAATTATCAAGAAGTCAAGTAAGTTTGATCACATCAAAGCAATTGTATAATTATCAAGAAGTCAAGTAAGTTTGATCACATCAAAGCAATTGTATAATTATCAAGAAGTCAAGTAAATTTGATCACATTAAAGCAATGGTGTAATTATCAAGAAGTCAAGTAAATTTGATCACATTAAAGCAATGGTGTAATTATCAAGAAGTCAAGTAAATTTGATCACATTAAAGCAATGGTGTAATTATCAAGAAGTCAAGTAAGTTTGATCACATCAAAGCAATTGTATAATTATCAAGAAGTCAAGTAAATTTGATCACATTAAAGCAATGGTGTAATTATCAAGAAGTCAAGTAAGTTTGATCACATCAAAGCAATTGTATAATTATCAAGAAGTCAAGTAAATTTGATCACATTAAAGCAATGGTGTAATTATCAAGAAGTCAAGTAAGTTTGATCACATCAAAGCAATGGTGTAATTATCAAGAAGTCAAGTAAGTTTGATCACATCAAAGCAATGGTGTAATTATCAAGAAGTCATGTAAGTTTGATCACATCAAAGCAATTGTGTAATTATCAAGAAGTCAAGTAAGTTTGATCACATCTATGTAGCTGTGTAATTGTCAAGAAGTCAAGTACGTTTGATCCATAGACTATATATATATATAGTCTATGGTTTGATCACATCAGAGCAATAGTGTAATTATCAAGAAGTTAAGTTTGATCAAAGCAGTTGCATGATTAATGATAAATTCCCTGGACATTATAAACGAACACCAGTTTTCCCCACCGGAGACAGCCAGTCGGAGTGTCTGCCGCACAGGAGGTCAAGAACAATGGACCATGAGCAGTGATAAGTTTTTCCCGCCCCCTTTCCCCGCCACCACAGTCCCTCGCTGACAAAACATACAACCGGCACAAGTCATCTTGGAATCGGCCACCGTGGTGGTCATTTGGCCGTGAGAGGGCGCATCCGGTCGCCAGATGACGCTGGCAGCGGCCACGTAAAACTCATGAATATGCAAATTGGGAAAACAGTGTGCGACAGACACGAGTTCCGCCAGACCTTGACAAAAAGCACATTGATTGTGGACCAATGGAAACTGTCAGAGAAATTGTTGGGCTCGTGTTTTACTTCATACAACTTTTGTGGGCTTCCACTTACAGCTTCTCTTCCTTGTTTAATTACTTAATGGTCACTAAATTAACTCCCTTTCTTTTTAAAGTTTTTTTTTAAAGTTTCGACTTGTAGAATCGATTTTAACTAACCAAAAAAAAAACATATTTAATTAACGAATTATTTCTCTCTCTCTCTCTCTCTCTCTCTCTCTTTTCGCTTTCATTGCCTTTCTCGCTGTTTCTCTTTCTCTATTTTCCCGTCTCTCTCTCCGTCTCTCTGTCTCTCTCTCTCTGTCTCCATGCCTCTTTCTATTTCTCCCTGTCTCTCCTTATTTGCTCCTGCCAGGCCACGCCTTCCCTCTCACTCTCTCTGTGTCTACCACAGTTTTTCTTCTTCTTCAGGTCTCTCTCTGTCTCTCACTCTCTCTGTGTCTACCACAGTTTATCTTCTTCTTCAGGTCTCTCTCTGTCTCTCGCTCTCTCTGTGTCTACCACAGTTTATCTTCTTCTTCAGGTCTCTCTCTGTCTCTCACTCTCTCTGTGTCTACCACAGTTTATCTTCTTCTTCAGGTCTCTCTCTGTCTCTCACTCTCTCTGTGTCTACCACAGTTTATCTTCTTCTTCAGGTCTCTCTCTGTCTCTCGCTCTCTCTGTGTCTACCACAGTTTATCTTCTTCTTCAGGTCTCTCTCTGTCTCTCACTCTCTCTGTGTCTACCACAGTTTATCTTCTTCTTCAGGTCTCTCTCTGTCTCTCACTCTCTCTGTGTCTACCACAGTTTATCTTCTTCTTCAGGTCTCTCTCTGTCTCTCGCTCTCTCTGTGTCTACCACAGTTTATCTTCTTCTTCAGGTCTCTCTCTGTCTCTCGCTCTCTCTGTGTCTACCACAGTTTATCTTCTTCTTCAGGTCTCTCTCTGTCTCTCGTTCTATCTGTGTCTACCACAGTTTATCTTCTTCTTCAGGTCTCTCTCTGTCTCTCACTCTCTCTGTGTCTACCACAGTTTATCTTCTTCTTCAGGTCTCTCTCTGTCTCTCACTCTCTCTGTGTCTACCACAGTTTATCTTCTTCTTCAGGTCTCTCTCTGTCTCTCACTCTCTCTGTGTCTACCACAGTTTATCTTCTTCTTCAGGTCTCTCTCTCTGTCTCTCGCTCTATCTGTGTCTACCACAGTTTATCTTCTTCTTCAGGTCTCTCTCTGTCTCTCACTCTCTCTGTGTCTACCACAGTTTATCTTCTTCTTCAGGTCTCTCTCTGTCTCTCACTCTCTCTGTGTCTACCACAGTTTATCTTCTTCTTCAGGTCTCTCTCTGTCTCTCGCTCTCTCTGTGTCTACCACAGTTTATCTTCTTCTTCAGGTCTCTCTCTGTCTCTCGCTCTATCTGTGTCTACCACAGTTTATCTTCTTCTTCAGGTCTCTCTCTGTCTCTCACTCTCTCTCTGTGTCTACCACAGTTTATCTTCTTCTTCAGGTCTCTCTCTGTCTCTCGCTCTATCTCTGTGTCTACCACAGTTTATCTTCTTCTTCAGGTCTCTCTCTGTCTCTCGCTCTATCTCTGTGTCTACCACAGTTTATCTTCTTCTTCAGGTCTCTCTCTGTCTCTCGCTCTATCTCTGTGTCTACCACAGTTTATCTTCTTCTTCAGGTCTCTCTCTGTCTCTCACTCTCTCTGTGTCTACCACAGTTTATCTTCTTCTTCAGGTCTCTCTCTGTCTCTCGCTCTATCTGTGTCTACCACAGTTTATCTTCTTCTTCAGGTCTCTCTCTGTCTCTCGCTCTCTCTGTGTCTACCACAGTTTATCTTCTTCTTCAGGTCTCTCTCTGTCTCTCACTCTCTCTGTGTCTACCACAGTTTATCTTCTTCTTCAGGTCTCTCTCTGTCTCTCACTCTCTCTGTGTCTACCACAGTTTATCTTCTTCTTCAGGTCTCTCTCTGTCTCTCGCTCTCTCTGTGTCTACCACAGTTTATCTTCTTCTTCAGGTCTCTCTCTGTCTCTCGCTCTCTCTGTGTCTACCACAGTTTATCTTCTTCTTCAGGTCTCTCTCTGTCTCTCGCTCTATCTGTGTCTACCACAGTTTATCTTCTTCTTCAGGTCTCTCTCTGTCTCTCGCTCTATCTGTGTCTACCACAGTTTATCTTCTTCTTCAGGTCTCTCTCTGTCTCTCACTCTCTCTCTGTGTCTACCACAGTTTATCTTCTTCTTCAGGTCTCTCTCTGTCTCTCGCTCTATCTCTGTGTCTACCACAGTTTATCTTCTTCTTCAGGTCTCTCTCTGTCTCTCGCTCTATCTCTGTGTCTACCACAGTTTATCTTCTTCTTCAGGTCTCTCTCTGTCTCTCGCTCTATCTCTGTGTCTACCACAGTTTATCTTCTTCTTCAGGTCTCTCTCTGTCTCTCTCTCTCTCTGTGTCTACCACAGTTTATCTTCTTCTTCAGGTCTCTCTCTGTCTCTCACTCTCTCTGTGTCTACCACAGTTTATCTTCTTCTTCAGGTCTCTCTCTGTCTCTCGCTCTATCTGTGTCTACCACAGTTTATCTTCTTCTTCAGGTCTCTCTCTGTCTCTCACTCTCTCTGTGTCTACCACAGTTTATCTTCTTCTTCAGGTCTCTCTCTGTCTCTCTCTCTTTCTGTAAAAAACAAAGTATCGAGCTAAAAAAAAAACGGTCACATTTTGAACATCTTCATGTTTTCTAGAACTTAGTTTTTAGTCCCAGCCAAGAATAGAATAGTCCAACAACATGGAGGTTCTAACTTCATTTTGTCTAAAGCTCAAATCTCCTTTGTTTGATATTCTTTTTAGGTCTCTGTAAGTTCTGTATTAGGTAGCAAACAATAGTTAGGTTGAAACGGTTTGCCTTTTTATGGATACATGCCACCTTCATTAACCGTTGAAAACAGATACAGCAGCTGAATAGGCAGATATCTATGGAAACATTTTTTAAAAAACTAATACTAATAATAATAATGTTTACATAGACACAGATCCACTGAGTCTAAGATTTAGAAGAGGTATCAATGATACAGACATTTCTTATTCTATTAATTATTACGATATGTTTAACCTTTTAAATGTAACTATAGTCTGACACTATTCTCTAGTCAACAGCTCTGGCGTTCTAATCTAGTCTAACAACAATGACTTTGTGCGATTGGAAATATTTTTATTAATTGTTTTTGTTTAGCGTAACTTTCATGCTTATAGCCTGCTAAGTGCGCTAGGGTCAAAACATTGTTATAGACCAGAGGGAGGGAGGGGGGGGGGGTTCTGGGAGAAGGTTTTCGTGCTGCGTTTTTTCAAACGCAATTTAATTCTTTCTTTTCCTAGTCTCTGTCCCTCTCTTTCTTTTCCTAGTCTCTGCCCTACTCTTTCTTTTCCTAGTCTCTGCCCTACTCTTTTTTTTCCTAGTCTCTGCCCTCTCTTTCGTTTCCTAGTATATGCCCTCTCTTTCTTTTCCTAGTCTCTGCCCCTCTCTTTCTTTTCATAGTCTCTGCCCCCTCTCTTTCTTTTCCTAGTCTCTGCCCTCTCTTTCTTTTCCTAGTATATGCCCTCTCTTTCTTTTCATAGTCTCTGCCATCTATTTATTTCTCTAGTCTCTGCCCCCTCTCTTTCTTTTCCTAGTCTTTGCCCTTCTCTTTCTTTTCTTAGTCTCTGCCCCTCTCTTTCTTTTCTTAGTCTCTGCCCTCTCTCTTTCTTTTCCTAGTCTCTGACCTCTCTTTCTTTTTCTAGTATATGCCCTCTCTTTCTTTTCATAGTCTCTGCCCTCTCTTTCTTTTCCTAGTCTCTGCCCTCTTTTTCTTTTCCTAGTCTTTGCCCCTTTCTTTATTTTTCTAGTCTCTGCCCCTCTCTTTATTTTCTTAGTCTCTGCCCCTCTCTTTCTTTTCTTAGTCTCTGCCCTATATTTATTTCTATAGTCTCTGCCCTCTCTTTCTTTTCCTAGTCTCTGCCCTCTTTTTCTTTTCCTAGTCTTTGCCCCTTTCTTTATTTTTCTAGTCTCTGCCCCTCTCTTTATTTTCTTAGTCTCTGCCCCTCTCTTTCTTTTCTTAGTCTCTGCCCTATATTTATTTCTATAGTCTCTGCCCTCTCTTTCTTTTCCTAGTCTCTGCCCCCTCTCTTTCTTTATATAATATAATGACATCGTCTTACGGTGTGTGTGTATGTGTGTATATATATATTGAATTTGCTGATGAATTTTTGAAGTTTGAGTGATGCCATTGAGTGAATACAAAGGAGGAAATGGCTGATGTTAAAGAGTGAAAGTTGCAGACGAGAGATAGAACTACGTGTGTTCTGTAGTCACAGATTAATAATAAATTACTGTAGACATTACTAATTAATAATGATAATAACGAGACTGTCTTTATCAAGGTAGACATATATAACTAACTTTTATTTCCGTCCGATTCTTTGCTTTCGCATAAAACATAAACAACAAACAATGACGTAATATCTTCTAATATTATCACATCCTTCCTTTTAAAGTTCTTAAGACTTATATTTACAAGGAATTTTGACAACTCGACCACTTCTGGTTGTCTTGACCGGCACAGCAAGTTCTCTAGATGTTGGTTTATAATTGTCTGTTTCTTTTGTTCTAACAGTTCGCTGTTCATTGTCTTCGTCGGTGTCATAGTATCCAGAGATGTCTTCTTCGTAGCTCTTGTTTAAAAACCGTTGATTTCGTCTGTATGTTTTCCCATCATTTGTCTTTATGATGTAAGATATGGGTGATGGATGTTTCTTAACGACGACTGCTTTCTGCCATGTTTGTCCTAGACGAACTCTCATCTTCTCCCCGACAGAGTAGTCTTTAGGTAACCTTGCTTTTGCATCGTACCTCACTTTGCTTTTCCTCTGTCGTTCGTTGAGTAATGTCTCTGCATTTTCAGCTACCGATGGTTTCAATAGTTTGGGATCAGTTGGAATGATTCCCTGAGTCTTCTACTCATCAGCAGTTGTGATGGCGAATAAAGCATTCCGCTTATCGGAGTATTTCTATACTCGAGCATAGCGAGATCTCGGGGATCTAAACACAACCTCAAAGAATTATCTTTCTTCTTTGCTATAACCAAGTTATGAACCCATTCTGTTGGTTCATCAACTTCTGTGATCACTCCATCTTGTTGCATTTGTGTGAGTTTTCTTTTTAATTCTTCATAGAGTGATGGTGCAACTCTGCGCGCACATTGAATAACTGGTTTTGCATCTGACGTCAGTTTAATGTGATACTTCATTTTGTATGTACCGAGTCCTTCGAATACTTGAGTATATTTTTTCATCAACACTTGTGGAACTTCATTTTGTTGCTTGACATCGTGTACTTCGACATTTCTCTTTGCCTCAATTAGTTTTAAAGCAATAGATGTCTTCAGACCTAGTATAGGATTTATACTTTTCTTGATCACGTACAGATCATCTTTAACTTCTACATCGCCGACTTTAAATGTGACCGATGCAACTCCCTTCAGTTCTAATGCTTCATCCCCCAATGCTCGTAGGATAGTATTTGAATTCTTTAACTGAGTATCAGTTTCTAAATTGTTCCACGTTGACTCTGATATCACATTAGCTTGTGCTCCTGTGTCAATCTTCATTTTGACTATTTTTCCCATAATATTGACATCAACCATCCAAACTTTGACATTGTTGTCAGTACCAATTGCCTCAAACCACAATTCATTTACTTGGCTTGACTGACTTTCATCTTCCAGTAAATCAACAGCCTTGAAGTGTTTCGAACGACATTTTACAGCGAAATGATTTCTTTTTTTACATTTTCGGCATGTCTGTCCGAATGCTGGGCAATTGTATTTTCCATGAGATCCACCACAAGATCTGCAATCTCTAATGAAACTTGTGACATGATTCTTTGCCATATTTTCCTGTGAGGTTTTGACTGGCTTTCTATCTTCTGTCTTCTTTAATTTATTAGCAGCATCCACATGTAGTCCTTTCATATCTATCATTTGGTTCTGGGTATGCTCGTCAGCACGAATTATGCTTGCTGCTTTCTCTAAAGTTAAGTCTACATCTCTCAGAAGTCTCTCTCTCACTCGATCCGACTGTATGCCACATACCAATCGATCTCTAATGAGTTCATCTCGAAGGTTGTCAAACTTGCATTCTTTTGCAAAATTCTTTACTTGAAAAGTATTGTAGATGTCTCGAGCGGGTTCACCGATCAGGTGTAACAATAAAGCTTTCTTCACTGGCTCGGGCTTCGTATTTTTTTCAGTGGCGACCATAAACAGTTCAAAACTTTGTCTCCATTTTTTCCATCTTTCAGATAGATTACCGTCTAGTGACAACGGTTTAGGAGGATCGAATAATTCCATTATTCGTACAGATTCTAGATAAATTACTGTAGACGTTACTATTTAATAATGATAATAACGAGACTGTCTTTATCAAGGTAGACATATATAACTAACTTTTATTTCCGTCCGATTCTTTGCTTTCGCATAAGACATAAACAACAAACAATGACGTAATATCTTCTAATATTAGCACATCCTTCCTTTTGAAGCTATAATCACAACGTGGTTTATGTATTTTGACAAGAATCAAGCTGAATGGAGTTCATGTAAGCCTGTAGTGTTTAAGTCCTTAGGCATCTTGTTTTTTTTATTTTCTTTTGTGTTTCTACATTGAAATTAAAAGTTGTAAATATTTGAGAATAAAAGTTTAGTTGGGTTTTTTTTATTGCTTTTTTTTTCTTCTGTTCTTTAGATCTGTGTGAAAGCTCTACGCCTGCAAGGGTTTGACCGAGACCAATTGCCACAGTAGGCCTGAACACTGACCTGCAATGTCGCAACCTGTGAGCAGCTTAAACCAATAGCTAGTTGCCACGTCACAGGTCTGTAAGTTTGAGTTTGAGTTTTGAGTTTTTGGCACAATTTAGGCCATATCATGCCCGTAATCCTTCAAGGGTTACTCTCTCTTCATATTACAAGAGCTAAATTTTATACAGTTAGGTCATTAAAAGCAAGGTCTATTCACAAGTTAAGATAGTAAAAATAAATATTAAATGGTAAATATTGTATGTTCACAATTTCTTTGCCCGATCACAAATCAAACGCTCGCAGACAAAGCCCAGTACCTTCCCATTATCGAACAGTGTTTTTAAGTTGTGTGCTCCAAAATATCTCCCCTAACATCCTGGTATCTGGTGCAGTCAACGAGGATATGTTCCACGGTGAAGCAAGAGTCACAGTACTCACAAAGTGGGGGCTCCTCTTTCTTCAGCACAAAGGAGTGCGTGATGTAGGTGTGGTCAATCCTAAGTCTGGACATGGTCGTGCTTCCACGCCTTGTCAGACCCTTAGATCTGGGCCGCCACCTGACATCCGCCACAATCTGTCTGAGTTTGTTGTGGGTCTCAGCCTCCCACCGATCCTGCTACTCTCGAAAGGTGGCAGAGGCAATACTCTGTCTCAGGTCTGAGCAGGGGATTTGGGTTCCTGACACCGCTTGATTTAGGGCTCTCTTTGCTTCTCTCTCTGCCGTTTCTTTTCTCACCAAGTCTGTAAGACGTGGCAAAGAGCTATTGGTTTTTACTATCCACAGGGTTCGACGTTGCAGGTCAGTGTTGAGGCCTTCTATAACGAATGCCTCGGTTTGACTAGCTGCCTGTGCACAGCCACTTAGACACATCGCTTTCTTGTGTCACCTTTTTTTTTACCAAAGCTTATATCAACTCAGTCAGTCTGTTTATTCAAAATTGTGTCCACCTTATTTCTCTCACTTCCCATTCTCGTATCAAGTTGAAACTTTGAACAATCATTTGTCACATGCTCATTAAATTAAAAAATTTACCTATTAGCTAGCAAATTGATCGTAATTAATAAATTTTGTTTAAATAGAGAATGTATTAAGCTAAAGGGAGATAAGCCTTGTAAAAAGAGATCGAACGGTGCTCTACCTCCTCCCCCATTCTTCCAAAAGCGCGAATGGGACTGTTGACAGCATTCAAGATAGCAGACGCGTTAAAGTTACAAGCCCAGGAGAGTAACGGACAGTTGTGAACAGTTATGACTGCAAAGGTATTCATAGAAGTACGCGAGTGTGATACACTAACACTGATGCTTTAAACGCAGACTCCATATTATACATGTATATATATACCGAACCACACCTGCTAACTGACTCGTCCGAACACTATTGCTGTAGGCTTATTATTCTTATAAAACACAATTCCTTAAGTAGGCCTACTAGCACTACGGTATTTTGAGATCCAAATGTCATGTTAAAAGCATTGGTGTCAGATAGGTGCCGGGAATGGCTTCCAAAATTTTAAGGAAAAAAAATGTTTGTTTTTTTAAAGCTTTATAGACACTTAGAAATTTGAACACTTAAGTTTCTCTCACTTTATATAAGGGAGGATCCCGCCCATTTGACAACCCTTACTTCTGCTAGTCCGGCACACTCACAGGTCGTAAAAACAATAGGACCAAGTAAACAACAGCGACATTTCAATGTATTTGCGACATTCGCGGAAACCTAGACTCACACACGAACACACACTCACATCTTGGGTACAGAATATCTTACAGACTGAAGAGAAACCAGTAAAAGAACAAAGCAGACATTATACATTATTAATGAGCCGTAGTTAATTTATTCCGGATATTTTCAAAAAAAAAAAATGTGTTGCTGGCACCGTCTTACTCCTCCCAAGCTACATCGACCTCCTTTCCCCCAAATCCTGACCGCCCTCCCTCCCTTGCCCTCTGTAATGAGTGGATTATGCAGAGAGCAAATCATACTGTTGACAAGGGGCGATCATTAAGAGATATCAACTTGCAAATAGCGTTATAATTGCCCTTAGTGTATTGTTTTAGTACTTCAATTTTACCGGTGTTTTGGAGGTTTTTTGTCCCCCCAATTTTATATCTAAACACTAGGATTATTTATTGAGTCTAGAACGGTGAATATATTTATTTCGGCCACTTCATTTTTCTTCATTGAGTTTTTATTTTATTGATTTATACTTGATTGAAAATGGAGGGCTTCCGGAAATGAGCTCTGTGTCTTACAGGAGAGGAATGAAAGAATTATTTATTATTATCGTAGGTGAAGGCTGTTTCCGAAAGCCATCAGACCACACTAAAAAAAAAACGGATTTGAGTACTTCATAATGTATAGTGTCGACTTTATCTTAGGATACCATGGATACGCCTTTACCCGACCAACTTTAAAGAGAGCGGGGAACAAACTACTCCCCTGTCTGTGGTTCTCTCGAAATAGAAGACTGACACACATTACTACAGTTTTAATAATAATAATAATAAAATAATTTATATAGCGCCATTCACACATAAGGTAAGCTCAATACGCTTTACGATTATGACAGATATAAAATGAAAAAGCAAATCTGAGTTTTGAAAATGTTTCTTTGTTTAAACTTAGCCAAGCACCTGGTCTGTCTGTGCTCAACGGGGAGCGAGTTGGAAACCCTTGGGCTCGAGTAGGCCACTGAGGGTCTCAATACCCGGACACGTGAAAAGTCCGTTAGAGAGATGAATCTCTCCTGGGCTCTGAGAATCTCTGCTGGGTTCTCGTGACAGATGTGATTGAATGATCTGCTGCTTGAGCTCTGACCAGTGGGAGCGGTGAAGAGCCAAGCCTATTTCTGGCCTCTGGATAAGATCCTTCTCTTTTATATCTAAGTTCATAATAGGGTATTTGACCTTTTTTGGACATTCTACAAAGGAGAAAGTGGTTTCCATCTAGTAGCATTGATCCGCGTAATGCAAAACTCTCTGGGGGACATACGCTGCAATCACTAAGGTTTAATGACATCATTATGTAACTACGTAATGATAAAGTGTGTACACCTCGTCATCGACTCTTACACTCACTGGAAGTTAGTGGACTGACGCAGGTGAACATTGAGTTACGTACAACTATTTGTGCAGCACTGTTCTAAATGGGCTGCTTGTTTGGCGGCTTGGCCGTCGTCATAACATTACAGGTACGACAACACCCAACTAAGGGAGATAAGTGGACAGAAAAATATAGAGGTGCAGATCTTAGAGAGAAAGTGGATTTGGATTGGTCACACCCTTAGAGTGGAAACCCCCCCTCCCCCCCCCCTCCCCAAGGCACATGACATAGAGGAAGACCAAAACGAACGTGTACTAGATGAAGCCGAGAGGAAGCCATTAAAAAAATATAAGGATCTATGGGTCAGATGATGTTAAGGTCATCTGTTTCTTTGGCCAAGGGTTAACGAGCAGGGTATCATGTGGCTAGCACAACGACCAACCGCCTTTACTTTCCCCAACTAAAATCAAGTACCCATTATGTGGATTCAGGGCGCCATAAAAATACCAAAATTCAAAATCACAGTCCTCACCGAGATTCGAAGCAAGGACCCCAGGTTCGTAAGCCAAGCGCTTAACCACTCAACCCTATTAAAAATTTGGTTGCAACTTATCCCCCGCCCCCCCCCCCCAACACTGCAAAGTGATGCTGTGATGCTGATTATGGAGACGGGTAGGGCTGCGGTAGGGCCCACATTGTTCTGTACGCAGGTAATAAAATTCTCTCAATCACCTGCTCTTAAGTTTTGCAGCCAGAGTCTGTTGTTTCAGTGCGACTATCCAAGTCCTTTCAAATCTAGGGGAGAGAACAAAGTGAAGTGCTTCACACACTTGAATATTTACTACTGTAATGGGGAGGTAAAAATAAAACGTATACTTTTATTAACCCAGTTAAGGAGAACGCCTCACACTTGACATTAGACTTAGTTTTACAAATAATTCTCTTTAATTCATGAACTAGTGCTATATATCTTTTATCTATCTATCTATCTATCTATCTATCTATCTATCTATCTACTGTGAATAGTAATAAACCAGAGACCCTTCTTTCACCGCTATATCTGGTGATTCTATACTACAGTCGACGTCATTTTTGGTTTGAATCCCTAGTGGGCAACTGTCATATTTTTATAATTTCACACTAGCACAGGAAGATAAAATATAATACATGGTGGTTTTATTTATTGGACGATTCTACGTGACAATAACGACACAATACGATGTGTTGTTTTGATTGGTAGTTTTAATGTTAATTATTCATCGTCTTCAACCAGCCGAGTTCATATTGACGAGGCCGTATTGCCCAAAGCTAAAAACAAAAAAGTTAAACCATAATTAGCACGCGATCAGACATTTGCATTTGATTGGTCCAAGTAACAAGTTATTCTTAACAAAAGTTGTCTTCAGAAGTCTTTTTCAAGTCAGCTGAGTGAGGGCAGGGCGATGGCGGGGCATCCGACATGAACATGATAAATTTATGAATATTTAAATGTTATTTATAAATTCAAAACCCATGAATAAGCTGAAAACAAGCCATTCACTTTTTGTTTATATTGAAAGACATACAGTCCCATCTGTTTTATCAGACACACGGTTTATTGGAACAACAATAAATCGAATCGCCGGTTAATCGAATCACTGATTAATCGAATCACAGGTTAATCGAACCAGCCGATATTTTTGACCCAAACGATCACGTTCGTTGCGATCGAAGTCACCAGATTCGACATTTTGACTGAACTTTAATAGTTGCAAGTAGCCAGATTCGACATTTCGACTGAACTTTAATAGTTAGAATATATGTTTGGTTCGAATGTGTTTGTTTTGATGAGTAGTTTCTGAGAGAGCTACAGTGATCATAGCGATGTTAGGTCGGTCTACGTTTCTTTAGTCACAGGTTTGTTAAATTATTAACTAGATCTAAAAGGGTAGACCCCAGCCTAACATTCATACGCAGTCACTTTTCCCTAGCATATAGATCTATTTGATATTTATTAAAACTAGTTCAGAACTCCAACGTTTTTCGATCCTCGTGACAGAAATGTGGAGTTGACTATTGAACATATAAAGGCACGTTCCCTTTGGCCTGACAGTCTAAGACAAGTCTAAGTAAATAAAAGATTGCAAGTGAATGCGTAATACATAATGATAATATAATAATAAGCTCCGCAAGAAGGCTGCAGTCGTCGGACCAAATGGTTACCGCGATCAAACTTAGCCTAGTACAACGCTGATTGAGGCAAGCCTACAGCTAGCTCTCCTCTAGAATAAGTCCATACCATTTTACACTATCGCTCTCCAAGAAAAAAAAAGTACAAATAGTCGCACCATCCTTAGCTTTGTCTTGGTGTTGGCTTCGTACCAGCGTTACAAATCACTGGCCTATAAACAAGTAAACATCATCTGTCCTGGGGGCGGTTAAATCTCTAGAGCGGACTTAATTAAGAAACGTTTTAGAGTTGAGTTGTTGTTTTTTTGGCGATGTATTGCGTTACTCAGTTCGTTGTCTTAAGACGATACTTTGATGCTTAAGTCTCCACATGATTAAATCTTGCAGCCAGCAGGAGAAGTGACAGACATAGTGCACCTTGTTTTAGTAAGTAGAGAACTAGACGAATATAGTGCACTTTGTCACGTGACTCGGTCATGCAAACCCCCCCCCCCCCCCTTTGAATACATGAATAGGTAAATAGGAAAATAGATACTTCTCAGTTTGATAACTAAGAAGTCGCTGAGTAGAAGTCATCCAGTCAACCAAGAGATCGGGTTGGCAAGTTTGCAATGCTAAATATCGGACTGGAGGTATCGGCTGGAAGCCCATGGTAAATACATAGAATGATAGAATGTTCTTGTTTCACTAAGTGACGTAGCACTACTCTGTTTAGTGCACTTCTTCAGGTTAGAGTAATATTGACTATCTCACAACCACTTTTACTAAAGTTACACTTTCTTAATCAAAAGTCAAACTTACTTTGTTGTCTCAATTTTTACATTCTTCGTAATACGCACACAAAAAAATAACTTTTTGTTTTCATTCTGTTAAAAGGAATTTTTATCTCCAGATTCCGACTAAGAACAGAAATGGATTTACACTTGACAAGCTATTTGAGACATGTGGGCCATTGAAATCGGCAGAAGGTAATTTATTCTTTTGCTTGTATTCAAAACAAATATTTGGGGGGAATCACCAAACCAATGAGGGCCCTAAGATATAGCTTATGTTAGTTATGTTGATTATAAGTAATTCCATCACTGACTAGGAAAAAAATATATCAAAGAATTACTATGCGCTTAATAAGAAGTTTTTCTGTGTTCAGATTGAACAATTTAAAAAAATGTAAACATAAACTGTAAAACGTTGACAAATATTTTTATAATACCTATATTCGAGTCTGAACTTCATGGAACGTGGACAAATTGAACCTGAAACGCTATTCTCAAAAAGGGCTCTAGCGATTTCTAGCGTGGTCGAGAGGCTAAGTATGCTTGAACTTGGCTTGGCTTGGCTATCTATGAAGGGGGCACCCGACTCGAGCAGAAATGTGTTTACTGAGCACGGAAAACCTTCTCCCAGATATCCCCTCCCCCCACTGGTCCACAAAAGAGATTGGACCAGAGCGCTCTGAGCATGCTATAAGCTGATGTATATCACTGAGAAAAGTATTACTAGCTTGTTAGTCACATGGGAAACTCTAGTTTGATCGTTATAATTGTTCAAATAAAAAAATAACTAAATGTAAATTTGACTAGAGAACTTGACCTAGATCTGAATCCAACATCGGTTTTGAAAGGACTATCGTGTTCTTGAAATAAATATCACTTTTGGGAATTTCCGAACGTAAGGCATCATTGAGTCAAGAGTTTAATAAATTAATGTTCATGAAAATTGTGCGCATCGTCTTCTAAGTCTAGATCTACAGACATGTCACTGGAATAGTTTTAAGTCTGGTAGATTTATACATTCGCTTCACCAGCAGGATTCTTGCTCGGGGAGAAGGCCTGGGGGGGGGGGGGGACGGGTTAAAAAACGTTTCATTGTTTTATTTCGTAATCTACCATTCCTTGAGGAGTGGTGTAGCCCCACACATGCATTCGCATAAATCCTGCCCTGTCTAGTCTTAAGAGTTTTAAATTAGAAGTCTAAATGTAGTTCTAGATGCCCATATAATTAATGAAAGTACCAATAAATAATTACACAAGTATACAATGCCCGCTGGCCAAGTATTGTTAGTACAAGGACGAGCTGGTATGAATGCAATTTGTAGTATTCTTCAAACACTGAGAATGTCAACAAAGTTCTTGTTTGACTTGCTAGGACAAATGCATGTAAGTAACATGAGAATGTCAACAAAGTTCTTGTTTGACTTGCTAGGACAAATGCAGGTAAGTAACATGAGAATGTCAACAAAGTTCTTGTTTGACTTGCTAGGACAAATGCAGGTAAGTAACATGAGAATGTCAACAAAGTTCTTGTTTGACTTGTTAGGACAAATGCAGGTAAGTAACATGAGAATGTCAACAAAGTTCTTGTTTGACTTGTTAGGACAAATGCAGGTAAGTAACATGAGAAGGGCTGTGCAACAAACAACGGATCTATCAAAAGACGTTTCTTATTTTAAGAAGTTAAACTTGTTTACATATTTTTTTTTTACCATTCCTACTCTTAATTTACATTTTTTTCATGGATGGAATTTTTTTTTAATGGACCCACCTATATCAAGCTAACATTATGCGCATAGTTGTAATATAAGTTGAAAGACCGTCGCACAAATGTCTTGAGTTTGATGATAGTTTGATACCCATACTAGCCAATATTTTTCTAATTTTTTTTTTATATCACTAAAATATGAATCGTTAGGTGACTAGATCTATATTATTTTGAACGTAAAGTAAAAATTGAGTTTTAAAAATTATATTGTTTGTTTTTAGTGCAACTGAAGAAACAGCAAGAAAATACTGCGGGAGCCTCACTCTGAGCTATGGTCACTTCAGAGGTCTTATGTGCGTGTTTCTGATGCAGCCATGAGAAATGGTGGGCGGATGGTTTACTTGTGTGGGATGAATAGACTCTGATGAAAGCCCGAGCCGGTCTGTCCTACAGAATACAGGTGTGAATGTTTGAGGAGAGAGTCGTAAGACAGGAAAGATATGTGTAATTGTAGTGAGTTATATATTGGTTAAGTAAACGTTTAGATAGATAGACAGACAGACAGACAGACAGATAGATAGATAGATAGATAGATAGATAGATAGATAGATAGATAGATAGATAGATAGATAGATAGATAGATAGATAGATAGATAGATAGATAGATAGATAGATAGATAGATAGATAGATAGATAGATAGAATCTATATTTGTAAATAAAACTTATATTCAGTGTTTGTTTGAAAAAAAAAAGTTTATTTCCAATTCTACATTAAGAACTCCATACATTTATATCAGTTCAGTTGTACTTGATGTTTGGAGCATCAAACCAACAAGCGAGAAGAAGAAGACCGACTAACTTCAGGCCAGCTTGAGGAGCGAGATTGTAAATGTAGCGACTAGCATCAGACACTGAAAAAAAGTATTTGAGTGAGAACTAGATCTATATAAAATAGAAAATGTCTGACTTATCAAAACAGACAAAGTAAAAGTGTGTTGTTTTTTTCTCCCTAGTGTTAAATAGGTTTAAAAAAAATAATTTTCGTTGTTCCAACTATTTGCTCACACTCTCGTCATAGAAACAAAAAAGTCAAAAACAAACAATTTGAATCTTTTTTTTTTTTTACAATTCCTCTATTAAGCTTGCACCTTCATTAGCACTGTGTGGGTGGGTGGATGTGGTTCTAGAAACTTGATAGTTGATATATATTTTGGGAAAAAGAATTACCGTACTAGCTATTTGGGTACACTTGGTAAAACTCTAGTGTAACCGCTCTAATAATGTATAAAAATATAATTTAAATTTGACTAGAGGACTAGAAAATGTTTATCTTAAACAGATGACGTCTTCGGGGTATTTCCGCATTTAAGGCCTATTCATTAAAGAATTGAATTAATTAAAATTGTATATACTCTGACTCTTGTTATACATACTCTCATTCGGGATTTTTGTTGTTGTTGTTATTGGAAGGGGGGAATTGGAGCGAGGTAGAAAATATTCCACTTTTTAAAAAAATCATTCATCAGTTATTAAAGGGAAACTCCCGTGGTTTTTCAAATTGGAGTTATTGACATACTTAAATTCTGAGTAAAAAGTTGTAATAGTAAACATTTTACCATTTTTTATTTAAATGCTTAGAAACAATTATATTTAATAAATTAGACAGTAAATTCTTGACATCTCAAAAAAAAAAACGGGGTTTCTTGATATTTTGTTTTTAGGTTAGGCATACGTCACTTCCCTCAACAATACTGAAAGGGAAACTAGATTTGACCAATCGTATCGCTTCATTCTTACAGTAGCTGTTAGGCTGTTAGGCTTAATGACGGCCTAGTCCAGAACTATGGTACAGTTATCTATATATATATAAATTTAAAAGCAATAGGACAACCAACTCGAGAAAAAAGTAACATTTTCGTCTAAGCCCCTCCCTGTCCCAAGAAGTAAAAAGGTCTGACTGATTTGAACAAACTGGTCAGAGTAAGGCTAGTCTAGACCCGGGGTCGGCAACCTGCGGCTCGCGGCTCCTTGGATGTGAAGCTGCGGCTCTCTAGTTCCATACACAAATATTATTTATGTGTCGAGACATTTCTTTAAAAATAGTTCTGAACTTCTGAATCTTTTAACGAAGATTAGGCACCGATTCTATCTCTCAGCCACTTGTACTCGCTTTTCACCACACCTTCCCCCATTACACGCGTCGTCACTGTTGTCAGTCCGCCGGAAGCCCTCGAATGACGCCGTCGTCGGATGTTTCTATGTAGGTTTTAATTCGCTATGACGCAAGACAAATTGGCATCTTAACCACGTGCTTTGAAAGTGGCGTATAGTTTGTTGTTGTAGTACCATGTAGTTTGTTGTTGTTTGTAAATGAGTTAGAAGCGAATTATCTTCTCAAAGTTAGAAGCAATCTACAAGTAATGTTATTCTGGCAAGCTTTGCGGCACCACTAGAAATAGCACAAAAAGGAAAACCATTTACGATGATGAGTATGTCAAAAACTGCTTCCTACATGCATCTGAAGAACTGTTTCATGATTTCAAAAAACAAACCAGAAATATTGAAATAGAAATCAAAGATTTGCCACTATCCGCTAAAACAGTACAAGACAGTATAGCTAAATGTCTTCAAATGTTACTTGCTATAGATTATTCTTGGGACTAAAAGACACGGTACAATTTGCCCATTTTGTCAGATAAATGTCTTCCCAAAGTCTAAAAGAAGAACTTCTAGGATTGCTACCGCTTTCGTGACAAACTAGAGAGGAACGATTGGGCGAATGCCGTGCAAAAATACATTGAAGACAATAATATAGATTCAAATAAAATCATTTAAATAGCAACTGACAGAATATGACAGTAAAAAATAAAAGAGCACGACGATTCGTCGGAGCAAACTAAACCACGAAATTCTTACTATTCACTGAATAATGCACCAAGAAATGCTTTGTGCCCTAAATGATTCCAACCTAAATAGATGAGGTCATGAATTTGTTAATGAAGACTGTTAACAGCATCTTGTCAAAAGCACTCTACCACTTAAACGAAATGGAGACTCAGTATTCCGACCTTCTTCTTACCAAACAAGTGCTATGGCTTTCCAAAGGTAAGGTGTTGAAACGTTTTGCTTTGTGCTTGAATGAAATAAATACATTTCTAAATGAAAAAGACATTTATCACACCGAATTAGAGAACGACAAATAGTTGCAAAAATGTTACTTTATGATTGATACAACAGAGAAAGTAAATGAGCTGAATCTAAAACTGCTAGGAAAGGAAAACCCATCCTATGTTTTAGTAGAAGAATTGGTTTGTTTTGAAGACAAATTTATTCTTTTTGCAGAAGATATTTAGAGCTGTCAATTACTTCATGTTGAGTGTCTAAAGAAGTATCGCGATAAAATCAGTGCAACTTTTGTCACGAGTTACTTCAGCACAGTTATAAAAGAAGCAAAGATGAATTTCTTGACAGATTTGAGCAGTTCAAAATCAACATTTTGTAAATTGTAATTTTTGGCTCTTCCGACTTAAAAGGTTGCCGACCCCTGGTCTAGACTACGTGTAGTCAGTCAAGACAAGACAACCACGCGATAGTGTTTGTTGTGTGTTTATTGGTCAGGCGAGAAGATACACACTGCCGTGGTTAGTCAAGCATGTAAATCTCTTTAAACACGCATGTTTTTTCTTTGCTTACAAGATCTAGATCTAACTGCATAGACGAAATTATATTTCTTTTACGAGAATGTAAACGTTACTGTATGGTTTTCCGTTATACAGTAAGTCGATAGATTTAGTTAATAGGCATGTGTGACGTCACATAGAAGCCCGGTGAAAGTCAGACCGTTTTGGATGCGCAGGAAAATTATGTCAGAAAAATATCAATGACTAAGTTATTGCAAATAAAAACAAAATAATAATATATTCATTACCTGTAGATCAAAACACATATTATATCAAAAATTGTCAAA
The DNA here is from genome assembly GCF_947242115.1 of Biomphalaria glabrata. Taxonomy (NCBI): domain Eukaryota; kingdom Metazoa; phylum Mollusca; class Gastropoda; family Planorbidae; genus Biomphalaria; species Biomphalaria glabrata. Next base: position 27,231,140 of record NC_074716.1, read on the forward strand.
ACCATCGGAGTTTCCCTTTAAGAGTAAAATATTCGATAGTCATCATACTCGTAAAGGAGAAATTCTCTTTTTTTAAAGTATATATATATATATATATATATATGTACATATTTTATTTTATTTATTTATATTTATTTTGGACAATCTTACACTCGCCTATTCAGCTGAAATTTCGCATGTAAACTCGTGCTGCGTAACTACACATTTTATTTAAATTTAAGAATGAACGCTTCAGTAAGTCCGTAGCTATCCAAAGTTATTTTATTATTTTCGTTTTGTTGACAGAAGGACAAAAATGTCCTCCATTCATTTTCGATTCATTTAGATGTTATTGAATTATCTAGATCTATATATTTATGTTTGACGTTTTTGTTGTATGGCCGTTAGCTATGCTGTAAGAGCGTCGTGGATTTGAGACTTTTTGTGTTCAACCCTATGAAAAGGAAAAGGAGAACGCGCACGACAAAACGTTTTATTCAAATTTCAGAAAGATATTTTCAGTAATTATTGAATTCATTAGTTTTCATGTTAGAGCAGTGTCCCATCATTGGACTACAGAAAATAAACCACCCCTTTCAGACCTTGCGATCTATGGGAAAGACGCTGAGAAGATCATCAGTTTCTGTGGCCCACAGTTAAACGAAGGTGTCATGCGGCCAGCACAGCGATCAACCGCCTTACCTTTTTCCCCAACAAATGGTAGGTACTCATTAAAGCTGGGTGGACTCAGAGGCGCTCTAAAAATCCCGAAATTTAAAATCCCAGTCATCAACGAAATTCGAACTCGAAATCCCTTGGTTCGGAAGCCAAGCGCTTTACCACCCGGCCACTACGCAGCCTATTATTGGATTAACTCTAAAGTAGGAATTGATTTTTTTTAATTACTTGTTTGGTTTCATGTATTAAAGTTGTGTATTAAACTCTAAGCTCATCACATAGGCAAAGCAAACAGCGTGAAAAAAAAAATACATCGAATTCATTATATCGCTATTGTATATAGATATCATTCAAATCTCATAGGATGTTTTTATTTTATAATTGTGTTGCTGCGCATTTGCATATATGCAAATGACCGGAGGCTACGGTAGTGAGTGTCAGTGAAAACGATTTTAAACTGCTAGCAGCTGTTTTCTATCAGTTGGCGGCCATTTGCGATGTGTCCAGGCCAGTGAGCGTCTGCTAGAGACACTAATGTCGCATATGATTGACACGCAGCAGCCTGGGATCTTAATTTTGGCGTTTCTTTTTATTATTTGGATGTTCTGCTGAGGTAGAGGGTCCACTGCTATCTGTAATAGCATCAAGTGGACCCTATGTAAATCGACAATTTTTAAGGTTCGAACGGCAACTGTATCCGCGTGGCCCCGAGTTACCTTGACCTACGCAACTCGATACGGAACATTTTGTATCTCACCGTTATAAAATACAAATCAGAACCTCGCTCGCCCGCTAAGTCACGATGCCTTGCACGGCGAAGCTGTTGCACGCGTGATTGGATCGCTAGGTCCTCGCAGAGGTCTGGGCACTTGTCTTCCCCTATAACGGCAGTTGTCTTGGCTTGGTGTAGGTTGCATATCATTACTGGAGACGCGTGTCCACCTGGGGCCTAGTGAATTGAATGATGCGTAGTTTTTTGACAGTCTATCACGATAACCCGAATCCCGGGAAGATGGTAAACGTGTGTGTGTGGGGGGGGGGGGGGGAGATAATTATTACACATAATATATAGGTTAGGGAAGGAGATGAAACATATAATGATAAAGTTGGGGGGGGGGGAGATAATTATTACACATAATATATAGGTTAGGGAAGGAGATGAAACATATAATGATAAAGTTGGGAGGGGGGGCAAGAGCGGATCTAGAAATTTTGACTAAGGGAGGGATTTTTGGAAAGCTTATATCAAATCAATCTATGTGTCTGACAAAATGTTTGTACACGTTATTTCTCCGACACCCAAACTTGGATCAAGCTGAAAATTTTCACAATTATTTCTTTTACCGGTACCTGACAACACATGAATCAATTTTTTAAAAAAATTAACCAATTAGTCAATTAACTATTGGTAATTAATTATTTTGTTTGGAAAAATGGAAAGAAATAGTACTTGACTGAAGTGGTAGTTTAAGCTGAATTAGTCCCCTTCATAGGTCGCCGCTTTAATGTAAGTTTGAAAGAAACAATAAATAACAATACAATCCTCTATTTTCATAAGCACTTCACTAGCAGAGTGGTTAGAATGTCGGCTTCAGGAGGCTTGAGCCCTGAGTTCGAATTTTATAAATGCTTTTAAAAAGCGATTACGGTAAAATTCACCCAGATATCCCTTTATTTCTTCCCCTCCTCACGCAATTTCCCCAACTGGTCCAGATAATTGATAGGATCATAGCGTATTGAGAAAGTTAAAAGCATGAAATAGCGCTAAACAAATACAATTGGTACAAATATTTCTAATTGCACAGATTTTTTGCTGTTGGTCTAGATCTATTACAAATTTAATTACAAGAGTGACTTTGACTAGTTCATACAATTACACTTCGTTTAGGCTTTTAAATTTTTTTTATTTTTTTTTTGTTTTGTTTTGTTTTCCTTGTTTAAACTCCAATCCTTACAAATCAGCAGATATTTGCAGTGGCGTATTGTATTTCGATATGCTTATAAACGATCGAATTAAGGGGAGAGCATCTTTTGAAATAATGTTTTACAAATAACATTCATTTAAGTTGTTTTAGCAAAGCAATTGAATTTATTCAATACGTGTTCACAAAACATCTTTTTTTAATAGAACCGATTGTTTCTGGAAAAAAAATGGAAATCCTATATAAGGTGAGGGGTTTCATAGTTGGCATGCAGCTATATTTAAAGAACTGTTAGCTTTACTTTTCTTTTAAAAAACAATAAACAAATATCAAACAGTCTATTGTATTCCTGCGTGATGAAATGGGGGGGGGTGTCCACCCCCCGAAATGAAATCTCCACCTCAAAGGGAGGGGGGGTCGGAATTTAGTGACTGATTTTAGCGGCCCCCGAAATGGGAAAAGACGCTATTAGTTTTGTGTGGCCTGTCTTTCCGTCTGTCCGTCCGTCCCGTTTAGATCTCAGAAACTAGAAGAGAAAATGAAAATCGGACATCATGATATTTTAGCTCATTCAAAGTTCTGATGCAACGGCTACTTTTTTCTTTTCCGAAAGTGAACCATCTAATTTTTAAAATCATATATGCAAGCAGATTTTTCAAAAAAATTACACCACCTTTCAATGAAAAACTTTAGAGGAAGTAAGTCTTATTAAAAAATTCACAAGCTTCTTCATTAATAAATCAAGCTTCATTCATAGATTCGCGCATTGGTACAAAAAAAGTGCATCTAAGGTCACGATTGAAAAAGTATCAATGGATCATTATAAAATAGATTTTCCATTTATTAACTAAATCATGGAATAGAATACTGATTCAAATGTTGTTTTTAAAAAGAATTTTAATACGAACTTCGTTTCAATTGTAAATTTAAAAAAAAATACTTATATACCGAGCAGTTTTCACACATCCCCATTAGGCTATACACTTGACAACAATCTAAATTACAATAAATAGAGGCCAGATCTACATATATCTATATTTATAATACGAGTTCTAGTCTAGATATAGTAGATTCTATATCAAGATTCTAGATCTAGATTTAGACTTAGATATAAACTTAGATCTAACTCTAGATCTAGACTTATTAGAGACTGAGTGAGATCTATTTCTAGATCTAGACTTTGAGACTTAGATCTATTTCTAGATCTAGGCTCAGACTTAGATCTTGAATCTAGATTTAGATCTAAAACTAGGTCTAGATCTAGCTAGATCAATGTCTAGTTTGTATGACAAATGACAATGGAGATATTAATTTTTATTTGCGAGGGGAAAGTCTTGTCATTTGTACATAGGGCCTAATTGTAGCTTAAAGAAGTTAAAGATTTTTTTTTTTCGTGTTACCAATTTATCTAATTTTGTAAGAAGAATAAATCTTTTTTAGTTTCACTTTACTACAATGTAACATGTTATTAATTTTGAATGTGCGGATAATGTTAATAATTATTATTTTAAAAAAATATAAGTGTATGCTAAATGAATATATGGAGATGCTGTGGCTGAGGGGTAAAGCACTTGGAACTGGAAGTCCCGTGTTTGAATCCTGGTGAAGACTCGCGGTGGACCACTTCGGGGGCCGATTTTGAGTTTGTGTGTCCACACAAACTGTCTTTGTAACCTTGTTTTCTTTGATTTTGTTAATTTATTTTAGACCGGATTTTCTGTTAAGGTTTACTCCCTAAGCCTTAGACCTTACTGAGACACACACACAAGGCAGTGCGGCTATTGACCTATAGCTAGGGGTTTGGTTTGTGGGCAGCAGGGCGTATCCGCACGCCGACGGGCCATAACATCTTGGGGCCGAACCTCCTCCGAGACCCTTACAGTTTAGTCTAAGGCTTTGCAGCCTCAGTTTCCATCTGTCACCACGAGGAGGTACTGCATAGGACTTACTGTGGAGAGGCTTACAAAATTTTAATACTAAACCATCACTTGCCCCATCACAGCCAAGGGGGTTTTGAGTTTAAAACACCTAAGGATCTAAGTAAGTAAGAATAGCAGCTAAGGCTTTTGAAATAAAACTTTTTAATAGCAGGATAATGCACTGTAGATAGGGGGGGGGGGACCCCACACTCAAAACCTTTCCCGAAATAAAATCCTGACTATGTAAAGTGATCATCACGATGCAGAAGACTTGAGACTGTTCTACAAACATCAAGTACATACATTAGTTCTACAAGGTCGGGGATGTTTCAGTTATCTCAGGACTAAAGCGCTATTAACAAACAAAATACAGGAGCACTGTGCCGTTATAACAAATATCAACACGAAAGTTAAAATGACAAACTAATCTTTAAAAACGCCTTGAACACATAGGTGAACACATAGGTGTTGTCTACACCCCCCTCCCATTTACACCCACATTCATTTGGTAGGTTTAGATAAGGAGTTCTCAAGGTAAGGTAGCCAATCATTAGCATGTCGGTTAATTTACATGTTTCTTCAAAATGATACATTAAACGGGGTTTCTCTGGTTGAAGAAGAGATCTATATATATATATAGGCCTATATATATATATATATATATATATATATATATATATATATATATATATATATATATATATATATATATATATATATATATATATATATATATATATATATGTAAATTAACGCACAGAATAAATTATCTTCATTGTCTGAAATGTTAATAACTTGTTTTTTTATTGTTCTCAGGCCTCAAGTGTAGCCTTGAGCGGACCAAATGAAGAGGACTCTTTTTGATCATCCATTGTTTCCCACAGATGTTAATGAGCCTCCACTGTGTCCACACATTTGTATCGTATTTCTTTTTGTTTGGTCATTTCAGAATTCACTTTCCCCTATGTTCCTATCGTACTACAAAGTGTAGGCCTTCTTAGGTTCCTCCCAGAATTCATCGTAAAATTTCATATTTTCAGTTGTCTACTTGACGCTTAAACCAGTGTTTCTCAGAATCCAATAAAAAATATTTTTAAAAATACTTTTAAAAAAAAAGCTTATGTAATGGAAAGAAATCTACATTTACAACCGTATCTCTCAATAATGTAGAATTTATTTCCCCTTTTCGGTATCAAACAAAATAATTAATAACCAATAATCAATTAATGAATTATTATTTTTTTAGTGATGTATGTTTTGTTAGGTACAATAAATAATTGTGCTATGTTTCAACTTGTTCTGATAGTGGGTGTGGGAGACATAACTAGTACAATTATTTAAAGGAAAAAAACAACACATCTTTAGCCTTAGGCCTATCTCTTAACACTCGTTGGCATCCAAAAAAGTAATGAGTCACCATTAATTAATTGACTAATTATTTTTAAATTGATTCATGTTTTGTTAGGTAAAAGAAATAATTGTGTAAAGTTTCATCTTGATCCGAGAATAAGAGGGGGAAAAAATAACGTGCTCAAAATTTGTGACAGACAGACAGACAGACAGAGCGAGTTGACATAAGCTTTGTAAAAACGTTTGCGTCAGGCAGGGAGTCCAGGGACTAGTTAAAGAAAAGCTGACCTAAGTCTCGTCTACTGTCAACTGAGAGGCAGCTATACTCTTCCATACGCTTCTATGTGATTGTAATGTTAATACAAAGCACTTTTACCAACACAAAAACATCGAATTCAATTAAACATACAATGATTGTCCTTACTGAAAGTAAAATTAATTGGATAGTCCTTGCGACTCGTAATTCATTGTGAATCATAGTGAATGGTTTATTTCAAGCTAATGAAAGATGTGACCTGTGACTTACGAACTCTAGGTGTCAACGACATAGCCCGTGCCATCGCTCCCCCACCACTACCAACTTGCCAGTTTCTTCTCGTCTGCTAGTGAGCTCGTGTCAATGACCATCGTGGTGTCGTGGTCAGCGATGCAGACGTTCCCTGACTTCCTGACATCTTCTTGCTGACGTCCACGTTTTACGTAATCGCAGTGCCCAACTGGGATTGGTGGTTCCTTTGACCGCGGGGCCCTCCCCCCCCCTCCTTTAGTTTGTTCACTTCCCCTCCAAGTCCCTCTCCACTTGCGTGACATCTGGCCGTGTACCAGCAGAGCTGGACTCGTGGTTACTGGTAGTCAAGCATAGCGGGAATTATCTTTCCGCATCAGTCTTGACCACTTCAAGTCTGAGTGAGAGAAGATCGGGGAGGGGGGGGGGGAGAGGTGTGAAAGTGTCATATAGTCATGATTAGAGTGTTACCTACGGTCACTACAGGTCGAGATAATGTTACGATAAACCTGTACTTGACCTACTTTTCTAAAAGGAGAGACCAAAGAAGATAGGTCATTGGTATTGAGTAAAAAAAATATTTGACATTGGACATTTTTCTTGACTTTCATTGTCACTTAACCTTTTTGTTATTTTATTTCATAATCTCAGAATTTGTCTAAATTCCTCTCAATTGTAATTTCAATTTCATTCCCACTCTATTAATGTTCTCCCTCCCTCCTTCTCTCTCTCTCTCTCTCTCTCTCTCTTATTAGCCTCTCTCCATCTTTTACTATCTCTATCCCTCTTCTCTCTTTACTCCTCTGTTCTTTGACATTCTTTTGAGGTGACCTGCCCATTCTGTTCTTTTTTTTTTTATAGAGGAGTCTTCATAAAGCTGTTATATCTCTTGCTTCATATAGCTGAGATATCTCTTGCTTCATATAGCTGGTATATCTCTTGCTTCATATAGCTGGTATATCTCTTGCTTCATAAAGCTGAGATATCTCTTGCTTCATATAGCTGGTATATCTCTTGCTTCATATAGCTGAGATATCTCTTGCTTCATATAGCTGAGATATCTCTTGCTTCATATAGCTGAGATATCTCTTGCTTCATATAGCTGAGATATCTCTTGCTTCATATAGCTGGTATATCTCTTGCTTCATATAGCTGAGATATCTCTTGCTTCATATAGCTGGTATATCTCTTGATTCATATAGCTGAGATATCTCTTGCTTCATATAGCTGGTATATCTCTTGCTTCATATAGCTGAGATATCTCTTGATTCATATAGCTGGTATATCTCTTGCTTCATATAGCTGGTATATCTCTTGCTTCAATATAGCTGAGATATCTCTTGCTTCATATAGCTGAGATATCTCTTGCTTCATATAGCTGGTATATCTCTTGCTTCAATATAGCTGAGATATCTCTTGCTTCATATAGCTGAGATATCTCTTGCTTCATATAGCTGGTATATCTCTTGCTTCAATATAGCTGAGATATCTCTTGCTTCATATAGCTGAGATATCTCTTGCTTCATATAGCTGGTATATCTCTTGCTTCAATATAGCTGAGATATCTCTTGCTTCATATAGCTGGTATATCTCTTGCTTCAATATAGCTGGTATATCTCTTGCTTCATAAAGCTGGTATATCTCTTGATTCATAAAGCTGGTATATCTCTTGCTTCATATAGCTGAGATATCTCTTGCTTCATATAGCTGGTATATCTCTTGCTTCAATATAGCTGAGATATCTCTTGCTTCATAAAGCTGGTATATCTCTTGATTCATATAGCTGGTATATCTCTTGCTTCATATAGCTGAGATATCTCTTGCTTCATATAGCTGAGATATCTCTTGCTTCATATAGCTGGTATATCTCTTGCTTCATATAGCTGAGATATCTCTTGCTTCATAAAGCTGGTATATCTCTTGATTCATATAGCTGGTATATCTCTTGCTTCATATAGCTGAGATATCTCTTGCTTCATATAGCTGAGATATCTCTTGCTTCATATAGCTGGTATATCTCTTGCTTCATATAGCTGGTATATCTCTTGCTTCATATAGCTGAGATATCTCTTGCTTTATATAGCTGATATATCTCTTGCTTCATATAGCTGGTATATCTCTTGCTTCATATAGCTGAGATATCTCTTGCTTCATATAGCTGGTATATCTCTTGCTTCATATAGCTGGTATATCTCTTGATTTATATAGCTGAGATATCTCTTGCTTCATATAGCTGGTATATCTCTTGCTTCATATAGCTGAGATATCTCTTGCTTCATATAGCTGGTATATCTCTTGCTTCATATAGCTGAGATATCTCTTGCTTCATATAGCTGGTATATCTCTTGCTTCATAAAGCTGAGATATCTCTTGCTTCATATAGCTGGTATATCTCTTGCTTCATATAGCTGAGATATCTCTTGCTTCATATAGCTGGTATATCTCTTGCTTCATAAAGCTGAGATATCTCTTGCTTCATATAGCTGGTATATCTCTTGATTCATATAGCTGAGATATCTCTTGCTTCATATAGCTGGTATATCTCTTGCTTCATATACCTGGTATAACTCTTGCTTCATATAGCTGAGATATCTCTTGCTTCATATAGCTGAGATATCTCTTGCTTCATATAGCTGAGATATCTCTTGATTCATATAGCTGGTATATCTCTTTCCTCATATAGCTGGTATATATCGAGCTTCATATACCTGGTATAACTCTTGATTCATATAGCTGAGATATCTCTTGCTTCATATAGCTGGTATATCTCTTGCTTCATATAGCTGGTATATCTCTTGCTTCATATAGCTGAGATATCTCTTGCTTCATATAGCTGAGATATCTCTTGCTTCATATAGCTGAGATATCTCTTGCTTCATATAGCTGAGATATCTCTTGCTTCATAAAGCTGGTATATCTCTTGCTTCATATAGCTGAGATATCTCTTGCTTCATATAGCTGAGATATCTCTTGCTTCATATAGCTGAGATATCTCTTGCTTCATATAGCTGAGATATCTCTTGCTTCATATAGCTGAGATATCTCTTGCTTCATATAGCTGAGATATCTCTTGCTTCATGTAGCTGGTATATCTCTTGATTCATATAGCTGAGATATCTCTTGATTCATATAGCTGAGATATCTCTTGCTTCATTGAGCTGGTATATCTCTTGCTTCATATAGCTGAGATATCTCTTGCTTCATATAGCTGAGATATCTCTTGCTTCATATAGCTGGTATATCTCTTGCTTCATATAGCTGGTATATCTCTTGATTTATATAGCTGAGATATCTCTTGCTTCATATAGCTGGTATATGTCTTGCTTCATATAGCTGAGATATCTCTTGCTTCATATAGCTGGTATATCTCTTGCTTCATATAGCTGAGATATCTCTTGCTTCATATAGCTGAGATATCTCTTGCTTCATATAGCTGGTAAATCTCTTGCTTCATATAGCTGGTATATCTCTTGATTTATATAGCTGAGATATCTCTTGCTTCATATAGCTGGTATATCTCTTGCTTCATATAGCTGAGATATCTCTTGCTTCATATAGCTGGTATATCTCTTGCTTCATATAGCTGAGATATCTCTTGCTTCATATAGCTGGTATATCTCTTGCTTCATAAAGCTGAGATATCTCTTGCTTCATATAGCTGGTATATCTCTTGCTTCATATAGCTGAGATATCTCTTGCTTCATATAGCTGGTATATCTCTTGCTTCATAAAGCTGAGATATCTCTTGCTTCATATAGCTGGTATATCTCTTGATTTATATAGCTGAGATATCTCTTGCTTCATATAGCTGAGATATCTCTTGCTTCATATAGCTGAGATATCTCTTGCTTCATATAGCTGGTATATCTCTTGCTTCATATAGCTGGTATATCTCTTGATTTATATAGCTGAGATATCTCTTGCTTCATATAGCTGGTATATCTCTTGCTTCATATAGCTGAGATATCTCTTGCTTCATATAGCTGGTATATCTCTTGCTTCATATAGCTGAGATATCTCTTGCTTCATATAGCTGGTATATCTCTTGCTTCATAAAGCTGAGATATCTCTTGCTTCATATAGCTGGTATATCTCTTGCTTCATATAGCTGAGATATCTCTTGCTTCATATAGCTGGTATATCTCTTGCTTCATAAAGCTGAGATATCTCTTGCTTCATATAGCTGGTATATCTCTTGATTCATATAGCTGAGATATCTCTTGCTTCATATAGCTGGTATATCTCTTGCTTCATATAGCTGAGATATCTCTTGCTTCATATAGCTGAGATATCTCTTGCTTCATATAGCTGAGATATCTCTTGCTTCATATAGCTGAGATATCTCTTGCTTCATAAAGCTGGTATATCTCTTGCTTCATATAGCTGAGATATCTCTTGCTTCATATAGCTGAGATATCTCTTGCTTCATATAGCTGAGATATCTCTTGCTTCATATAGCTGAGATATCTCTTGCTTCATGTAGCTGAGATATCTCTTGCTTCATATAGCTGGTATATCTCTTGATTCATATAGCTGAGATATCTCTTGATTCATATAGCTGAGATATCTCTTGCTTCATATAGCTGGTATATCTCTTGCTTCATATAGCTGAGATATCTCTTGCTTCATATAGCTGAGATATCTCTTGCTTCATATAGCTGGTATATCTCTTGCTTCATATAGCTGGTATATCTCTTGATTTATATAGCTGAGATATCTCTTGCTTCATATAGCTGGTATATCTCTTGCTTCATATAGCTGAGATATCTCTTGCTTCATATAGCTGGTATATCTCTTGCTTCATATAGCTGAGATATCTCTTGCTTCATATAGCTGAGATATCTCTTGCTTCATATAGCTGGTAAATCTCTTGCTTCATATAGCTGGTATATCTCTTGATTTATATAGCTGAGATATCTCTTGCTTCATATAGCTGGTATATCTCTTGATTCATATAGCTGAGATATCTCTTGCTTCATATAGCTGGTATATCTCTTGATTCATATAGCTGAGATATCTCTTGATTCATATAGCTGAGATATCTCTTGCTTCATATAGCTGGTATATCTCTTGCTTCATATAGCTGAGATATCTCTTGCTTCATATAGCTGAGATATCTCTTGCTTCATATAGCTGGTATATCTCTTGCTTCATATAGCTGGTATATCTCTTGCTTCATATAGCTGAGATATCTCTTGCTTCATATAGCTGGTATATCTCTTGCTTCATATAGCTGGTATATCTCTTGATTTATATAGCTGAGATATCTCTTGCTTCATATAGCTGGTATATCTCTTGCTTCATATAGCTGAGATATCTCTTGCTTCATATAGCTGGTATATCTCTTGCTTCATATAGCTGAGATATCTCTTGCTTCATATAGCTGGTATATCTCTTGCTTCATAAAGCTGAGATATCTCTTGCTTCATATAGCTGGTATATCTCTTGCTTCATATAGCTGAGATATCTCTTGCTTCGTATAGCTGGTATATCTCTTGCTTCATAAAGCTGAGATATCTCTTGCTTCATATAGCTGAGATATCTCTTGATTCATATAGCTGGTATATCTCTTTCCTCATATAGCTGGTATATCTCGAGCTTCATATACCTGGTATAACTCTTGCTTCATATAGCTGGTATATCTCGAGCTTCATATACCTGGTATAACTCTTGCTTCATATAGCTGGTATATCTCTTGCTTCATATAGCTGGTATATCTCTTTCTTCATGTAGATGGTATATCTCTTGATTAATATAGCTTAGATATCTCTTGCTTCATATAGCTGGTATATCTCTTGCTTCATATAGCTGGTATATCTCTTGCTTCATATAGCTGGTATAACTCTTGCTTCATATAGCTGGTATATCTCTTGCTTCATATAGCTGGTATATCTCGTGCTTCATATAGCTGGTATATCTTGTGCTTCATATAGCTGGTATATCTTGTGCTTCATATAGCTGGTTTATCTCTTGCTCTTGTCTTCCATCCCTTTTCATCTTGTAAGACACCATAACTTTTTTTCTGAGTACTTTCCTATCCCAAGTATTTAGCAGATCTTCTGTTGTTTTTGGTCAGCGTCTAATTTTTACAAGATTTTTCAAATAGTTTTCTTTGATTTACTAGAAATAAATTTGCCTTTAAGTTGGCTTTAAGTATGTGTTGTACGATATAGACAGTTCTTTTGCCTGCCGCTAGTCGTACAGTTATCACTGATGGTATTTCATTTTTCGAAGGTATCATGCTTCTTAAATAGTTAAATGTTTCTACCTTTTCAAAGCTTGTGGTCGTTTTGATGTGTTGTTCTTCTGTCTCATTTCCTCTTGCCAATTTGAAATACACATATATTTTTTTTTGATCATTTATTTCAAGTGCTGCTGGTCGAGAGGCTTCTTCCAGTTGTATGAAAGCTCTAGCACTGACAGAGGTGTCTCTAAGAAATATGGTATGTCATCTGCAAGATATTGTAGAGGTTGGCTGTATAACGTTCCTATTGGTAGCGGTCCTATGTTTTCTCTTCTGAATTAGTAATTGTTTCCCTTTGTGTTTATTTATTTTCTAGAGTCAGATTGAAAAGCCTGACAGTGAGTCTCCTTGACTTGCTCCTTGTTTAATCCAAAAGTCCCTGCTAAAACGTGAGCAAATGATTATCGTAAACCTATTATAATATATAGATGATCAGCACTACACATTTTCTGTTCACCGAATACACACAAAAAAAAAAGCGCGTTACTCTTATAGTTATCGGCTATTGATGAAATTCCCCAATGTTGAATGCCCAGAAATGGAACAAAATTACTTTCATATTATTCTATGCAATAATAAAAACTGACATTAAAAAAATAAATAAAAAACTGTTTTCGGAACACCTAGGTTTCCCAGCATTTTTAAGACGAATTTATATTTTTTAAAAATTATGTGGAGAAATAATATAGAATTTGTTTCCTTCCATTTTACAATTATAAAGCGTAAATAAAATATTGGTTTAAATCTTCCTAATATAAAGACAGTAACAAAACAAAAGAAAATTTACTTTAAAAAAAGAAATTTTCTAAAAAAGCAACAAAAAAAAAAAAAAGCAAATATTAAAGAAAGCAAACTTTTCGTAAATAATAACTTTTCATAAGTTAAAGAAAAATTCTAATCTAAGAGAAGATTTTTTTAAAAAAGATTTTTAGATGAACAGACAGAATGAGAAGCCAAATAAAAAGTAACAGCCGGAATTTCCAAAATGACGTCAATAAAAATTGAGGACGTGTGAGCAACGGTCTCGGGCAGCGCTCAAGAACAATAACTCTTCCTGCCCAGAAGATGATGCTGACGTCCCTTAGAAATAAAGTTAACCCTTTAATCAGGGGAATTAACCCTAATCCTATGATGCAATAGCCCCGCTTTCCAGTTGATCATAATCGACCAGAGTTATGGCCATTTTGGCGTTCCAGAAAGTAACACAGGAAGACGCTCGCCCCTCAATGGTCCAAGGCATGCAACAGATTTTAACTCTATGGTTCTTGGGTGATAAAAATGGGGGCAGTTGGAGCCCGTTGGAGGGCTGGGGGGGGGGGGGGGGGGGGAGATGGGACACACTGCATTTCATGTATTTGTATGAGTGTGAGATGGTGTGAGTTTGTCCACAAGTTTAAAACAAGCAAATTATTTAAAAAAAAGCTTATCTAAGGACCTACAATGTCTCAATAATGTAGTAGTTATTTCCATCATTCGATATTAAAACAAATACAAATAATTAATTGATTAATTGGCAGATTTTTTTTTATTGATTCATGTTTTGTTCGGTGCAATAAGAGAATTTGTGAGGGAAGAAATAATGTGTTCAATTATCTAAGGGGACGAAACCCTACATATTTTGCCATATCTGTGAATACTGAAGGATTTATATCCCTTTTTTGTATCAAACACAATAATTAATTATCAGTAATAATTGAGTGATAAGGGAGGGGGTATAGATTCATCTCTAGGTCGTTAGATAACTGTGCTAGGTTTCAACGTAATCCAAGAATAGGTTGGAGGAATTAACCTGTTTAAACTTTTTACCACAGACAGAGTGAGTTGATGGAGGCTTTCTAAAATAGAGATACCTCTTCACCTACATAACAAAAAATTATTTTTGTGCAGTCATCCTATTAACGCTGTCATTTCAACAGGAACCAAACTCACCTTGATGACTGAAAAATAGTATCCGCTATGTTTGACAGCATCAAGGAAAAAATTGTATAAATGTACTCTCCAAGCACCGCTACATTTTGCTCTCCCCTGCTTCTGGTGGCATTTTCAATTTGGGTTGATCTCATTCTGACAACGACTTCTGATTTAACGTCATTTTGCTACATAGTATCCATGTACACGTAACCTTAATTTATTTGACAAGCCTCTATTAAAGTCTGAATTTCATGGAACCTGAAACCTAGTCGAGGATTTAAAAATAAAACGGCTCTAACGATTTTCCTAGAAATTTGACAGTTATCTATCCATCTATCTATTTATCTATCTGTCTATCTATCTATCTATCTATCTATCTATCTATCTATCTATCTATCTATCTATCTATCTATCTATCTTTCTATCTTTCTATCTATCTATCTATCTATCTATCTATCTATCTATCTATTTATCTATTTATCTATGTATCAATTTATCAATTTATCTATCTATCTATCTATCTATCTATTTATCTATCTATCTATCTATCTATCTATCTATTTATCTATCTATCTATCTATCTATCTATCTATCTATCTATCTATCTATCTATCTATTTTATCGTTCTCTCTATTCTCCTTTCTTGTTCTCTTTTTAGGAATCTCTTTTGTCTCACACTACTGCGTATACACACATTTACATGTACTATACAAACACACAGACTCATGCGTATACACACATTTACATGTACTATACAAACACACAGACTCATGCGTATACACACATTTACATGTACTATACAAACACACAGACTCATGCGTATACACACATTTACATGTACTATACAAACACACAGACTCATGCGTATACACACATTTACATGTACTATACAAACACACAGACTCATGCGTATACACACATTTACATGTACTATACAAACACACAGACTCATGCGTATACACACATTTTCATGTACTATACAAACACACGGACTCACAACCTCCTTGCCTCTTTCCTGTGAGTGAGTTCCTTACTCCCCTTGCCTCCCTAACTCCACGAGTTTCTTCCTCCATCTGTCCTGGTGAAGGGCCTCACAAGGCCCATTAACTTCTACAATAAGATAACCTCCAGTAGCCTAATCAAGCAGATATTCGATGCTGACCTGACTGGCTGATAACAAGAGACTAATTATAGTCACTGATCACAATCTTCACCCAGGAGAAGTTGGTCGTCAGGAAAACACATTTTCAACACTGTTGTTGTAGTTTTAGATGATGGCTGCAGAGTTGGATCTGTTAGAAGACTGTTGGTCATTTGTATTGGTCCGTTAGAAGAATGTTGGTTATTTGTATTGATCTGTTAGAACTTTTAAGACTTGATTATTGTTATTCTATTCATAAACTATAGCTCAATCTCCTTAAATACTATCTAAAAATAACATGTTTAGAAACCAGTTCTTCTCTACCATTTCCTTGAAATCACTAAGCACTTACAACAGTTCATTGTTACACAGCAACTACTTACAATGGTCAACTTTCCAAAATCTTTTTTTTTTCATTTAAAGTTTGTAGTTCAAAAGGAAATGTGCAAACACTTTTTAATATTTTTTACCATGTTTTTTTTTGTTGTTGTTTTTTTTTTTTTTTGAAGACAAAGTTTATATTTTCGAAATGACAAATATTTCTAAAAAGCAAAACAGATTTCATTTTATTTCAAAACACTGATTAGTTCTATGCAAGCGTCTGTATGGAAGGGTAATTAATAAGTCATGTATAATGCACTAGCGGATCCAGGGGGGGCGGTAGGGCCGATCGCCCCCCACCCCCACTCGGCCGCCCCCCCCCTGGGGGGGGCGGACGAATTTTAGTGTAGAATTCACACGATTTGTATACGAATTTATTTCTTATGTTAATAATATATACTAATTATTTATATTTCAACTTATTTTTAGATTATTTCGCCCCCCCCCCTTCTAGTATTTTGGCCGATTTGGTAGGTCGGGAGGGGGCGATGGCATCAATCCGCCCCCCCCCCCCCACCATAAACTTTCGAGTGGGGGGGCGGTCCAATTTATTTGTAGAAATCACAGCTTACTAACAGAATCAATTAAATATCTATATGATTAAAACTTGTTATTGGTATTTTAACCGGTCTTTATATTATGTCCTTCATCTTTGGCCGATTGGAAGGGGAGGAGCGAATACCTCTACTGCCCTTCCCATCAAACCCTTTGTGTGGGGGGGGGGGGCGGTCCTACTTTTATGGAGAAATCATAGTATGTGAACAAAATTAGTCGAATATATATATAATATAAACAGGTGGAAGTGCGATACATGCAATCACCTTCTCCCCATCGGACAAACCAATACTTTTTCTTTTTGTATTATAGTAAGAAATTACAAAATTTAAAAAAATCTGTCACTAATATAATTTATATATGCTATAAAGTAAATTCTTATATCGAGTCGCCCAACCTCTATTCTTTAATGCAAAATACAATCATCAGCAGAAATTATAAAAAGGAGCGAGGATTAATCGTTTTCATTTTACGCCCTTCCCCTTTCCAGACAGAGTTTGTGTAATTTCACATGAATTTATCATAACTATTTTAAGACAGACTTTGCTTTGGAAAAGTTATAATTCAAACGAAATTTTTCAATATAACAGTCACGGTTGAATTGAGTGTAAAAGCCAGATGATCTTTTCCTAGTCGACTTTTTCCAACCTTTACTCTATCTCATATTTTTCTAGTTAAATAAATTTAGGACTATAACTCACAATTTATGCTTAAATTTTATTGAATATTATTAATCGATTGAGAACGTCATCTAGCCAGCAAACAAGAGCAGCTCTGATCGAGAACGTCATGTAGCCAACAAACAAGGGCAGCTCTGATTGAGAACGTCATGTAGCCAGCAAACAAGAGCAGCTCTGATTGAGAACGTCATGTAGCCTGCAAACAAGTTCAGCTCTGATCGAGAACGTCATGTAGCCAGCAAACAAGGGCAGCTCTGATCGAGAACGTCATGTAGCCAGCAAACAAGAGCAGCTCTGATTGAGAACGTCATGTAGCCAGCAAACAAGGGCAGCTATGATCGAGAACGTCATGTAGCCAGCCAACAAGGGCAGCTCTGATCGAGAACGTCATGTAGCCAGCAAACAAGGGCAGCGCTGATCGAGAACGTCATGTAGCCAGCAAACAAGAGCAGCTCTGATCGAGAACGTCATGTAGCCAGCAAACAAGGACAGCTCTGATTGAGAACGTCATGTAGCCAGCAAACAAGAGCAGCTCTGATTGAGAACGTCATGTAGCCAGCAAACAAGGGCAGCTCTGATCGAGAACGTCATGTAGCTAGCAAACAAGGGCAGCTCTTATTGAAAACGTCATGTAGCCAGCAAAAAAAAAAAGTCACATGATAAAAACTGTTTGAAGAAGGCTAAGAGGACGAATGCGTGACATTTGTGACATACATTTAATATTCATACCTATTATACATTGAATATTTCAAAAAAAATACTGCACCCTTCGTGGACTCCCAGTGCTTTCGCTGTATGCTTCAAAATACAATAAAAGACACTACATTGGATGATTGATTGTCATGTTTACAAGTACTTAATGGAAAGGGATATAAATATCAGCGATGTTCAATAGTTTGACCATTTGAAACCAGGACAGAAAGATAACAAGTTTTATTGACAAGCTGCTTCATGACCAGTGCTATGCGTGTATACAAGTTAAGCTGTTTTGATGCAACTGGTTACTCACAGCAGGGCCGGCCTTAGGTAATTTGAAGCCCTATGCGAAGTGAATTTGGGAGCCCAAATGTAGCCAAAATGAAATGAATTGACAAAAGCAATAAAATTACGTTAATTATTAATAACATCCCTGTATCTAGATTAGCAAATATTAATTCAGATTCAGATGCTTCATCTTGGATAATATAATAACGAGAACCCAATTTTGTCGAAATGTAGATAGCCTATCATTTGTAAAAGCACAATAAAAAAAAAAGTTATCAAGTCTATTGGCGAGAATTAATAGTCATTAGCTTTATGATTTCATCAAACAATAAATTATTTTTTTTTATAGTTGTTTTTTTTTTGTTGTTTTTTTTTAAATCAGTTGAAAGATTACTTTGCCAAAAATAAACAACACAAAACAGTAAGTTCCATGTTTTCATAGCGATTAGGGTTAACATTGTTCAGAAATTGTTCAAACTTTATGATCATTAGGTTGTCTATAGTTCTGTTGTAGACACACAAGTATGTACACAAGTATGTACACAAGTATGTACACAAGTATCATAAGTGTGCTCACATGTCGAACGAACAAGGTCCTTGAAATTGGATTCTTTTGAAAGTAACTGTCTTTGGTTTCTACGGACGGCCCAAAATTCCGAACATCATAATGCTAAATGTTTTTGTTGGTGCATTTACTAGCTAACAGATTAGCTTGAATTTCAATTGTTAATTATTGTATGCCCAACAATGTATCTTTTTACTATTAATTCATGGACAGACAAAAATCTTAGATTTCATGTTATATTGAAACCATTTTTTTAAACAGTTTTACTGCTGTCACTTGAACATATTCTCTCCCTTGTTGAATAATTACAATACTAAATTTGGTTGACTTTGTCTTTAAATCCAGTGTACGCTCTTCATAACACATACTTTATACCACATAGTATTTTTTTTTACATTGCTGTTATTCATGGCCACATAGATACACGATGCAGAGCTAGATCCAAAATTTGGCATTCAGAGGCCTGATTAAGAATAGTCCTTTATGTCCACACCTAGCTGCGCTTTTAGAAGCCAGACGAAATGGTTGCTGTTTCAATAACACAGTGGCCTGATGATTTGAATGTTTTTCATGCTTTTCCTATTCTCCTCTTTCTCTCTCTCTCTCTCTCTCTCTCTCTCTCTCTATTTCTCTCTAGTATTTTTCTATCTCTCACGTATATTTCTTAATGTAATCAACTTTTCTTATTGCACTTTCTTCTCTCTTGGTCATTCCGAGATCATTACATATCTTACTCTTGATTCAACAGTGGCGGAGTGTGCTGAGTGCTAGAAGAGGGGAGGAGTAGGAGTGAGGAATGTGAGTGGGGGAGTTTGTTTGGGGGATTAGTTTGACTTTAACCAGATACACGACCATGGATCTCCCCTCCCTCCTTTCTAAGCTGGGAAGTGAGTAGCGAGGCGGAAGTAGGGCGCCCAAAAAAAGGTAGAGAGTGGGTGTAGGGAAATTAAAAGACGATCGGACGTGGGGAAAGAGGGCGGAGGGTGTTGTAAAAGAAGAAGAATGGGGCGCTAGAAGAATAATGTAACACCAAACCGCACCAGTGGCTCTAGTTTTTAAATTATATCATAACCCCGGGCGTCATTTATCAAAAGCTGTAATAAAGGAATTCTGTAATCCGGTTAGGGGCCGCCTCGCATTCATCTCAATCTTTCTGTGTTTCACTCGGCTTCCTTCTAGATTGCATTTCCCGTTGGCCGCGCGAGCCGTTCGTCACACGTAACCAGAACGAGGCACCTCTACGTTGTCTAGCAGGTCAAAGGTTGCGGGGGAGAGGACATGTCGCAGATTTGGTTTTGATGGGAGGGTGAGTCGTTAGATAAAAGACTCCTCCTCCCCCCTCCTTTCCCTAGACCCACAGACACGCTCACTCTTTTTCACCACTAACACCGACCTTCCTTCGTTGTCCATAGACACCCCGGGTTCTGGGGTCCTCCGGAGGATCTGATTGCCACACCAGAACACAATAATAATGAGGTCCCACTACAGAGGCACTCGGGTGTCCCCGTGTCTTCAACTCGCTGAGAAATTTGAATCAAGGATGAGGCTGGTTTATCTTGATCTAACCTAGCCGTTGTCAACAAGAACTGCTCTAATTTGCCCTCACGCTTCCTTCGGGGAGGAAGGACCCCCCTCTCTCTCCCTTTCTTTTCTTAAAGACAAGAGAGAACCAGTGGCCACGTGGGCTCCGTCATATGCTAATGACGTCAGTGTAATTGGCGTCACAAGTGTTACTTAGTATGCGAACCAGTTCGGGATACAAGAAAATGATGAGATACAAGCGATCCCTGGGTGCCGGACCTGGGGGATATTGTGTGCTGGAATTTGATTTAAAATTAAAACGGCTGGGACGCCGGCATGATTAGGACAAATGAAGCTGGTGTGCGTGGGTTCAGAATGCAAGGGAGAGAAATTGAGTCATATCCTTGTAATGTCCCATATTTTACCCACATGTCTTCCAAACATTTTCTTACTCTGTCCCTCACACATCCCCACACATCCCCACACTTTTTACTCTACACCTTATTTCTTAGTTGTTTTCTAATGTACGTCTAATGCTGGGTCTGGGAAGTCTCATGCCCCAAGGAACAAAGAGAGTTCTCTCCTTCGTTGACTACATTCTTTTTTATACCTTCAAGACTTTGATATTAGTTGGTACCAGACACTTTCTGTAAGTTCCTCTTTTGCTCTCTGTCTCTCCATCTGTCCCCCCCCCCTTTTCTGTTTGATTCCTCTTCTCGTTATGTAGATATTTAAATTCGTTACGCAGTGTGAATACTGTAAAGGCCGTGGGCTAAAGCTTATGCCGTGGGCAGTACATCTATCTACATAAGGCTAATGAGGATGTCGGTATTCAAATATTGCTTCAGTCTGAATGAGACTCTATTGTCGTATGTGTTTGAGTTTTCAAGTTTCGAGCTGATAGTGGTCACCTAGATGTCTTACCCAGGTCAAGAGTAAAGTTGCAGATGGTATGGAAAACATTTTAATCTTTACATTGGTATATGAGTCTGTTGTTTTTCTTTGAAACATGATCTATATGAAGATTTCATTAAGTGAAACGTTAAGTTGGTCACTTGCATTGATGACGGCAATTTAAGGAAAAAAGATTCGAAATTTAAAGCTCAGTTTTGTATCTCTCTTCAACACGAACACATAATAATAATACTAAATTTAGAACCTATCTAGCATAGGGTGTGGCGGCTGAGTGGTCAAGCGCTGGTATTATGAATCTGGGGTCCTGGGTTCTAATTTCGTGAAAATTGGGATTTGTAATTTCGCCCCCACCCACACCCAAGGTGATTAGTTGGTGTAGAGGTCACATGACTCCCTTGTTAACGGTAAGCCAAAGAATCATAGATCGCACCTACCTTTACCCTTCTAAAGTCTACAAAGCATCTAGCTCTAACATTACATTTCGAAGACATGTGAAATGTAAGTCATTAAATGTTTATGTAATCCAAACTTTGAATTCAAAAAACAACACAACAGTTTTGTGTCTATAGTGACAAGTGAACGCTCTGCAAAACAAAACAAACGGGGAAGGGAGGGTAAGGGAGCATTGACTTGAAACAAATATATTTTCAACGAGAAGACACTCAGATTGAAAGGACAGCTTTAAAAAAAATAGAAAAATAATTATATAATGTTCAATTTTCGCTATACCAAGTTGGGCCTACAAATATATGTCAGAGGGTGGTGAAAATTATTTGTGTTTAATGCTCTGGTCTATTATCTCACTACTCCTTACCCACATGCACAGACTTTGGCCTATTGCAATATTTATGTTGCCAAATCAGCACTAAGCCTTTTAACAAATCTACAAACCTCATACCAGATCAGCTAAAAGCCTCCTACCAGATCAACTATTTGCCTCCTACAAGATCAGCTAAGAGCCTCCTACCAGATCAGCTAAAAGCCTCCTACCAGATCAGCTAAGAGCCTCCTACCATATCATTTAAAAGCCTCCTACCAGATCAACTAAAATCCTCCTACCGTGAGTCCTACCAGATCAGCTCAAAACCAAAAGCATATAATTAAAAAAACAAACACCTTTTGATGAAACTTTTATCAATAGAATACGGTCACTAGCTGGTCATTCGAGCAAATGCGCGGTGGGCCGATAACCAAATTTTATAATATTCTTTTATAAAAGGAGCCATCTGAACGTCGTGTTAAAAAGAAATCACTCTACAGTGTAGTAATAATTTGATCAAACAAATTTTCCGAAATAACGTAATAGCCCACGTCAGTAGACAGCGCTACTAGTAGTGGGCTTCATCCTGGGCAATTAAAAAGCAACATAAGGCCCGTATTTCTTACACAAATATAGAACTGACTCAACGTAGTCGATAATCAAACTTAACTTAATGATTTCGAA
Organism: Biomphalaria glabrata; assembly: GCF_947242115.1. Taxonomy (NCBI): domain Eukaryota; kingdom Metazoa; phylum Mollusca; class Gastropoda; family Planorbidae; genus Biomphalaria; species Biomphalaria glabrata. The sequence continues at coordinate 27,253,834 of NC_074716.1, forward strand.
GACAGGCGTACTTATAATTGTACTTACATCAAATGATGTGTAATTTATGGGCCTGATTGTATAGAAATACCCGGGCCGATTTTGACACCCAGTCCGCCCCTGCCTGTAAAGTACAACGTGAAAGAAGAGTTGGGGTGGAGGGGGGGGGGTGAAGCGAAATAATGGCTGTACTATCGGTTTACATAAAATAAATAAAGCAGCAGATAACATTTAGCCCCTTTCAGATTCTCGTGTCTCCTTCCCTGTCCCTAGCTTAACGGTGAATGTTTAAAGTTGACCACACACTACAGTGGTGTTAATGTCCCGTTGTCCAGGCGATCCAAATATTCAGACACATGTTCAGTAAGTGTATAGGCCCTTCAGTCTTCGTGCCGCCAAACAACCAAAACAAAACATTATCTGAGCAGCCACTAAACGGTTTAAACACTGGCTTTATGTGGCCACCCGTTCCCTGAAGTCGGGCGAAATGCGGACAGAAACGTAAATATTCCGATCCTTAATTTTAAAAGTCCGTCACGGACGTGGCCGCTCTATTCCCACCATGGTCAAGTTAACTCGGACAATAAATGCCGGCCATTTTTATTTTTAAAGGGGGACTACTCAGGCACAGTCCATACGAGTGACCTAGGGGCCCGTAACTCTAGCTCGATGTTCTCCATAATGGCGGACATTTAGTCTCAATATGGCCTGACAGAAGCGAGGCTTACCGAAAAGGGGGAGTTACCCAAACAAAGCTTGTTGTATTTGCCATGCCTAATTTCTTTTCAGCTGCAAAGGCACCGATGAAAATGGCAACGACGATGTCTAGGGCGGAACCGTTGCCCCTTAGTCTTGATCGCCGTCCCGCAGGCACGTAGTAAGGTTCTCCGTGTCGTCTCGGAGGGGGCATCACGTGACCTTGAAGCTTCGTGACAATGTGACAAAGACACGAGAATTCAAAGTGTTTTTTTTTTTTTTTTCAAATCAATTAAAGAAATTGATGTAATCATAGCGGCTATAGTTACCATGATGTAATAGTGAACTGGAGAAATTTGTTTTAAAGAGGACACGACTCAGAAAAAAAAAGCAAGATTACAAAGAAAGTTTGTGTTATCACACAAACTCAGAGGCGGAACCGTCGAATTCACCCATGGACCTGGAATATTCAAGCTTGTTTTGATCGTTTAAAGTAATAAAATTTCGAAAAAAAATCATTTGGCGTTATTTTTCACTTAAAAGCAAACAAGGCAGTACTTCATCAATAATAAGACTCTTCTAACTCTTCTGGAAAACGGATTGGAAATAGAACTCACTGGAAAGCAGAGCTGCGTGAACTGATCAATTAAGAACAGCACGGAAACCTTCCAATTATGTACCTCTCCCCAACAATGTATTGGAGCAGCCTACAGCATACTGAGTAGGCATAAGAATGAAAGTTGCGCTAAACAAATGGATTTTTTAAATATTCGATCGTAATTCAAATGAAGCCACTTTCCAATTCGATCACACAACTTACTTTATAATTGGTGATTTCTTTTTAGTATTTTCACGAAAACTAATGTGCTAATTCTCTACATTGTTTTATTCCACCAAAAGTTTAGTTAGCATAAAACGCAAAACAATGAATTCAAAAGCAAGTATGATTGTTCCAAATTTCAAGCTGGTATCTATCACAGTTACATAGTTATGAACAGTTAAAAACACATGCATTCATTTTTCGAGCACAGTTTTTCAATTCATTTAAACTAGTTTCATAGACCTACACATAAAACGTCCTAACGCCTCTCTTACATGATGGGCATAGCGAATTAATGTGTCTTTGTAAACATTACATCAAGCTCTACATAACAAGATAATTTTTGTTGTTATATATTAATTTTCGAATTTTTGTCAAAGTATCTAAATCAGGCATGTCAAACTCGTTAAGGTGGATGGGCCGCATAAAACACTTACTATGGCATGAGGGGCTGCAGCCAAAAATCCATTGCAAAACAGCATTCTAGTTTTATGTAAGTTAGAAACAATACAATAGAATACAATAATTAATGGCATATCTGCCATTTGTTACCTAAATTTGTAATTCAATTTGATAATTAAAAATTACTATGATTTCGCATTTTGTTAATATCGGATGGAAGTTTGTTTGCCACTGACACTATCATCACTGACGACAAATTTTGATCAGATAATCTCGAACGGTGAGGTGATTTGTAGCTTTCATTATAGAAAAGAACTGCTCACAGCGATCAGTGCTTGCAAAAAATAGCAAGAATTCTGGCTGCAAATTTCTGCATTTCAACGTACCGTTTATGTAAATAACTCAATTTTGGCGCAGCCACTTCTATCTACTTCGCTTTCAACAAAGAATCTGACTACAATTCTATCAGCTCTAGTTGCACATTACCAGCAGCATTTTCAGAAGCAAATAAAAGTGGTTATAGAAACAACGAAAATTCTTGCTCGTATGAAACGAAGTCATGAAAACGTCCAGTGGAAGCATCTACTAACGATTCCAGGTGAAAGATATATTTACCAAATGTTGTAGCCGTATTTAATCTTTTTAGTTCCAGACACGTTGAAAAGTGAACAAGATTTTCTCTTCAATATTTGGTTTATCCACAGTCGTAATTTTGCTTGAAAGCACTTCACATGATCACATGCAATTGTGACAATTTAGTCTTTACTTTAAAGTTTCAAATTCAAGTCTTGCAGGTGACCAGTGGGATCAATTGCAAATGCCAAATCCTGAACCCATTCGTCAGTATGGAAATGTTCAACAGGTTCACCTTTCATGTTCAGAAACAATATAATTTCTTCACGCAATACAACAAATCTCAATTCTTTATGACAGGAGAGCCAGCGAATTTCGTTTCCAATGTCATTCAGAAACATTGAAAATTGGCGATGATTTAAGCCACGGGCACGATTAAAATTGATAGTGACTGAAACCAGTCTTATGACATGTTGGAATTGTAATGGCTTTGTGCGTTATGTTTCTTGATGAATGATGCACTGAAAATTAGCTTTAGTCTCTCTTATTTTTGCAAGCAACTTTGCATCAGAACCATTTCATAATGGTTAGTGCGACATCCGTTGTTAGACTAGGTAGCTTTACCAAAGGTAAATTGTAATGTAATTATCACCTGTTATTTCTCAAAAACATCCTCGCTTGTTGTGGCGCTATGCATAGAACAAGTAGCTCCTCATGTATCTCAAAATCCCTGTCAATTGCCCTTATGAATATAGCCAACTGTGCTACACCCGTTACATCTGTTGACTAATCGAGAGCCAATGAAAATAATTCAAAATCTAATTTGTTTTTAAATTGTTCACGCCAGCTGATTGACATGTCATTTATTCTATCTGCCACAGTGTTCCTAGTTAACGCTATTACTTTGAATACTTTCACCTTTTCTGGACAAATTACTTCGGCAGCTTTAATGATACACTCCTTCATGAAATCCCTTTCACTAAATGATTTGCTATGGCTTGCAATTAAGTTTGAAAAAAATGTAGCTGGCTTTCACTGCAGACTCACTCTCGATGTTCAGTTTAACAAATACTATTTTTCAATTCAAGTAGCTTGTCGTCTTTTATTTTCCAGCGTATTAGTTTAACAATATTTTGATAATTTTTGAGGTGGCCAAGTGGGCCGCATGCAAGGTGGTCCATGCGGCCCCCGAACGCCGTGTTTGACATGCCTTATCTAAATAGATTTATATTTCTAGGCCTATGTGTAGATCTAGAAGATTATGTAGATTATTTAATGTCATTTTCAGTTTATATTATTAGATCTAGCCCTATTTTTCTACATATATCTAAATCTGATAATGATATTTAATCTAAAAATAAATGTACATATTTATTTACAAGCAGATCTATATTAATTATCGACTAGATTAGGTGGCTAAACCTATCTCAAGTTTAGATCTAGACACTGATTCAGAGGCATCAATGCTATTAATGTTAAACAATGCCCAATAGATCTATCGAAATCTATATCTAGATATGATTGGTAACAGCGCGTCTCTAGGACGTTTTTATTTCATTTATTCAATGTTCGTTGTTAAGATAAAGAAAGAAAGTCTCTTGTCATCCACTGCACCCAAACTCGTCCCCGGACGTCTTGACCAAATCTTGCTTCTGGAAAAGGATGGGCTTTAGGACGAGAGAGTGATGTCGACGTTTTGCGCGAATCCTCCTCACTTTAATCAACATTTTCAGCGCAAGTCACTTAGTCATCAACACCTTCCCCCCCCCCTGTCGCTACCTGGTTTTGGCTGTAGGCGTAGCGGCGTGGGTGTGTCCGTGTGTTGTAGGTACCTCTTCTGGTACGACTATAATACTCCTCTTAACGATGTACTTTACTAGACGCACTAGATTTGCAAGTGCGCAACATTACTGATATACTCAAGTCTCCAATGACAACATTTATAATTACTAATGAACACACTGGTAGCAGACTTAACGTTTATTATATATAGGATAAATTACAGAAAATACTGGCGACTTCAGCCGTCACAAAATATACACCAATAAATACTGGCTGTCCATGCCATGTGGAATAAGTAATCACATCAATGAAATGTTCAAAATATAAATCCAAAGAAAACTCTCAAGTTAACATTAAATCAAATTCATTAAGGTACATATTACAGACAGAGAAAATCGTACATCCACTCTCTGCTGGAGTTCTTCACTAACTAACTTTTTTGACCCTTATTTTTGAGTCCTTTAACTTATACACATAACCTCGTGCTCGCCCGCACGGAATGTTACAATAGGTGACTGAGTGTCACTTCATGTCACAGAGGTTCTAAAACTGGACTGTGACATACGCCCCACACTCCAAAAAGATTTTTGACCAAAAATCTTTGACAAATATATTTTACATTAATATCACTGTACAAATATATATGAGCTTAGTCCATTATTCTATCAAGTGCTGTAAGTTCACTTCAATTGCTCATATCATCTTATATAATCTTAGTAATTATGTATAACATCATATAGATTACTGAGTCCAAAAAAAATCATTAGTATACTTAATTCACTGAGAGCAAGATCACTGAAATATCATTAATTGTGATGAAAAGTACCTCCATCAAGTGTTAACAAACTTTATGCATACATTTGTACTGAAAAAAATTTGTACAAACAATCACATGCTAATGAATATAAAAAAGAGAAAAATATACAAGTTATTCCACATCCAATGTTTTACTATAATTGTAGATGCACAACATTATCAATGTGTATCATTTGACACACTGAGTAAATTTACTCAAAATTATTACAGAAAAAAAATTTCATATTTATTTACAACTGTGATGTGCTGTGTCAAAATATTATTTTAAGTTTTGCCATCATCAAGAAAATGAAGAAAAATTTTCAGATACATGTCAATCCAGTTCAAGGTTGACCTTGCATAAGACTACTATAAATAGTCTGAGTGTAGTATTGAAGTACAATAGTAAACAGATTTCCATGTTTACAAACATTCATTGTAGTATTCAGGTGTGTAAAAAATTTTAGACAATATTTACATCTGTGAGTTGTTATAAAAAAAAAGATTCAGGTCAACAGTTCAAGTAGTTCACTGTTGTTTACATCTCATTGTTTACATTGCTGTGCACAATCAGTAGTGAAATACAGTATATACACACAAAATAAACACATCTGGTATTTGTCATATTACAAGTTGACAATAAAATACAATGAGTAGAAAATAGATGATCTGTTATTGATCATAAGCATAAATGTCATCATGACCCAAAAGAAAAGTGTAACAATAAAGTGTCATGACCTATTTGCAAAATGTGTAGAATGTTAATTTGACTAAGTTGACTACTACTGCTTGTTTCTAAGTGCTTTGTACTGGTTATTTATTCTATCAGAATGTCCTGGCTGATGTGTTTAATGTCATTATTTTCACTTGCTTCATTTTCATGTATTATGTATCTGGATAAAAAGTCAGCTATTACATTTTCATGTCCTGGAATGCTTTCTAAATCAAATTTGTAATCTGAGAGAATGAGTGTCCATCTGTTTATCCTGTCATTTTTTAGATCTTTTCTTTTTAGTGCCAGTAATGGTTTGTGATCACACTTAATGCTAAAAAATCTACCTAACAAGTAATTCTTGAGTTTTACAACTGACCATACAATGGCTAATAATTCTTTCTCAATCACTGAGTATTTTTTTTCTGTTTCAGACAGTGTTCTACTGATGTGTACTATTGGCTTAAAAAATGACTCTCTTTGCTGTAGTAAGCATGCCCCAATACCAGTGTTGGAGGCATCAGTGTATAGTGATAGTGTTGATGTTGGGTCAATACTGGCTAATTCTAGTTTCTCATTAAATTTATCTTTTAAGTTGCTTAATGCTAGTCTACTTTTTTCATCTATACAAATTGTGTTTCCATGCTTCTTTTTAGTAAATTCAACAAGGGGCTCAATTATCTGTGCATAATTTGGAATAAACTTTCTATAAAAGTTGCAAAGTCCTAATAATGATCTCATGTCTTTCTTAGTCCTGGGTTCTTTTATGTTTTTAATCTTTGTTAGGTTTGTTTCAGTGGGTGTAATTTTGTCATTGGTAATGCAATATCCTAAGAATTGGATTTCAGGCTTGGCTAGGTTTAATTTCTTGGGGGATAATGTCATGTTGTGTGTTCTTAGTCTTGAAAATATTTGCTCTAGTACATAAATGTGTTCCTGTTGTGAGTTGGTGAAAACACAAATGTCATCTACATAAGACAATACCTTATTTATGCCTTCTAATAATTTTGACATGCATTTCTGAAATGTGGCTGTACTATTTATTAAGCCGAATGGCATGACATTCCAGACATAGATACCTTCTAGGCCTGGCATAGTGCATTTGAATGCTGTATATTCCTTAGAGTCAGGGTCCATTTTAATCTGCCAGAAGCCTCTGTTTAAGTCCATTGTTGTGAATAGGGATGATTTACTTAAAGTTGTAATTATGCTGTCAGTGTCTGGTAGGGGTTCTGGGTCTATGACTGTGCATTTATTTATTTCTCTAAAGTCACAGCAGATTCTTACTCCACTGTCTTTCTTTTTTACAATGACCATGGGTGATGCATATTTACATGTTTCTGATCTCTCTATCTTCCCATCTTTAATTAAGTTGGTCATTTCTGTTCTAACTAAGTCCTCATATGCTTTGGGGATACTATAGGCTTTTGTCTTAGTTGGTAGTGCTTTGTTGAGTTTTATTGTGTGTTCTATCAGATTGGTACATCCTAGCTTTTGTGTAATTACATCACTATATTTAACTGTCAAATTCTGTAACATATCATTTTCAATGTTTGGACTACTGTTGTGTGTGGTGTTTATGGTGCTTACTATATGTTCTTGTATGTTGTGTTTGGTTTCTAGATCAGGTTCAATTATATCTGTGTCAGTTATTTGTCTCTTATCCAATTTTACAAGTTTGTCAATATTGAGTTTGCATTCTCTACCATCTTTGTCAATGATGTACACTTTGTTATTAATTCTCTCTATAACTTTAAATGGTCCCTCATTCTTATCTTTACAGTGTTTGTTTTCTATCTTAACAAAAACTTGGTCACCTACATTTAGTGTTCTTAGTTTTCTATTTCTGTTTTTTATTTTCCTATGCCTTTCTAGATTTTTGTCCATGTTTATCTCTGCTAGTTTTATTCCTTGTCTAAGCTGTTGTTTGGTCTGAATTATCCAAGGATGGTACTGTTCTATGTTTTCTAAGTCTAACATGTTGTCAGCCCATAACTCTAACGGTCCTTTAGGTTTTCTGTTAAATACAAGCTCATAGGGGCTGAATTTGGTGGTTTCATGGATGCTAGTGTTGTAGGCAAATATAGCATAACTAAGAGTCTGGTCCCAGGTACTCATTGAGTCTCTTTCTAGCTTATATATCATCTGTTTTACAGTTCTGTTCCATTTCTCTATTACTCCATTTCCCTGTGGTGAGTAGATAGTGCTATGGACTAGGCGGATGTTAGTCATTTCTGCAAATGCCTGGTTAAGGTGGGACTTAAAATTTGATGCATTGTCTGACAGTAACTTATTAGGGAATCCAAATTTAAGAAAAAGTGTTTTCAAGCAATTACATATGTCAATAGCCTTTATATCTTTTAGAGGAAATGCCTCTGCCCATCTAGTGGACATGTCAATGATACCCAGAATATATTTATTCCCTTTACTGCTGGTTGTTAGGGGTCCCATTATGTCCATGGCAATTTTGTCCCAAAAATAGTGAGATTTATCTGATTTCTCTAATGGGGCTCTAGTTACTGTTTTTTGTTTGGCACATTCTGTGCAACTGTTTACATAGTTCTTAATGTCCTTTCCCATCTTTGGCCAGAAGAATTTGTTGGCTATCTTAGCATATACTTTCTTTTTTCCTAAGTGTCCTGCTGTGGGGTCATCATGTGCCATATTTAATATTTTAGCTCTTAAAGTTTCAGGGATCAGGATTTGAAGTCTAGTACAGTTTTCTTTCCTGTTATATCTAATGGCTAAGTTGTTAATTTCTATGTGGTGGTTATTTAAATTTATCTTGTTATAATCTTTGCTTAAGAGATCTTGTATTGTGGTGTCATTTTTCTGCATAGCTATTAGTTCCTGCCTAGTTATGCCTATTTCATTGAGTAATACAGTGGGGCATTCTATTTCTGGTGTTATTTTTTTATGTGATCTGGTTTGAGCTAATAGTGCCTCATGTTTAAATAGGGAATATTTTTGTCTATCTTCCGCCCATTGCATAACTTCTTCTAGTGTTGGATCTTTTACACCATCTACATTGCCTATTATTAGATCTTGTGCTGGGGTGTCCATGACTATAGCTTCTAGTTCTCCTGTAATCCAGGGTGATTCTATTAGGACTTTAGCGGTCTTGCAAATATCGAATTTTTGTATATTTGCATAGGTCACTTTTACTGTATCTTCTAGATACTGTCCTGGTTCGACTAAAGAGGCTTTAACTATTATTGCCGTGGCTCCACTGTCCCGAATTGATCCTACTTCTTTAGAATTAACATAGGATGGAAAGACTTTTATTTTGGACTTATTTGCTTGCATGTAGGCTACATTTTCCTCTCTATGGGTGTTGGTGTTATTGCCACTGTTGTTTCTATTGTTTCCTCTATTGTAGTTGTTTGGGTGGTTGTTGGTGTGGTAGTTATATTGGTCCCTTCTAGATTGCCTGTTTCTGTTATAGCTATTGTGTTGGTAACTGTTTGCAAAACTTCTTCTTTCATTGGGACTTGCACTCTGGTGTAGTCTATGTGGTCTATTATTGTAATTATTGTTGTTTTGTCTGTAGCTGTTTGGGTTGTAGAAACTAGTGTAACTTCTGTATCTGTAATTGTTATTGTAGTTTATAGGAGCTTTGCATTGGTTTTTTACGTGACCTTTTCTCCCACAATTGAAACAAGTCTTGGTGTTGGACCATTTGAATTTGTCATTGTTGTTGTTGTTGAATGTTGTTGCTGTGGCTACTAGTTGGTGTAGGTCTCTTTTGTCAATCGTGTGTCCAGGGTGACTGTCTTTAAATAGATTTAGATTCGTTATCAGTTCAGTCTCTGTCTTGATCTTTTTTTCCTTAAGGAAGGTAAATACTAAGTCTGTCACGTTGTTGAGGACATTGTCAATGAGTAGCATGTCTAGGATTTGTGTCGGGTCTTTGATGTCACATTTTGCTAGCTCTAACCATTTTATCATGTTAGTCCTCATGTCGAATATTATCCTGTTGAAGTCCCCATCTTTTTTCAATTTAGTGTCCCTGAATAGCTTACGATAGAAATCTGAATTTTTCCAAAGTGTTCTAATAATCTAGTCTTTACTGCTGCATAGTCTTTCTTTTGGTCTACAGTTAAAGTGGAAATGATGTTGAGGGGTTCTCCGGACAAATTTGCTAGTAGGTGTTTGGCCATGTCCTCATTGTTAAGACTATAGGTTGAGGCTATATGCTCAAATTGGACTAAATAGTTTTCAAGTGTTTCATCTTTAGAATTGTATTTGTGGAATTTGGAGATGAATGGCTTTGTTGTAGACTGTTGGGTATTAATGTTGGAATTTGTTTTGGTAGCTTCTAGTTCTAGTTCTTTTTGTCTAGTTTCTAGTTCTTTTAATGTTTTCTGATGAGCTCTTTCAGCAGCTCTTTCTTCCCTATCTTTATCCTTTTCTATTCTATCTTTTTCCTCCCTTTCTTTCTTTTCAGCCTTTTCTAATTCTTTTTTAATAAATTCCTTTTTCTCATCCCCTTCTAGTTCCATGACTTTCACTAGCTCTAAAATTTTGTCATAGGAAGACATGTTTAATGCTTTGTGTAGTTAGTTAAGTGAGAAAAGAAAAAATGTACTGTGTTATACTTGTCAATACAGTGTGTGTCAATTATTTAACATGTGTATATTACACAATAATATAAAAAATTCAATCAATGGTTACAATGTAATAAAAGAATATAGTGATAATTGTAAAACAAATGTATAGATCTAGATCAAAATTTACTCAGTTACTCAATTATAAACTATTCAAATTCAATAGTCATAAATATCAATATATATTATACATGTGTGCTGTTGTGCCAGAGTAAAATAGTAAAGAATGTAAATTAGTAAGAGAAAGAAAAATATATGTACAGTATAAGTAAAAGGACAAACACAGAAACAATATAGAGAACAACACAGTCTGCTTTTAAAGAAATTAATAAAAAGTAGAAATGTGACAGGAGAAATACAGATATATGGATACAGGACTTTTAAACAAACAACAATATAGATACAGATTAAATACACTGACAGAAATACAAACAAGACTCAACAGCTAAATAAATAATTTCCCACTATATTCTATGACCTCCGTACCAACAAGGAGAGCCTCAAACGCATTGGGCCTTATAGAGGTTAGAGAACAAATAGGATAGACCCTAATAGATCCTATTGTTATGATAGTTCATACAATAGTCCCTCTCCAGCCACCCTTAAAAGAACACTTAGAAAAATGACATTAAATTATGGCTCCGAAAATGCCAAGAGTTATCAATTACTGACTCTACCAACAATCAAGTTTAATTACTACTATATCAAAGCAAAATCCATGTACTTTATAATCATATGCATGTATTTAATTTGTTAATAGTGACTTACAGACTCTTTTCTTGTCGACTAGTGTAGTTTAATCCTCTTATAGCTTGGGTGGTTCGCTAATAATCCATGTATAGGTAATCCAATTTAAGAATGATAATCCATGTATAGGTAATCCAATTTAAGAATAATAATCCATGTATACTATAAGTAATCCAATTTAAGAATACACGTTACTATGAGCATTAAAGTGGTAGAAGAAAAAATAGTTCAGTTCAATGCCATAAGATGGCTCAAATGCTCAAATTTATAGTTGATACAAGTTCTGTCTAGTACTTCAAAGTAATCCACGATGATGAATAGTGGCGAGCACTAGTGATGAAGCGGTGAATCTGTCATTAGTGTCATCAAGCGATGTCTTGAATGGTATGGCTCTTCTTTCTGACGACATCTGTAGCTCTAGATAGGGATCGAGTCGACTTCTGTTTTCGGTTTCACACCGGACAGGTGTCAGAGGTAGATCTAGGAACAGGGTTGGCGTTGAATGGATCTCAGGATGCAGGTGTTACTTGAATGGATCTTGTGGGCAGGCTGGATTTCGTACTTGTTTAGTTAGCCGCCATCTTGAGAAAAAAAGTACCGGTCTAACGTGTAGTCTTGCGCTGTTTACTATAGAGGCGATTGAGATCCTTTTAAGACTCCTTTACTGGTCACCAAAGGCCAAATGTTGTAGGTCCATACTGTTAGTTAACAGCCATACTGGCCACCAAATGTCGCTACCTGGTTTTGGCTGTAGGCGTAGCGGCGTGGGTGTGTCCGTGTGTTGTAGGTACCTCTTCTGGTACGACTATAATACTCCTCTTAACGATGTACTTTACTAGACGCACTAGATTTGCAAGTGCGCAACATTACTGATATACTCAAGTCTCCAATGACAACATTTATAATTACTAATGAACACACTGGTAGCAGACTTAACGTTTATTATATATAGGATAAATTACAGAAAATACTGGCGACTTCAGCCGTCACAAAATATACACCAATAAATACTGGCTGTCCATGCCATGTGGAATAAGTAATCACATCAATGAAATGTTCAAAATATAAATCCAAAGAAAACTCTCAAGTTAACATTAAATCAAATTCATTAAGGTACATATTACAGACAGAGAAAATCGTACATCCACTCTCTGCTGGAGTTCTTCACTAACTAACTTTTTTGACCCTTATTTTTGAGTCCTTTAACTTATACACATAACCTCGTGCTCGCCCGCACGGAATGTTACAATAGGTTGTCACAGAGGTTCTAAAACTGGACTGTGACACCCCCCCCCCCCCCCGAAATATATATTTAGATAGATAAAGATCTAATAATTAAAGAAATGCTATAGAATTGTTATTTAACCTTATGTTCTAATTGTCTTCATTATTTTATTGCATTCCAATTTTAGATAGCATGCAACGTTAAGCAATGAATTTGAAAAGGAAGTATAACTGTTCAAACTTCAAGCTGCTATCTGTCAAGGTTATAGAGTTATGACGAATAAATGACATACATTCATTTTTCGGTCATAGTTTTTCAGATACTTTCTGTAGTCCAATTTTATACACATACAAATGCTTTCACTTCTTATCTTATAAAATACAGACGTTACTTAAAAAAAAAAGATGATGATTACGTCCTACGCGTGTTCCTAGGTCAATGTAGTCATGCATGTTAAGCAATGGCTTAAATTCGCGTCTTAATAGTTGACTATAAGAAATGATAAAACAACATGCATTCTTTTGTAACTGTGATCAACACAGTAGTTTGGAGTGAGGACATGATGTTTGGAGTGAGGACATGATGTTTAAATGTTTGTTTGTTTATTAAAATGTTTTACATGTTTCGGATGTTCCTTCAGAGTTGAAGATAGTTTACTTCCTAGTCCAAACCTCCCGCAGGACGACGGGGGATGGGAGCGGGCAGGGTTTGAACCCTCGACCGTCGATAAATCCGAACGACAGTCCAGCGCGCAAACCGCACGGCAGCCATCCAACCAATGTTGGAGTGAGGACATGATGTTTGGAGTGAGAACATGATGTTTGGAGTGAGGACATGATGTTTGGAGTGAGGACATTATGTTTGGAGAGAGGACATTATGTTTGTCAAAGTGCTTAATGACGTTGCTACATATATGTGTTCTAGGATTTTACATGTGATGCTGGTAAGTGATACTGGTCTGTAGTTTCCTGGGTCTGATTTTTCTCCTTTTTTAAATAGAGGGGTGACGTTAGCTTCTTTCCCGTTGTACTCTGCCCTGGTTAAGAGATGCCTGAAAAAGTATTTTGAATACTGGTGCTAGCTCGTTGCTTAGTTCTTTGAGTAATCTAGCTGGAATACCATCAGGTCCAGATGCTTTATTTGGTTTAATGTTCGCTAATAGCTTTTGGATCCCCTTTTCTTGTACTTCTATATCTCCTATGTTGTCTACTTGGTTCAAATTAAGTACTATGTCTCTGTCTCCTGGGGCTGAGAAAGCTGATGCAAAGTATTTATTTAGATCTAGTATGTTAGATTTAGTTTCATTATCATTATGTGTTAAGTAATCTTCTTCTTTTAATGGTGCTACTCCAGTTGTTTCCATTTTCTTGGACGTAATGTATGACCATAGGTTTTTGTTGTTATCTTTAGATATTTCATTGTTTATGTATTCACTCTGCAGCTGTCTGCTCACTTTTTGGGTTAAGTGTTTAATTTCAATATACTTTTTATAAACTCTTTCTGCCTTAGTTTCTTTAAATTTCCTATATAGGCTAGGTTTTCCTTCGGTCTACAAAGTCTTTTTAATCTATTATTAAACCAGCATTTATTTATTTTGTTTGATTAGTATTTAGTTGGTATATGATTTTCTAAAATGTTTTTAAGATAGTTTTTTAATAAAATTCCAGAGGTCATCTACTGGTTGGTTAATGTCTTTTTCTGATAAGAATGTTTGTTGAAAGTTTAATGCAGCTTGGTGTAGTTGTGTTAGGTTGCATTTGTTCTAGAGTAAGATTTTTCTTTTGAGTTTTATATAAATATGGCGGAGGGGGGAGAAGAACCCCCTCCTCAACTCCCCCCCCCCCGAAAAAATTCTGGCTACGCCCATGATTTAGCCTATTTGATTTTCAAGTATGATCGAGCCACGTTAAGCCGATATTCTGTGGATAAAGACTTCATCTTCCATGGATTTAAGGACACTTAAAGAAATTGCAATCAAAGTGTCATTCATGAGCTTTAACCTATAACGAAATTTTAACTTGAGTGCAAGGAAATATAAACTAAAGTGCAACATTTCTAAAACATAAGAAAATGTTGACTCGAGTGCAATATTTTGTACAAAAAAAATATATAATTGAATGCAATATTTCTTCAAAATAAGGAAATAGAAACTTAAGTGCAATATGTCTTTAATATATGCAAACATAAAGTTGAGTTCAACATGTTTTCAGCTTAGTAAAACTGTGTCTTACTTCCTGTAGCCATCCCGACACTGAGGATTATCTTAACAACCAATCATTCAGAACATATCTGTAATAAATGACATTAATACACGATTGTTCTCCCCCACTCGGACCCAAGCGTCAGCCCTACCCTATCCATCTCTGGATCACATTCCATTGATATCCGTTTGTGTGTCTCTGTGTGTTTTGTTTTTTTGTTGTTTTGTTGTTTTTTTTTTGTCATGTCTGGAAATGGCAGGAGAGAATGGCATTAATCATGACAAAATAAACACATGACATGCGGGTGTCATTCGGTCTTCTATTTCTATCTGGGACGGATCACTCCCGGAAGTGGGAAGCGCGCGAAGAGGACAGATGGGAAATTGTATATTTTGTCATCTTCTTCTGTACATGATAAGCAATCTTGCTGATAACTTGTATGATAACAATTGTTACACTTGTTGTCGTGATCTATCATTGACGCACGTCAATCAGATGTGTCTATGTAACATTGTAACTTATCTGCACGATGCAGTTGTGGTTTGTTTTTTTAATCATAAGCATTGCACATAGAGAGAAGCCACGAAGAGATTCCAATATTTAAAAAGAATTTGATGAACAATGTCAGATAAACATTTTCTAGATATCTAGAAACATGAATTTTGCATATCAACTTGTATAGTAAGTTATTACACTTTTTTTACAATACGTTCCACCATGATGATTATTCTAGATATTTAGCAGTTGGTGTATATCGCTGAGAAAAGAATTACAAGCTCGTTGGCCCCACGCGGAAAACTCTATTATAATCAGTTATAATTTTTCAAAGTAAAAAAAGAAATAAATTTAAGTCAGGCTATAGAACGAGTAAATATTTAACTTCGGGTATTTCCGCATGTAGGCATTCAAGGGTGTACTCATTCGTTTTCAGGAATATTGTGCGCATCGTCTTCTAACAGTAGGTCTAAAGGTCTATCATTGGAATAGGATAAAGTCAATTAGATCTAGACATTCGCTAAACCGGGATCGTTTTTTGTTTTTGTTTTGAGAGATGTAATGGTACAAAATGTATCATTGTTTTTTTTATTTCATTAGTTATTAATAGGGAAAAAATATTTATTTTTTTTTTGTTGTTTTTTTTTTAAGATATGAAATTAATTTCCCGTATATTGCGTTTTTCGTTTTTTTTAAAGTATTTTTAATGTTTTTCTAGCAAAATGTGCACGGCATATGAATAAATGTACTAAGATATTTTTATTTATTTGTTTAGGTCATCTTTATTGTCTGTTCTTTAGATGTTATTTAATGACATAACTCTGTATTTTAATGTTTCACCGTTTGGTGTATGGTCGGTTATCTACTAAGTTGTGTTCATGAACTATTGGAACTTAAGGAAGGAAGAATTACATTTTTTTGACCCTGCAGTGAACTTTTCAAGTCTAATTTCCAGATGCATATGCGAAAAAAAACAACAACATAGATTATACCTAGCGAGCTGTATGGTGAATCCGGTGTACAAAATAAATGGAAGCGTTGATAAGCTAGGTGTTTTTTTTAAAAGGTAAACAAATAATGTGTGTGTGGACCTTGAAGAACATCGATTTACTAAACTCTTCCATTTGATGCACGATTTGTTTCAATGTGGAATTCACATTTAGACTTTTACTCTCACTTTATTTATTGTAAAACAAATGGCCAACTAATTAGTGGTTATATAGGAGATTTCTTACGAAGATCAATTGATATTATTAAAAATTGTCTCATTCATTTTTGTTATTTTTATTTGTTTCCTTGACATTGTTTAGTTTATCGTGAAAGTCTGCAATAATGAAGGTCTGTCCTTGCAAAGTAGAGTCTGCCAAATTGTCAGTCCGTCACGTCACAAATCTGAGCTTATGTTATCAAGTTGTGGTCTATCATGGGCGTAGCCGGGGGGGGGGGGGTTGAACCAACCCCCCCCACCCCACCCGAAATGAAATCCCCCCCCCCCACAGGGGGGGAACGGAGTACAGTGACTGATTTTTTGCTTTCATTTTGTTCATTTTAGGTGAGATTTTAATACTAAATCATCACTTACCACAGCACAGCCGAAGGGGTTTTGAGTTAAAAACCCTCTACCAGGGGTTTTTGAGTTTAAAACCCCCTACCAGAGGGTTTTGAGTAAAAAAAAACCCTATCAGGGGGTTTTGAGATAAAAATCCCTCTACCAGGGGGTTTTGAGTTTAAAACCCCAACCAGGGGTTTTGAGTTTAAAACCCCCTACAGGTGTTTTTAGTTTAAAACCCCCTACCAGGGGTTTTACAGTTAAATCCCCCTCTTCTATCAACAAAACTAAAAAAAATGCAATATAAAAGAAGCAAATTACACACTAAGATTCTTTGAGCGTAGCTAAGCTAATGAGGGGTTTTGAGTTTAAATCCCCCTCCTCCAGATGGCTATTTTTAAAATTTAAAATCCTTTCAGATGGTTTTGAGCTTAAAATTCCCCTACAGAGCGTTTTGAGTTGAAAACCTCTCTCTTCAATATTATTTTAAAGCAAACTACAGTCACCAAATTCTATGACCGTAGCTAAATGGGGTTTTGAATTTCAAAACGAGCAAAAAAAAAACTCCAGAGATTTTTTAGTTTAAAACCCCTCAACAGATGATTTGACGAAAAAACTTTCCTTTTCGATATAAAATCTAAAGCAAAATATAGGCATGTATTTCCAAGAGCGTAGTCAAGAGAGGTTACAAATTTCTACCAGTGGCTGGGCTCCATTAATAAAGTGTGAATAGTCTTCTGCCGAAATTGAAAAACACTAAATGTGGCTCAACAAAGATGGCTAAAACAGATTTTAGGAGTCAGTTATAGAGATCGGGTCTAAATCAAAGAAATCATATGCCGAACTGGGAGTCGCACCCTTAATAAGGTTGTGACAGAGCGTCGCATGAGGTTTTGCGGCACATGTTCTCCGACAAAATGAATTGCGTATAATAAGAGTTGCGAAAACAGCTTGCCGGAAAATGCGCCGAAAGGCGCGAGAGGGTCTAAGTCAGTAAGAATAGCACATTAGGTTTTTGAAATAAAACTTTTTAATAGCAAGATAATGCACTGTAGATACCTCAGAATATGCATTTTGTTGGCTTTCAATACCAGAAATAATGCTCGGCGGCGGGGCTTTGCCCCGCGCTGGGGGAGCACTGGGTTAGGTTGCTAGCAAGTGCGGGAAGTCTACGATATCCACTAATTCCAGGAAGAACCTATTCTAGGGTACAATAAACGTCTTTCGAAAGTGTTTGAATGTAATAAAGATTAATTATGTACACACGCACACACACACATATATATTTTTTCCGCAAGGGGGGGGGGGGCGGCCCCGAAAAAAATCTTGGCTACGCCCATGTTGTCTATAGTAGCCTAAGAGTTTTAAAATCATGAAACTATTTTAGTTTAAGATGCTGAGAAGCACGGCCTCTAGACTAACAAAGTTGAGGTCTGACAGATATTGTCTATAGTAGCCTAATAGTTTTAAAATCATTAAACTATTTTAGTTTGATATTCTGAGAAGCACGGCCTCTAGACTAACAAAAGTTGTGGTCTGACAGATATTGTCTTTAGTAGCCTAATAGTTTGAAATCATGAAACTATTTTAGTTTGATATTATGAGAAGCACGGCCTCTAGACTAACAAAAGCAATGCAAACGTCTTTGGTAAATTTGCGACATTATCGCTATTTAAAGTATCAGATTCATTTAATACCTATTTTCAACTTCCGCTGTCACACGCCTACCCCCGAAGCGCGTGCCTCGCTGTTCTCTCCCCCCTTCGTCTTGATGCGGGACACATGTCACAACGGCCCTGCTCTGAGTTGGCTGGCGTAACCTGATCCAAGCTTCGGGACTCCAGTAGCCTCCTTGCCCCGGGGACTCTTGGGGGCCTTGCTTTCTTGGATGTGGCCAGTAGAGAGTTTCTCTTGTGGTGACACTCTTTTAAAAAAAAATGGTGAAAGACAGATGCAGTTTTCTCCCCTTTCATTATGTCATGGTCTCCGTTGAACACTCTGTGACATCAAACATCCTGAAGGTGATGTCCCTTTACTCCCACCACTTGTAACCCCGCCCGGTAACCCTGGCTCTCTGCGGACCTTTCAAGAAAATTGACGATAATGATACACTTGAAATTAAGGATCGTTTAATCCGGAAGCACGTCACCAGTCACGCACTTTCTCCTACGACCTCTCACCCCGCGCGCAAAGTCTTGGAAGATTTGAAAACCACACGCGAGAGAGATCATCGCCGCCACGCACTACACGATATCGTTGGAACAAGATTTGCCTCAAGTCTACTCTCGAGTAATTTTTTTGATTAAAAAAAATGCCTAAAAATAACTAAAGCTATACCAATTGTACTTCAGTCAAGTGATTCTATTGAAAGATTTTTATATGAAAAAAAAACATTAACAACAGAAATTTTCATGATAAATTTTAAACACAGTAATGAGATCCTCTGGGCTCGCAAAGACAATTCTTTAGGGAACAGTACCAGGGAAAAGAAGGAAACGCAGATAAAGGAAGCAATGAGAGGGAAAAGTTAAGGAATGGGCGGACCTGTCTTTGGGAAAAGTCAGAGGGAGAGAGACTGTTGTCAAATCATATGGCCAACGGTCCAACTGACTTAGGAAGATGTGAAAATGAAGATTTGAATCTTTCTTTGTTTGTCCATTTTTTAAATCAGGCTTTCATTATTTAACCATTAACTACATACAGCATCACAGGGAAACAAAATAAAGCGGTATGGAGAAATAAGGAGGTAGAGGGGGCGATATAAGATAAATTAAAGAAAAAAGTATGAACATAAAAATAGGAAGATTGGCAAGGATTATTAAATAAATAGATAAAATAAACAATGTGGAGGATGCCATATTGAATGATCACTGTAGCCAAATTAATCATTTGAATTTTTGTTAATGATTTAAAGGAACTGGGCTCATGCACATTATTATATAAAAAAAATAAAATACAACGCTTATCCATAGTTCCACTATTCTGTACAACAGAAATAATTTTCATTGCATATTATTTACAGTTATTCAACAAAAATGCAAATCTGCAACTGACTTATATTTTAGTTAAAGTTTCATTGACTTCTTAACTAGTTCTTATTTCACTGTAACTAGAAACTAAGAGCGTTTCCTCAGAGAAGGTCTATATAGAACAGCTCTAAGAAATTGTGGTTGGAGAGGGAAGAAGGGTGGTCTTGACATTGACACAGTGCATTTGCTCTGTGACAAGCCACAGTGGCATAACCACACACACGCGCACCTATACACATAATAGACACACAAACCCTGAAATATGAGACCAAAAAGAAAGAAAGACAAGAAAATGATAGGTGTGTTTCTGACATCGACACATCACGTGTTATGGGGACTTTTAAAACTGCTCCCTTGTCTGGCACTCACCTGAATGTGGGGCGTCTCGCGAATCGCTTGTTCTTAAGTTTCTCCCCATCGTGGCCGAGGCGTGAAAAGAACATGGCGATCCCAGCTCAATAGATCTTCGTTATTTATAGCTTAGAGTTTTTTTACAAGTTTCACTTTCATTAAAACCGGGCGAGGAGGGGGGGGGGGAACAATAAGGAAAAAAAGAAAGGGGCGGTATTTACACTGACGCCCTAAACCAATATTCTGTCTAGAACTTAGGAAAAGAAAAACCTCTTCACTTTTTCTCCCTTGGCACCATTCTTTGTCTCAATTTCTCTATATCTCTCTTTCTCTCAATCTTTTCTTTTTCTCTCTCTCTCTCTCTCTCTACCTCTCTCCTCCTCGTTCTTTCTTTCTTCCTTTTTCTGTGTCCCCCCCCCCTCTTTACCGCGTAATAATTCATTTGTCTCTATTGTTACTTTAATTTCTTTTTTTCGGTTGTTTATTTTTCTCTTGTATCCTCCTATCTCTTTTTCTTTCTTTCTCTCTCTCTCTCTCTCTTCTCTTTCTCTCTCTTTCTCATGTCATTTTTCTCTCTCTTTGTTCTTTCTCTCGCTTCTCTCTCTCTTCTTTCTTTTTCTCTTCTCTCTCTTACTTTTCTTTCTCTCTCTCTTTCTTTCTCTTTCTCTTATTTCCATCTCTCCCTCTTTTTCCTCGCTCTCTCTCTCTTGTCTCTCTCTCTCTCTCTCTCTGAAATACTTTTTTAAAACTGATCTGCTTTGCTTGCATCAAGACTCTCCTTACTCTCGTAAAATCTTTTTTTTTTTAGATTGTTAGATGGGATCCCCCCCCCCCCCTCTCTTTTAGTTTCTGACTATTTGTGTGCACGTGTTTGTGTGTGTATGTGTCTATCTTTCACTTCTAATTTGTTTATTCTGTCTCACTATCTGTCACTTTCTCTATCTCTCACTTTCTCTTACTGTATTCTCCCCCTCCCCTCTTTTTTTTTCCATTTTTTATCCTGCTTAGGTTTACACTGCACCAAATCGATGTGTTCACTCTATATATCTACAACCCTTCTCACTTCTATTGTACCCGCTGGCATATTGGGGCAAGGTAGTGGGTGGGGTGACAATGGAGATTACCTGCTCTGACACCCCATCCCGAACACTTTGCTTACACCTCAACGCACACACACACACACACACATCCACACACATTAATCATCAACTCACTCACCCACACACACAATGCAATGACAAACTCCAACTTGGTGTCACACAGGGGTTTACAGCTGTATCTAGATGTGACCAGATAGGATGATCACGGGGTGGGGTTAGAGGAGTGAGAGAGAATCCGAAAGCCTATTACAGTGGGTCTATCGACCCTACTTCGGTGATACCTCTGCTTCAGACACCTAAAAAAATGAAGACGCCTATTCTAGAACAAAACTAAAACTATTACACCTACTTAGCGCCAAACTTAACGACTGTTCGTGGTTTTCAAGTTATGTCACGGCATTGTCAAGGAAATGTCTATTTGAATGCTTTTTTTCTTTAATAAAGCAATATTAAGATTTAGGAAAGTAATAATAAGTTATCTTAAGGTAATGAGAGGTTATCAGGCAGTAAATATAACTTATCTAGAAGTACGACTAATTTGTCTGCAATTAAATGTTTATTTATCTGAAAATAAAACTTTCAAAGTCGAAACCTGGGGAATGCTCAAATGGCCAAACATTGTGTCTGAACTCTAAAGAAATACAATCATCTAAAAACACATTTGCTTGGTGTGTGTGTGTGTGTCTAAGTGAACTGAGATGGAAGTGTTGTAGGAATGATATTTGATCAGATTTATTTAGGTGGCAGAGGAATAAACAAACGTCCGTCTTGCAACAATGTCGCCAGTAAAAGAACGAGAAACGAACAAACGTTTCCTGTCAGTTCTTTATTTGTGTGAGCAACTTACAACTTAGATCTAGACATGGCCAAAATCTATTTGTGCTCATAGTTCCGCTAGGCTAGTAAGTCAAAGATTAACTTCGTTACATATTGGGTCGTAAGGTAAAGAATACCCAGCCCAACCATATAGATCTACTTTAATGTAGACTTTATAGTTTTGCCTAGCAAGCACTTGTCTCGGTACATTCTATAGACACAGAATAAGCCATTGTCTATAAAAGAGAGAGCAACACTAAAAAAAAAACTATTGAGAAACAGAGGAAGTAGAGACAAAGAGTGACTGTGGATATGGAAACAGTTTGTTTTTAGCCAACTGGATGAGCTGTACATTGTATGCATACGTCACTCTGATAGTCACATTAGACTTGAGAGTGGTAATAAGATCTTCATACAAGGAGATCATTTTATTTTTAAAAAGAGTATCTGATAGAGATAGGCGAAGGACCAGGAAGAAAAGAAGGAAAGAAAGAGGTCGAAAGAGAAAGAGAGAGAGAGAGAGAGAAACAAATGTTTCAAGAGAAAGCGAGTGAAAAATAGATGGGGGGAGAATGTCTTAAAAAAAAGAAGAAGAAAGAGAAAGTTGTCTTTTCATTACATGTTTGGTTACCGCAATAAGGCAGCTTTTTTTTTTTTTACCAAGTTTCTATCAACTCACCCTGTCTGTCTTGTACAATCAGTGTACACGTGATTTCTCTCACAACCATTCTCGTATCAAGAAACTTTGCACAATGAATCAATCCCAAAATTAACCAATAGTCAATTCCTTGTTAGTATTTTTTTAATCGTAAAAGATAAATGAAGCCTACAGTAATGAGTCATTCCTTTTAGATAAGCTTTTTTTTTAAGTTTTTGTTTTTTTTATTCTCATTTAGCTTGTTTCAAATTACTACTTTAAAAAGAGAAGAAAAAGAGAGACTGAAGAAGTAGGCCTACATTATCCATAGGAAAATGTTTTTTAAAAAGGAAGTTGGTTGGGAGTTGTTTGTTTTTTTATAGCCTTGAGAATGTGAACTTGGTCAGATATGGTATCTGTCGAAAGTGTTCAATCTGTGAGAATGTGAACTTGGTCAGATATGGTATCTGTCGGAAGTGTTCAATCTGTGAGAATGTGAACTTGGTCAGATATGGTATCTGTCGGAAGTGTTCAATCTGAATCCACTGCTACATGAATGTCTTTAACATATGGGAAGATTTTAGTTGGAGAGGGAGGACATAAGAGGGAGAATACCGAAATAAAAACAATAGACTATAGTGTTGTTGATATTGTTCTCCTTCGGTTAATAACTTGTCTCAACAGGTTATTGATATAAAAGGGTATACAATAAACCCAAAGCTATGATGAAGTCAAGAATTTGTTAGATCATTTCATTACTCTAAAGATGTCCTACCTCCCCCCCCCCTCCTATTTTCCTGAACACCAATCTTATCTCCAATACCAATAAAAAAATAGTTCGCATTAGTTAGACCGACGATCAAAAAACACAAGAACAATAACCAGCCATTAACCTTTACCAGTGATCCCAACTATTTAATGGGTTTCCTCCCTTCGATATAGCCACTATAAAAAATACTTTTTTTTTTCTAACTATGGCGGTGTCTTGAGTTCACTCCCAGATAAACACAAACTAATGACGAACAGACGTATAGCGGACATGACAAAAATGCACCGTTCGCCTGGTACATGTTTTATTTTGTTCTTTACTTCTTTAGAACTGTTGTTTTTTTTCCCCAGCTAGTTTTGTTTTTTGAAAGAAAGGAAATCTGCCCCGGATAAGATCCAAGTTTAAAGGAAATAATCTTATCTGAACAACAAATTCAAGGGCCTCGTTCTGGTTGATTAAGACGTGTCGAGGGAAAAAGAAGAAAACAAGGGGGCGGAGCCGAGGTTTAATTAATGTGCCTTTTGATGTTCGCAGATTGAAGGGGCAGCTAATTACAGTCGCCCCTAGGTGAGCTAATTTGATCGTGCCCATCAAGTGGGGAAGCTGACCTTCTGGATTGTACATAGACTGACTTTTCAGTGACCCAATGTTTGGGACTAGCATTAGATTTGTCAGAGTTGCATAAGCTTGTTCTAATTCAATTAGAACTTATATTGTGATGTGCTCTATGACTCAGAAAGTGTGGATAGGTGTAAGCAGACAGGGGCGTGCGGGCTATAGGGTCGTTTGGGCACATTCCCAGTCGGCCGGCACCCAAATGGGCTAATGGCCCGATTCGAAAGAGTCGCTTGGAATTGTACGGCCCGTTAAAACATTTAAAAGATTTTATTATATTCTCCTACAAAGGTGTGTTAGAACTGGCCCTTGCATTAAACTAATAAAGGCTCTTTGACGTACAGAGTATCACTAGTCCAGCACATTTTCCGTTAGAATTTAAAAGCTTTTATAGAGTGCTTTGTAGTGAGTAGGCTATATCAATCCATATACATTGAATCTTCTAAGCGATTAACTAGCAACCTAAGGCCATTTTTTTTTATTTTTCGTCAAGTTTCATAGTATAAACATTAGTGAGAACATAGTTGGGTCATAATAAGATAATTCAGGCTAATTTAGGTTTGGCCTGTGCGCATTGTGATTGCATATAGCTTTCCAGACTTCCAAGTTACGTTTACCCCACGCATGCATGAGTTTAATTCTCAAAGCAATATCAAACGAAACAGTTAATGAGTTAAGGAACGAGTGATGCCTGTATCGGTATCAATAGAAAGTCACTGACAGGATAGACTTTGACTGCTGTTATAACAAAAATACAAAAGGGTTAGTTAGGAGATTTAATGTGGAGATGTACACCAAAGTGATTGGTGTTTCATTATGTTGTAGACTTAGGGCTATAGTTGTTCCTTGTTGTTGTTTTTCCGTTTCTTTTTAATTTTCAATTTATGTCGTCATTGTAATTTATTCTTATTAAGTTTAACACATTTAAAACCTATTTATTTATTACAACTAGACTGGAAATGGAGATCTCGAAAATGTGAAAGACCTTAAAAAAGCTGAAACAAGTTGTTTTATAACGTAGGTATAAGAGGTGAAGTGTTGTTTTTTTAAACCTAACCTATGTAACATATGATACTATTTAGGCCTACTATTCATTATAATGTTTATTCCGAGTAATTGAACATAGTAAATGAGAGCAATTTTTAGATTCAGAATAAGAGCTATAAAGATCTAGATAATCATCTATTTAAATGTATAATCTAAAATCATAAGATGATTTTAATCAACAGGTTTGAATTATTTAGGTCTAGAATTGTCGTCGGAATTATCTCAATGAAAATTAAAAGGAAATGGCTTTCATATCATAGATTTATGTGAATATATAGTTCTGTGATTAATAGCCCATTCAATTTAAAATCCGCTAAATGGTAATGCGTTATTTCTAAACTTTAAAAAATAAAAATCTTTATTTTTTTAAGGCAGAAAAGAGCAATTTTTCAAGCTTCACGGCGACCTCCCTTACAGCTTGAAAAGAGTTACGCACATAACGATTGGTTATGAGTTTGCCTTTGTTTTCCAATCTAGGTATAATATATATAGGTCTGTGCATTTGTTTCTTTTTTTTTTTTTCATTTTGATATAATATATAATAACAATACTAAGGCTTGTCTTCGAATCCGAAGATTTACGAGGAATGCAGTATTCCAATGGATATGCAGCCCCAACTGTGACCTACATAATAGGCTATATAAATATATAGGTCTGTATCTAATACATATTCTGAATTTTTTTTTATTTTTCCGTATCAATGAACATAAAATTATCTCCTCTAGTGCTCGTCAAGTATGAGTTTTATTTCAGCATTTGTATGGAAATAAGTTTATATAGGCAAGTGTTCCGATGACTTAATTAAAGAGGTTTTGTAATTATTGATTTTATTTCGTTGGTATCTGGTCTGAGAAGCTAGTTGTGTAGATTTATTGAAGACTAAAATGGTGTCTTATTTCCAATATTACTTCCAACTAGCTGAATACAATTCATTTATTTCTTGAAGACTAAAATGGTGTCTTATTTCAGATATTACTTCCAACTAGCTGAATACAATTCATTTATTTCTTGAAGACTAAAATGGTGTCTTATTTCCAATATTACTTCCAACTAGCTGAATACAATTCATTTATTTCTTGAAGACTAAAATGGTGTCTTATTTCAGATATTACTTCCAACTAGCTGAATACAATTCATTTATTTATTGAATCGTTCACAAATTCTTGGTTTTGTTCGTCTAGATTTTAAAAGTCTGTCTCTCTCCTAGAATCGATATTGATTTGCAGTTGAGTGTACCACGAAGAGGTCAACACCCAATGCAGGCCCGGAGGTCTTCAAGGTGGGCAACGTCTTATGCTCAGGATATTCTCAGCATCGTTCTTCTGTTTCAATAAAGCACTTCTATTTCAATAAAGCACTTCTATTTCAATAAAGCACTTCTGTTTCAATAAAGCACTTCTGCAGCTCAACGTGTAAGAAATGACTTCCCGCCCCCCCCCTTTTCCCAATCGGGCTGCAGGGGCGGGACCCTAACGTAGCCCTCTCGATTTGTAATATCGGGGGTCTTCGTAGTCGATTTTCACAGAACCTTAACATTCCAAAGTCCAAGCCTGTACGAAATGGCACTGCCCTGATTAATGAGTGTAGCTCAGAATTTTAAAATGATCAACATAATATCTGACCTCAGAGAGGACTTAGTGTATCCCACGTGGCCCACTTTCCCGCCCCAGCCGCCCCATCAATTTCATTAGCCACGCCAGCATATCATCGTTACATTTTAAACTAGGGGGGAGAACACCCATTTCAAACTAGTTGCATGGGAGCTAACACCGACAAATGACTAGCCTCCGCCCGTAGCCAGTGGATACTGGCAATCTAGGATCAAAGAGAAGCAAGTAGCGGGCAGTGGAGGACCAACTATCAAATAGGAAAGGTAATCATGAATGTTGCAGTCATTTAAAGCCATCGGACAACGAGCATTGGATTCCTTGAGAAAAATACCCGTTTGTTATTTTGTACTAACCTGTGTGCGTTTTATAAATCTGAGAAATACAATCACTAGAGGAGCTTCCGCCTCGCCAAACAAAATTTACATAATGATTTATCTTCTTTAAATTTACAAGAATATTTTGTGACGTAATGAAGCGTCTCGATTGGAGAGTTTCTATGGTAACAGACCAAACAATGTCGTGATTTTTAAATCTTCATTTTCAAATTATTTGTGTTTACTTTTGTTTAATTTTGTGTTTGATCTTCTTTACTCAAGAACTGAGACGAGGTGGCCTATATGTTAGAGCACTTAATAAAGAAGCCGAAGGTTGTCTCTTTATTGTCGTTTAGCCCAAACATTATCCTTCTTGTAATGCATAGAGAGGCCAACTGGTGAACCTTTGCTACAGAAACCTACTGGCGAACATGTTCTATAGAAACCTACTGGCGAACATGTTCTATAGAAACCTACTGGTGAACCTGTGCTACAGAAACCTACTGGCGAACATGTTCTATAGAAACCTACTGGTGAACATGTGCTACAGAAACCTACTGGTGAACCTGTGCTACAGAAACCTACTGGCGAACATGTTCTATAGAAACCTACTGGTGAACCTGTGCTACAGAAACCTACTGGCGAACATGTTCTATAGAAACCTACTGGTGAACCTGTGCTACAGAAACCTACTGGCGAACATGTTCTATAGAAACCTACTGGTGAACATGTGCTATAGAAACCTACTGGTGAACCTGTGCTACAGAAACCTACTGGCGAACATGTTCTATAGAAACCTACTAATGTACCTGTGTTTTTAACACTAATCAAATGAATCTTACAATTAGATTACTTTAATGAACTGAGACTTGAGATTACTGTGCATTGCCTCTAAATCCAAAGTAGCAGATTTTTTTGTCATGTTTCAAATAACTGTTATAATAATCTTCATGATTATTTTAAATTAATACACTAGCATGGTATTACCAATCAAATGGTTTGGATTAGATGATAGATCTATAGTGTTCGTTTTGAAGAATGCGCTTACAAACTAGTTTGAAAGTGTGCAGACTGTAGACACTACAATGTTAGTCCATCCAACCAGACTTCGTTAGTACACGTTGTAAGGCTTAGTTGTTGTTTTTTTTCTTGTTAGTAAACGCGTCACGACCTCTAAATTTGCATACCACTAAATTTACATACCACGGTCTATTAATAATCTCTAAACTAGTAAATAAAGCCCGCATATTTTTTTTTAAACTCTATCCTGACCCTGGAGCAATACATCCTAAAGAACAATGAACTGAACACATTTGAATTGTTAATAGAGGCCAATAAGTGAGTACCAAAAAGATTATTGGGTGTTTTGTAAAATAAGACATAGAAACGCCTAATGTTGTTTTAACATTTCAAAGAAATTCACACTTTTGGTTTGTGTTTTCTGTCTATAGACATTTGGTGTCGTCTGCTTCTCTAGATGCACGTTGGGTTCAGTAAAACAAAAAAAAAAACGAATGTGTTGTAGTTTATCTCCCCTGTGGGTTAAATTTAAGGTGGGCGGGGGGGCGTGATGGGTTAAATTAGAATTTGCTTTGATCAAATTTACACATTTCTGAATGGCACGTGGAAGTTTTTGTCCCAGATCTTGTGAGGAAAGTATTGTACGGCTTTCCAATTTGGCCATATTGTTTGTTTGTCTTTCTTTACTGACCTTGCTGAAGTTAGTAAGGTCACAAAGTAAAGGGTTACAATGCAAAGGATGTAACTTTTTTACATATCAACTATTTCAACATAGTGAAGCAATAGTAATAGGGATATTGGAATTCACGGGCCACGAGTAAGTTTGAGGAGCGTTCAAAAGCGGGCTTTAATAAAGAAAACCTTTTTTTTGCTTCCATTTTTTATTAGGGCGTGAGAGAGATGACCTACTTCGAATTTTAAAAGAATGTTGTGTGTTTTTTGTTGATGTGTTGTTGTTTTCTCGGACCTCTTGGAATTGTACACAGAAGTAGGCCTGCATGGGGCTAAAAAAGAAATGGGAGGCAACCCTTGGCTGTAAACAATGGGCCAAGCTAATCACCTAGGTGTGTTTACTTTCACTTTTTTTAATTTCTGTCTTTCAGTCAGGCCTCAAATGTAAACACACCACTGTACAATTGTGTTCATAAATACTATATTGGCAAAAGCAAGGGTAAGTGAACTCCTAAAAAGCATGCAAAATTTTAATACAATTTTTTTTCTGTTATCTGTTGAAATTCTTTATTTGATAACAAAGTTCAAGCTATTCATGAAACATATTCTCCTTATTCAACTAAATTGTACACGAAACTGTTTCCCACACGCTGACACAATTAGTCCTTTTGTCTATCTCGGGCTGACCTACGATTAACAGACGATAAATTGTTATAGCATAAGGGGAACAACCAAACAAAATGATTTTTTTCGTTAAAATCTGTTTAATTTCCCTTTAATTTAAAAAAAAATTAGGTTGTTAAATTCACATGTGAACTAAATCAGTGTTTCTCTATCTTTAGACAGTGACCTTCATTCTTTTAGCCCTCTGAGGACGTTGGAAAGCGCTGTTGGCTCCCTTAACAGGATTCGAAGCTGTGAAAGACTTTAGAAAGCAATGAAAAAGAAAAGACACTTATTGACATAATTGTAACACACATTTCCGGTTTTATTCTGCATACTATTTACCAATTGTTTGGAATCCAAATTTGCGTATTAAATATTAATTAAATGTAGTCCATTTAGTTTCTACAAATAGTGTTTTGTGTACTAGAAAGGTTTCTATCTGGAAATATGATAGGAGAGACAGACCCTAACAATTGCGGGGCCCTATGCGAAACGGATTGTGTGGGGCCCAGTCTGGGTTGGGATGAGGATAATTTCAAAAATAAGATTTTGTATTAGAAAATACATTCGTTTTTGCAATACATTTGTATTAAACGAAAGCTGACGTTTTTTTTTGTTTTTTGTTGTTTTGTGTGTGCATACGATTCGCACCCCCTAAATGACAATTTTATTTATTTTTCAGGAGATTTCTATGAGTTTATTGGAGATTTTAATAATTTCGGGAGATTTCCATGACTTTCTGATGTAGGCCTATATTTTGAAATTTCAGGAGATTTCTAGGAGGCCCTGGAAAATCAGGAGGCCGCGGAAACCCTGTTAATAAAAATTAGTTATAATGGTTTAATTTAATAATTTGCACCTAGAATTAGCGCGGGGCCCACTGCGGTCGCATATGTTGCAATGGCCTAAGGCCGGCCCTGGAGACAGAAGGTTCCCATCCATCTAGCTAGGGGAGCAAACTTTTCATTCTAGAAGAAACAAAAAAACAAGCAAAAAAAACTAAGCTTATATAAGGGGAAAAACTATTTCATGTCATATTTCTCAATACTGCAACATTTATTTGTCTATATTAAACAAATGTAATTAATTACCACTATTTGGGTTATTTTATTGATTCGCGTGTTGTGACGGACAATGAGTGCAAATAATGCAAAGTTTCAAATTGATCCGAGAAGGAGAAGTGGGAGAAATACGGTGTATAAAAGAATCCTGCTAGACAGACAGGCAGACAGACAGTGTTAGCTAGAAAAATCACATCTCAAATTAAGCCTAATAGGCCTAAATAAAAAAGCGGTAGCACTGGCCAAAAACTTTATGTGAGAACATTAGTTACATTTAGCGAACTTAAGTCTAAAATGTACGTAATCTATGTGAGATTTACTTTGTGCTAAGTAAGACTTCTTACCATGGACCTTTTTATTTGTTGACATAACAATGTACAACAGTCGCAAGATTTTCGACCATTTTGACATAAAGTCAAGAAGAATCACGTTAGTGGAGACATTTTGAAAGGTCTTCTCCAAAAAGTTTGTAAGTCGCCATTGTTGCAGATACTTCTAGCGAAGACGTATACGTTTTCAAATAGATCTTATTAAAAATGAACCGAAATTTAAAATAGTTAAATCTGTCAATAATCTTGTAATAATATTAATAATTCAACATGGATTGATAACTACAACTTTTTTTTTCTTGTCCTTTGAAATATAAATTGACCGGTATTGCCCGCTCCCCTATTTTACGAGGACGTCGCTGTCTCTAGGAGAGGAACTCATTTTAGAAACGCTGAACTGAAGATAAACTTCAGCTTTTAAAAGAGGCACAATTATTTACAATGCTTTCGTTTTAGAAATTTTCTGTTTATTTCCCTTTGAAAATCATGTGATCATTTTCACGTGACTATTATTGTTTTGTTGTCTATTTTAGGTACTTCCTGATTTGGCCGAATTTAGACAAAGATAGTCTCTCTGTTCTGTACGCTATTAGTTTAGCCTTAGTCTTTTAGTTAAAGTCTATCATCAATACTAATCAAGATCTAAGCTTCAAGCTTATTTTCAAAAAGCAAACATGTCTAAACTGTGTGGAGCTGCAAGTGATGTCTCCGATGCCAACGATGAAGTTCACGCAATAGTAAAAGAGGTAAAATAAAGCTTGAGATTTGAAATTTGAGTGCTACTTTTGAGACTGAAACTCAGTGAAACTACTTAACTACTGAAACTGAAAGGCATAGAGTATTATAGACTCTATTATTATTGAGTATAGAGTAATATACTTTTATATAGACTAGAGACTAAATCTATTCATAGAGTAATAGATCTACATATATCAATAGTTTATAATAGTTTATTGACAATATAAACTATAACGTTATAAAGTGACAAAGTCAATAATAGTAAAAATAATTACCGTTATTGGCGTTATGTTTCATGTCTACCTACTAGATCTACTACTTGAGTACTACTACCTACAGTAGGCTACAGTGAGTTTAGTTTACAGTACAGACTACAGTACAGATCAAGACTAGAATCTGAGTCTAAATTTGTCATTCTAGTGATCTAGTCTATGTATATACTACATTCTATCTTCTATATATTACAATCTTTTACTAAATGATAAATTGAAAATACATAGACATATATAGATCTATATATATTATATTATTTCTTATTTCTTATTATTACTTAGGACTTAGATCCTCCCGCGCCATTAGGCACAAGCTGTCTCCATATAAATCTGTCACTGGTAATGTCTGAAGCCTCTTCCCACCTGGTGTCCACTGCTTTAGGTCCTCCGTGAAAATGTGGTGCCAAGTTATGCTAGGATTTCCCTGTTTCCACTTTCCTCGTAATGGCCTCTATGTCATCGCAATTCTTGGTATGCATAATTCATTTTGTCAGAGAACATATCCGCCAAACCTCATGGGACGCTCTGTCACAACCTCACTAAGGAGTCGACTTCCAGTTTGGCATGGGATTTCCTTGTTTGAGACCTGATCTCCATAACTGACTCCTGAAATCCAACTTAGTCATCTTTGTTGAGCCACATTTAGTCTTTTTTCAATTTAGGCAGATGACTTCCATGCTTTTCACTGCACTCTATTAATGGAGCCCAGCGACTGGTAGAAATGTGTAACCTCTCTTGGCTACGCTCTTGGAATTTGGTGACTGTAGTTTATATCGAAAAGGGAAGTTTTTATCCTCAAAACAATTTGTTGGTGGGGGGTTTAAACTAAAAAAATCTTTGGAGTTTTGTTTTTTTTAACAACCTAAAAACCCCCTAAGCTACGCTCATAGAATTTAGTGACAGTAGTTTGCTTTAGAATAATATTGAAGAGGGGGTTTTCAACCTCAAAACTATCTGTAGTGGGATTTTAAACTCAAAACCATCTGGAGCAGTTTTAAACTTAAAGCCCTCTGGAGGTGGGGGATTTAAACTCAAAACCCCCTTTAGCTACGCTCATTGAATTTAGAGTGAATAATTTGTTGTTTTTACTATATTGAAGAGGTGGTTTTAAATTTTAAACCAAGCTGGAAGGGGGTTTTAAACTCAAAACCCTCTGGATGGGGTCTTAATTTAAAGCCCTCTGTTGGGGGTATTTAAACACAAAACCCCTCTTGGCTACGCTCATAGAATCTGGTGACGGATGTGTGCTTTAGTCTTATGCTGAAGATAGGGGGGGGGGGTTTTGATCATAAACAGAATTTCGGATGGGGTTTTAAAATCAAAATCCCCCTTGGCTGTGCTCTTGGAAACCAAAGCCAGTGACTTCCCTGGGTGCATCCATTGTCTTCCAAGACAGAAGGACACAAGCACATCCATTTGATTTTTTAATTCATTGTAGTTATTAAAATATAAAATAGTAAACAAGTCTGTAAATATAAATTAGTATTTACAAACATAGAAGTATGTTGAAAACAAACTAAAAAATGATTTATTACCTCTATATTTTGTTTTGTATAAGAGGGAGGTTTAATCGCAAAACTCCATGGAAAAGGATTTTAAACTCAAAACCACCCCTTGGCTGTGTTGTGGCAAGTGATGGTTCAATATTAAAATCTCACCTAAAATAAACAAAATCAAAGCAAAAAATCATCAAATACCACCAAATTTTGTGCCATACTTTTACCCATGGTTACATCAGAAACATCCACGTACACTCCATAACACTTGTATTTGTGTTCTTCAAAACCTGTTGTACCAGTTCTCATATTAACTAAAAACTTATTTTTTTACTCACTTGTAATATACTTCAAATGTCACCTTTTTTTAAAATAGTTACACACAAAATAATGTACAAAGATTGATATAATAAGATAATTTTGTTTGCTGTTTTATAGATTCAATGTGAGCTCGAATCAAAGGCCAATAAATCTTTTCCAGTATTCAAGGCAATTAGTTTTAGGTCCCAGGTGGTAGCTGGTACCAATTTTTTTGTCAAGGTAAAATTTTAATTTTGTTCACTCTGCCATTTAATTTTTTTTAATAATATTTTTGTAGCATTACTACGGTATTGTAACTATTTGTTTGACAATAATAATTTAAAAAATCAACAAGTTTACATGTATTATAATTTTAATTGTGTTCTGTTACATTGACTGTCACGTAACATACAGCAGCTAGTGCATTAAGTTTATTTTTAAATTGTATTTCTGCAGCATAAATTCATGGTTATATGTTATTGATAAGTAATGACATGTTTATTTAAAACGATAATAATTTTTCTATAACCTTTAAAAATTGTTTGGACGTTACTAAAAAGGGGTCAAGAGGTAGTATAAAAAAAGTTTGGGAGCTTGAACGGTGGGTAGTAAATGTGTTTAATTCAATTGTAGTGTACATTGTGTATATTATTAAAGTGATTCCTTGTTCCAGAATAAAAGCTTCGTATTTATTGTTGAAGGATCTGAGTTTTGAATTTATAGTTTACATTTGTATCTCCGGCATCACTGTATTATTTGAGTGTTCAGTAGTTATTTGAATAGAGATAACTGTACACAATTAGAACATCAGAAATGCATTGTCTGATCAAAACAATCTCATCATAACATCAAGACATCATTGTCATCTGTCTCTCTAAATATATTGTCAAACGTATTGTATCATAGACCAAAAAAAAAAGGAATATAAACTTTGTTTCTTCTAATTTTGAATTCAAATATCTGTAAAAATCAGAAGAATATATTAACAAGGAATTTTGTTTTATTTCTTCATCCAATACTTTATATTTAACAATAAAAGAAATAATTTATATCTTTATTATTCTTGTACAGATTCAGGTTGGAGACAAGGAGTATCTTCATGCTCGAATTTTCCGTCCACTTCCCCACACTAACAAAGGACCAGAAGTACATAGTTACCTGCTGAACAAATCAAACGAGGACAAACTTGAATATTTTTAACTAGTTGCTCAGAAACTTCCACTTTTTCACATGTACTGCATTTCATTATTTTTTGTTATAACCAGTTTTATTTACAAACTAAAGCCAGGTTGTTTTTACGTGGTTTATTGCATTTTTATTTTTAATGTTTAGTTTTAGTTTTGTTATTTGCTAATGTCAAATGTATCAAATAAACTGTTCTGTGATTATATATTTGTTGTCATTCTGTTAAAGTTATTTTGTTTAGGTATTTTGATTTACATTAACATCTATTTTATTGTCCAAAAAAAAATTATAGTTTCATTTTAGTTAATACGTTTCAATGTGTTCTGTATTTACTCATATAAAATCATACAATTTAGAGACAGTTTTTGACTGTTTAGTTTAGTTGTATTCATCATGTTTCTTTGTCTTGCCAACGACTGCCTTAATTAAAGAACATCATTCAGTTCTCTCATTAACATAAAATATTTTGTGCATGTAATATACTTGTTAAGTATTATTCTTTTAATTAGAGAAATTTTAGTATTTGTAAAGAAAATCTTCATTCATTCCACCTTTATTTGTGAACAGTTTTTGTCTTAAGTTTTAAATTATAAAAACTCATTAGACTCAAGTCAATGATAACTGTGTGATAACTGCAATTTTGGTGTAATGCTGATCTCAGAAATATTCTTGTCAGTTTAATATCTTTTCTTTTTATGAGAAATATTTAAATTAAAAATATATAATATCAAAAATATTTTTTTCAATAATTTTTGTTTCTTAGAAGATATTTGTTTAAATGGCATGTGACGGAGAAAGGAACGTTGTTAACAATGTTCTAGATCAGTGATTCCCAAAGTGGTCTATATAGACCCCCAGGGGTCTACGAAGACTTCCAAGGGGTCTACGAAAGTGAAAAAATTAATTGGGGGTCTATGAGATGTCCATAGGGGTCTACGATAGTGGATTTCATTTAAGCAGGTCATGACTTTAATTTTCACACCCCGTTAATGTAACAATTTCATACACTTATAAATAGATGAATAAATAATAACAATGATAATAATAATAATCTTTATTATCCGTAAGGATTTACCAAGCAAATAAAGGTTTAAATAGCGAAATTTTGTCTACATATAACTAATGTTTAACAAAAAGAAATCTAGATTTTACAGCGTTGATTATTTATTCCCTTGTCAAATGAGCGGTTGTCTAAGTGCCTTCTTATGACCATATGAAACCAATTACACTGGAGGATTATTTGAGATGATGCCACACTGATAAAATATAAAAGTGCGAAAAAAAAAGTTCAGAATAGATCTTCAACATCATAAAGAGAAGATGGTGGTTTGAGAGCGTCTTTCAAGATCTCTTCACTTTTAGCCAAATACAGAGAACACTATACATAAAACATTGATTTTACCAGCTATTAAAGTAGTTTTAAAATCTGTTTCACAATAATCAACATCTGATATTATGAACCGAATTTCTATAAGTAACACTACAGTTCAAGGGCACATCGGTGGGATGAGTTATAGCATTAAAGCTGCAAATGGCCTAATGGTCTTAACTCCATATTTTTCCCCAGGGTTGACCTACGAAACCTTTCCCATGTTTGGGTATAGCTGCAAGGCAGCAGAGTTTGAATTCTGTTTTCCTTCTGCTAGATGGGCTGCAAGCCAAGACTAATGAGTCCCTCCTGCCCAAAGCTTACTGGTTAAGCCACCAGTTACTCAACTTTGCCCCTTCTGTTGATGAAACCAGTTCCACGAACACAATATTTGAGCCACACATGAAAGATCAAGAAATACAAGAGAAACTGCTCTTTGCGAAAACTTTTAAAATGATATTTAAGGCAAATTAATTAATATTTAATGTTTGAAGGACTACTTCATAAAACAAATAAAACTGATTATAAACGTGCAAAACAAAAAAAAAACATATCCAGTGTGTTTGATGATTCCAGCAATACATATTAATAGTTACTTTCATTGATTTAAATTTGAATTTTTATCAATTAAATATATTATAATTAAAAAAAAATTAGATCTCTCTAACTTGCAGTGTAGCTTTAAATTAGCCTACTTTTTTTACTCTTCGACTCAAAACAGTTAGAAATTAGTTTTAAAAAAATAGAGTTTATGAATTTGCAAAAATATAAGTTAAGCAGGGGGTCTACCGAAAACCAGAAAACATGGCAAGGGGTCTACGAGACAAAAAAGTTTGGGAACCACTGTTCTAGATTGTATCCAGCTATTGCTTCAATGATAGGCCTATTGGGATTGTGGCTTAAAGAGCTCAGAAAGTCAAATCTGTTTGTCATGAGAGCAAAGGTAATAGCCAACATCAGCTTAGAGTTATGCATCATGTCATTAGTCAGCCTTAACAAAGTCTGCCTCTCAGATGCCACTTAACAGTGATGGCAGGAAGGGGTGGCTGAGTGTAACAAAGCGTTAGGCTTCCAAGCTAAGTGGTCTCAGGATCAAATCTTGATCAAGACAGACCTTTTGAATTTTAGGATTATTAGGACACCCCTCAGTCCACTCAACTCGAACATTAGTCAGGGAAAGTAATGGCTTTTGGTCATTGTGCTGACCTCATGATACCCTTGTTAACCATCAGCCGTATAGATATCAAGGTCTGAAAAAGGTACCGGTACTTTACTTTTTCAACAGCAATAAAAAAATCTTTGGTATCGGTAGAATTACAATTTTACAAAAAAAAATATATTTGTCTAAATATTGATTTTGCAATTATAAACTATTTCACATGTATTTCTATTTTATACAAACATCAAATATTTGCAAGAACAAATATTTACTAGAGTTTTTTCCATGCGCCTATAGTGTAGTATAGATTTAATTTGTCTGGATTATAAATACAAATTTATAATAAAGATAATCAATGACAGCACAATCTATATCAGTGATAAATGTTGCTTTTTGAACCTTTGTGACCTTAACAATTTTGTTTTGATGAATAATTTTGAGCTAGTAAAGTATCTACTCTATTGAAGTATTCACTTGATCGAAACTAGCAGCACTACCCTCTCTTCTGGAAAGAGAATTTAAACAACACTAAAATGAGATGGATAGATAGCTGATAGTTATAGTCCTTAAATGTTAAAGACCCACTCTGCATTCCAAATATATAATACGTGTTACATAACGAAACGTTTCAAGGTCATCAAAGCAAAAACAATTTTTTTCATCACCTCTCTACAGAATACTGACAGAGTATAGAACAACTAAAATAGCTCATAATTAATCTACACAATAACGATAATCCAGAAAATTCTTGAAAGTATCGATAGGTCGTGGATTATAAAAGGGGCAAAAATTGAGACGCAACGTCTACTGTCAGTTGTTCTTCAGCTCGACACTATCGCTGTGAATTCATTATTTAAACTCATTTATATTGTAAAGAATATATGTCTAATATTTCGTATGTATGTTTCTTTAAGCATTATGAAACTAAAAAAAAGTATTACACCGGTTTCCGCGTCTGACCCCAAAACCTCTTCAGTTGGTCTTTAAATTTGGAGTATTCTGAGAAAAGTATATTATTAATAAACTAATTTAAAGCAACATTTCACACATTGCCCAAAGCAGTTATGGTCATTCTATAGAATGCCTTGTGCAAATTAGGAAATCAAGAATTCATTTCGTACTTTGCCAGACGATTTTAGGCATTCATAACATATACATTGCAAAGCCTAAATTTATATGCCAACATTCTTTGTCAGTTTGGTTGAAATCTTGTACACATTAGTTCTTCCACTTCCCATTCTTGGATCAAGTTGAAACTTTTCACAATTATTCATTGTTGATGACACCTCACGAAATAATAATAATAAATTAGTCGTAAGTATTTTTTTTTTAATGTCGTAAATGTACAAATGAAAGGGGATATAAGCCTTGTGAAAAGAACCGGGACGGTCGCTAAAAATTGTCAACTCTAGACTTTCGTTTTGACTATAAAATCTATTTTACAAATATTTGCATTGCTAAGTGGCTAATGCGTCGCCTTCCATATTGGAGGCTCGAGACCCCGAGTTCAAATTCAGGCTCGAGCAACTTTTTTTTTTAAATAGTTTTTGAAAAGCAGCAGGGAAACCCATTTTCCACATACCAGGAAAAAAAAGGTATATAAAGATAATTGGTGTCATGGAGAGTGTGTGTGTGTTTTCAAGGTGATAATGAAAAAAGAGAGCATTACTTTTTGGTCTCGGAGAATGATAAAATCACCACTAGGTCTGTCGTCATTGATGTCAAGAACGTATGACGATCTAGAGACATGACAGGGTAAAGACGTGTGTTTTGTTTGTGAGGTAGTTTTTGTTTAAATATTTGTTGTTTTTTTTTCCAAAAAATATTAAATCTATATCTCATTTCAAGTTAAATATGTGAATATTTTGAAAAAAAAAATAGAGTTTTGTTCACAAGAGAAATTTATTTAAAGATTTTTAAAGTTTACTTTTCAAAAATAGAATACAACAATTGGACCATAGCGTACTGAACATGCTATAGGTCTGAGCATGAACGTTTCATTTGACTTATTTATACTGCATTCAATTTACTTATTTATACTGCATTCAATTTACTTATTTATACTGCATTCAATTTACTTATTTATACTGCATTCAATGTAGGCTACTTATTTATAATGTATTCAATTTACTTATTTATACTGCATTCAATTTACTTATATTATTTAGCACTTAACTCCCGTAATAGTCATATGAATGGTATGTACACATGATATGGACCACTGGATCTTGTCTGAAAGTTGTCACACACGAAGACGTTGTCTCATTGAGCTGTGTCAGGGAAGAGCATTAGCTCAGATTTCGTGACAGCTGGGCTTTACGTTTAGTCATCTTGACCTTGTATTATAACCAGCGGTGATCCTTTGTGAACACAGGGACACAAAACCAAGGGCGTCTTCTCTTTAAAATGGGGGGGGGGGCGTTAAATATACATTTATATATACATGGACTTTTTTTTAAAGCGTCGCGCGCTACTTGCTATTTCTTTGAATTGTATTTTTAG
Organism: Biomphalaria glabrata; assembly: GCF_947242115.1. Lineage (NCBI taxonomy): Eukaryota > Metazoa > Mollusca > Gastropoda > Planorbidae > Biomphalaria > Biomphalaria glabrata. The sequence continues at coordinate 27,293,474 of NC_074716.1, forward strand.
AAAACAGGGCCGGCCTTAGGTAATTGGAGGCCCTAAGCAAAGCGAATTGGGTTGGGCCCCAAATGAAATAGAAAATAAACAAAATTATAGCCTACCTAAAAATACGCAAGAAATCCTGTAACTATATCAAAATCAAGTTCAATTCATATAGTGTCGATAGCACGAATGCACTTCATGGACGATTCATGATCACCAGACTAGAAATAATGTTTCGACATTTCACCAAAAGGAAGAAAGAGTGGTCTTCTAACATATGTAGTAGCTAAGTCTAACAAGTAAAGCTTTTTTTTAAAAAAAAAGGTGCCGGTGATCTACATATTTGCCACATCTAGGGCAAGCATAACCATTGCCCGCCGGTGGTCGATTAAGTTTCGCTGTCTGCGTCTGTCCTCGGAAGCGGATATTCTTTCGGTCTCAAATGTGTATCCCGCGGCCTTTGTGAGTGACCTTCATCTGTCTTGTTCTGAAGCCGCATGCAGCCAGGTGCTCTCTTCTATGTCAGCTAAGGCAAGTTGGCACCTAAGCTGGTCATTAAAGCGTTTCCGTGGGGCACCTCTGTTACGTCGACCACCTTTTAGCTCACCAAAAAGGAATGCTTTTTGCATACGTTCGTCCTCCATACGAGATACGTGCCCTGCCCAGCGTAACTGTCGGGCCATAAGAAGTCCCTCTATACAGTCCATACCGGCGTTCACAAGCATCTTTAGTGAAAGCGCTCAAGTAGTCTTAGTTGCTTTCTGTATAATACACATGTCATAGATCCATATAGAAGGGTTGAGAGAACCACCGCTTGGTAGTCATTGATTTTTGTAGGCAGGTGGAGCGATTTATTCCGCCAAACTCTCGCCTGAAGGCGTCCAAATGTACTATTAGCCCTGGCCAGACTGTTATTTACTTCCCTTGAAACCTAGGAGTTGTTTGATGCTATGCTTCGTAGAGATGTGAAGTGGTCTACCACGTTAAGGGGCTGTCCATTTACTGTGATATTTGAGGCTGAGTAGGTTACAAAGATTACAAAGAAAGTTTGTGTAATCACACAAAAACCTAAACCTTTTCTTTAAAAAAAAATATTCTTCCAGATGTAAAACTACCCTGGAACTAACAAGGCAACCAGAAGGAACATATGTTATATCAGGTGATACAAACAAGATCAAATCTGATGAGCCTCTATATCCAATTGTATGCCGGAGATCTTCGTTGTGGTGGACTTTTGACAGAATTCTTCTTTAAGAAATAAAATAGTTGAGTCCTTCAAGTAGAAAGTTTTGAAAAGATTGAACACACGAGCAATATTACACTTTATAATTCAAATTCAATAATAATAGACGTATCTTATAGCTTACAAGTTTTGAACTGAATGTACCCCGACATAAGCTTGTCTCCCCTATTGATAGGCTCTCTAATTCAGAAATGGAAGGTTCTCCAGTTTTTTGGCACTTAAAAAAAAAAAATATCTCCCCTTAGATTATTTACTCTTGTGTGCAGAAACTCGAAATTACATGAACCCAATGTTTAAATAGACTTCATGATTATACTTCTCTCGCGATATTGACGCGAACACCAAGTGACAATCACCTGATGATCCGTGACAGCAATAATTATACAGTTTTTTGTTTTTTATTGTGACCTATCCACCCTACTTTATAGTTACCCCCTCGTTGTTACACACATATATTTCAATTATATCAGCTGGCAATGCCATCTATTTGTCCATGGCGTAAGCGAGCATCATCAATCGGTCTGTAACATATGGACACTATCTGAATGAAATCGATGTCAAAGCGGGTCTCCAGCACGACCACGTCCTACTAAAGGATGCAGTTAGATTCATTGTAAAAAAAAAGTGTTTAAACACCAAGATGGAACAATGAAATTCAATACTACACCATATGACATTCTTGACATCTGCTAATGTCGCTCACTCTCCAGCTTGGATATAGCCAATTGATGTGAAACTATTGAAGCAGTGAAATCTTATACGCGGGCTGTAAGAGTTTATATCTCTTCTACTTTCACTCTCTTTCATCTCTCTCCCTCTCTCACTCCCTCGTTCTCTCTCCCTCAGACACATAAGTAAACAGATAAGTTGACATCTATCTCCCTACCGTGTTGTTCTAAGAGGATAACAAGGGGACAAAAAATGCCATCAATTAAAACTTGTTAATGTTGGACATAACATGCGTTTCATATCACGCACTGGGCAAATGATCTTCCACGGCCTCGGACATACACCAAATAACAAGAGCAACGGTGAGTCTTTTTACCTTCATTTCCTTTTTATTTTATGTTTCGGGCTACATTCAACTCACACGCTGGCTTAGTGTTGTGATGGAGAAGTTCGATCAATAACAATAAACAATAAACTACATTTCTAAAGATAACGGCATGAGATCATTTTAAGACGAATATACAACGAAAATAAAAATGAGACTAGAAAAGAACCATCTCTCCCAGGAGCCAAGCTCTGAGCCTACAATCTCTTGAGACAAGAAAAGAATCGTCTCTCCCAGGAGCCAAGCTCTGAGCCTACAATCTCTTGAGACAAGAAAAGAATCGTCTCTCCCAGGAGCCAAGCTCTGAGCCTACAATCTCTTGAGACAAGAAAAGAACCATCTCTCCCAGGAGCCAAGCTCTGAGCCTACAATCTCTTGAGACAAGAAAAGAATCGTCTCTCCCAGGAGCCAAGCTCTGAGCCTACAATCTCTTGAGACAAGAAAAGAATCGTCTCTCCCAGGAGCCAAGCTCTGAGCCTACAATCTCTTGAGACAAGAAAAGAACCATCTCTCCCAGGAGCCAAGCTCTGAGCCTACAATCTCTTGAGACAAGAAAAGAATCGTCTCTCCCAGGAGCCAAGCTCTGAGCCTACAATCTCTTGAGACAAGAAAAGAATCGTCTCTCCCAGGAGCCAAGCTCTGAGCCTACAATCTCTTGAGACAAGAAAAGAACCATCTCTCCCAGGAGCCAAGCTCTGAGCCTACAATCTCTTGAGACAAGAAAAGAACCATCTCTCCCAGGAGCCAAGCTCTGAGCCTACAATCTCTTGAGACAAGAAAAGAATCGTCTCTCCCAGGAGCCAAGCTCTGAGCCTACAATCTCTTGAGACAAGAAAAGAATCGTCTCTCCCAGGAGCCAAGCTCTGAGCCTACAATCTCTTGAGACAAGAAAAGAACCATCTCTCCCAGGAGCCAAGCTCTGAGCCTAAAATCTCTTGAGACAAGAAAAGAATCGTCTCTCCCAGGAGCCAAGCTCTGAGCCTACAATCTCTTGAGACAAGAAAAGAATCGTCTCTCCCAGGAGCCAAGCTCTGAGCCTACAATCTCTTGAGACAAAACCATTTCTTCAAGTAGATCGTGAAAAAGTGTTGTCATTTCAATGTAGGCCCGATCTGTAAAGATGTGTAGCACAACTTACACATGTCTGTAGGACTTTGTTTTATTTGATTTGAAATAATTATCTTAAAAAAAAAAAGCAAGCAGGAATAATAATTGCAAAGACTTTCAGATTTAAATTCTACCCATTCTCACGGCCTACGTAAAAATACACCAATCAATAAACTTCACTACACAAAAAGATTTATTTACCTCTGCACGACAAATGAAGCCACTTCTGAGAAACAAAGTAGGCCTAGGTCTCTGTTTGGATACTCAAGTCAATCTTAATTAAAAAGTATGGCATTAAGTTGATTGATTGAGACCACTTTGAGAAACTTTTGACTGGGAAGGGGGGGTAGTGCGAGTTTTTCCTAGGCCTAAAAAGTTGGAAAGAGTGATAAAAAATAAAGTAGGTCTATTAAATGTAATGTTTTATATTTTAAAGTTTAAACATAAATTGAAAGAGAGTCATAGGTTATAGGCCCAAATTTATTTATACAATTGACAAATCTGAGACTGAGGCAAGGTTTGGAAAAGGCCACTAGAAAAAAAAAATATTTGGGCTCATAATTCATCTCATTTGTTCCACTTATACTTGTTATACTAAAAGTCTCCTAATCCCCCACCCCCGAAAAAATCTTTCTTTAAATAATTGCGACAAAATCATGTCAGATAATAAAATTGTATAACCTGAGGAGCTACATAAAAACTGTCGCCAAATCCTGTTTTAAAAGTCATGTTTTGGGGGAAAAGAGGAGAGAAGGTAGAATGAAAACGTTTCATCTGGTACAGGTCCTGTCTCTTTTATATTTATTACTAATGTTTGCATTTGACTTTTAAAACAAAGGGGGGGGGGTGACTCTTTAAAAGAAGATAATATCATCAGCACCACGGTCTAACCTGGTACCGACAACCTTCTCTTATTTTAAATTTAGCCTCCAAATGATTGAATTTGAGGTTATTTGCGGTGCAACATAATATACAATGGTGTTATAATATCAATAAGTAGCATATATTATATAGATTTTTTTACTAATTTTGTTCACAAACTTTGATTTCTGCACAAAAATTAAACCGTCCCCCTCCTCGTTGGGTACAAAAAAAAAAGGGGGGGGGGTAGATGCAATCGTTCCTCCCAACACTCCACAAAGCTTACCAGAAGGGGTGGGCGACATACTATAAAAATTAGTTAAAATATAAATAATTAGTATATATTACTAAGATAAGTAAATAATTTTGCACTCAAACTGTGTGATGTATCTTTAGTTTCACCCGCCAACCATCGGACTAGTGAGGGGGGAGGGCAATCGCCAGTATCAGCCAGTCTATGGTTTTTGACTAATGAGAATGCCTATATTTTGCCTATTATAGTAGTAGTTGTTTAAAAAACGAATCGTACTATTTTGGTTAACAACAAGCAAAATATTTTTTTTTAAACTTTAAAAAAAAAAAAAAAAGATTATCTAAGGGGAAGAACTCTATATTTACAACTATACATCTGAATAATGTAGAATTTATTTCTTTATCGATATCAAACAAAATAATCACTCATAGACGGTCCCTAAAGGTCCGCGGTTTGGTAGGCATTGCATCCTTATGCACGCCTAAAAGCTTAATCTAATCCTAGAGTGGGTATATGTGAAATGGTGGTATCTGGCAGCATATGCGCCTTTTAGAACAAGATGACCTATGGTGAATCTAAACAGGCCGAAACAATCGATAATAGCACTGAGCTAAACTTTGAGGGCACTGCGGGGAGTCAGACGAAACAGTGGCACATATGAGTATCCCCATCTCCGAAAACTGAAGGAAAATGTGTTTGCAATGTCAGTCGAAATGTAGATTGAAGCTATAAGACAGCAGTTTATTGCCAAAGCACTGCGGGAGTTGTAGACTTTCCTGTTATGACGCCGGAGTAAATCTCAGGTCAAAAGACTGATTTCAATATAGGCCTACTTAGCAGAATGAACATCAGCGGACCTTTAGGGACCGTCTATGAGTTTGAGTGACACTAACTCGGCTAGTAATTCCGGTAATTAGCAGAGATGAAACTGCACAACGTCAAAACGTGAACTTTCCAGGAAGACTATAGGCCCGACATCCCCTCCACCACACCCCCTTTTTTATACGTTTCCTTTCCCCCCTGTAATACTATTCCAAATGCTCACATAGGATAAACAAAATCTGTAAATTATAGATGTAATGTCAGATATTTCATAACACCGGAGATAGAAGTATTCATTCATTTATTCTTTTTCTCCTGTCTGAGCGTGTCAAATATTATTTTCAGCAAGAACAAGGGAAACGTGTTTATATGTGAGTATGTATGTGTGTGTGTGAAGGTTGTCTGGAGAGTTCTGAGTTTACTGAATTCTAGTGGGCAATTGATACATTTTATAATTAGACTATGAAGGAACTTCAAGGAATGGCTTCTCTTTGGCTATAGGGTGGACAGGCCTAAACGGACTAGCGATAATTACCAATATTAACGTAAGAATTAGTATTCCATCTAAACATATTGTAAATGTATATGCAAAAAAAAAAAAAGTATAATTTTATTATAATTAGCCTATATGTTTTTAAAGTTTCTTTCTCATTACATACTTAAAACCCGCCTGAACCCTGCTCTGGGAGCCTACCAACGCACTCCCTGATCCCAAGCTGCATAATTGGGGCCGGGTTGGGGAGCAAACGATTTTTTTTTAACTGAGGGGGGACGCCAATGGTAAAAGTTTGAGAAACTGTACCATATAGACCTATATAGGCCTATGCATTGAAAACCTATACATTCTTTATTGAAGCCTCTCTGGATATTTGTATTCATAAGTTAAACCCCATGAAGAACTTTAAATAAAAAATATGTCAAATGTCAATCATCGACACAGCTCATTATGCAAAACAAAGGTAAAAAAAAAAAAAAAAACCCGCCTGCTCACCACTGCTTTTTAACTTATTTTTTGTGGGTGTGGCAATGACTCATCCGTTGTTTAAATTTTGGAAAGTTTATTAAGAAAATATCTCATTAAATTCTTAAACATCAAATAGAATTGAAGAAACAGTATTCACTTCGTTTTCTTTAATTTGAATGATATTTACTTAAGATGGTTATTTTAAACAAAAGTGTAGACGCCATAATATTTTGTTTATCAATCCCGATCCCTAATCTCCTTGAGATCGGAGAACCTCGTGCGAGCTGTCCGGACGTTTCCTGTTAAATTTATCGTGACGTCATGCCTTCAGAAAATGGCGGATACCTCAGAACTCGATGGAGTAGAAAATAAAGGTAAACTTTACTGCATTCGCTCATTGTTTTATTGTGATTTCTTTTATTTTAATAAGTGTATTAAAAGATATATCTGTTAAATTAATACAGTTTTAAAATTCGCATGGCTGTTTTCATATATTTCGATAAGTACATGTAGAGCCTAGGCCTAGGGCCTAGAGTAGAGGTCTATAATATAAATAATGTATAAATAAATAGTAGACTATAGTATAATACTATAAATATTAGATATCTATATAGAATCTAGATCTAGTATAAAATAAAAAGTGTTCTAGATCTAGACTCTAGATTCTATAAACTTAAACTAACTTTACTTTAGTAGTTTAATTTTAATTAGTCTTAGTCTTACTCTTCTTAGTCTTAGGTCTTAGACTTCGTCTTTACTAAGTGACTAAGACAGTCTAAGAGTAAGAGTAAGACTCTAAACTGTCTCTTTAGTCTTTAGTTTAGAAGTGACTCCTCTAATAAGACTAAGAGTCTAATACGACTAAGTTCACTAAGACCTTAATAAGACACTTAAGTGGTCACTAAGTTATTATATAGATATATAGATCTACTAAGTAAGAGTAAAACTGTAGTCAGTAGTAAGACTAACTCCGTCACTAAGTAGATCTAGATCTAAGTTGAAACATTTGTGTCATAGTCTTATCTACACTAAAACTGTCTAAACTGTCTCTTTAGTTTAGAAGTGCAAGTGACTCCTCTAAGACGACTAAGTTCACTAAGACCTTAAGCCTTAAGTGGTCACTAAGTTATTATAGATCTACTAAGTAAGAGTAAAACTGTAGTCAGTAGTAAGACTAAGTTGAAGAGAAGACGACTGAGTAACGTGAGTAAGTCACTAGATCTAGCTAGACTCTCTACTAGACTTTCACCATACTGAGTATCAATAGTATTAGTAAGTAAGTAAGTAGTATCACTATCAGTATAGAGTAGATTCAGATCTAGACTACTCTAGTATTGAATCACTAAGACTAGAGTAGAGTCTAAGTCTAACTTACTAGATTCTAGTCTAAGTGTCTCAGTCTTAGTGACTTAGTGTCTTACTCTTAGACTTAGACTAGACTTAGTCATTCTACTCTTAGTAGTCTTAGTGTTAGACGACTTAGTACTCTACTCTTAGTAAACTTTTAGGACTTAGAATCTAGATCTAGTAAGTCCTAAGTTTACTAAGACTTAAACTTAAGAGTAGTATATCTATGTCTATAGTATATTATAACTTCTGACTTATTTCTCAGTTTCTGGATTGATAGATAGATCTAGAATCTAGCTAGATCTAGATTTTATATAAATTTATATAAAATCTAGATCTAATCTCTAGACTACTCTAAGTCTACTAGAGACTAGATCTAAGATATAGAATGACAAATGATAATAGATTTAGAGAATCTAATGATCTATTTCTAGAATCTAGATCTATATAGTTATATAGTATGGATTCCATCTCTAGACTCCAGATGAGTCTAGATTCTAGAATATTCTAAATCTAGATCTATATAAATAATATTTAGATGTAGAGTTAGGTATCTAGTCTGGTAGATCTAGAATAGATCTCTAGATTATTCTCTAAAGATAATCATAATTAGCTTTCCTTAGCCGACGTGGCTGTATAATCAGGGTCTAGCTGCAGACTAGGCCGATGACATAACTTCTGCCTCCTCCTAACAGGGGGCTTCTATCTTTCTGGATGTTGATGCTAGTGAACTCCGAGTCTGGGGTCGCCACGTTGTTAAGGCCTCCGCGCGGTGTTGATTCTTGGCAATATGTCTAGTGTAGATCTGACTGGAAGTAACGCTGAACTCAACTACTTCAGTAACACCGGCGAAAGGCCAAAACAATCAAATATGTAGTCGACGCTGATATGTTGTTCTATAAAGATATTTAATACTCCAGAAGGGAATCGTCCGATGTCAGCTATGTCAGTAAATCCGTATATCTATTGTACTCAAGTCTACTACTCTATAAGAAGCGTCTTCTTTTTAGTGTCGCTTAGAGCGTTCTTGTTTTTAACCAACTTTACGTCATCATCGCTAAGTAAAACTTTACCCTATTCCCAAAACAAATAACTAATTCCTAATCATGTCATAACAGTATCTAGTCTGGTAGATCTAGAATAGATCTCTAGATTATTCTCTAAAGATAATCATAATTAGAATAAAGATGAGTCTACACTAGGACACTAGACATTTATCTAGAATCTAGATTAATATAATTATATAGATAATATAGCTGTAGTAACTATTATGTATTCATCTTCTAGATTTACAGTAATCTTCAATCATATCTAAAACAAAACAACTAGAGCTCAAGGTATAGATCTAGAACTAATTTTTTTGTAATCTAATATTCTGGAGTCTTTTTCTAAATCTTGATTTAAATGTTTAGGTTTAGGACTTAAGTAGATCTCCAGTCATTCTATCTAATCTAGAAAATTGCTGCTTGATTTCATGAGTAGACTGCATAGTTCCATTCCAACTTTTAAGATAGTTAACTAAACTAGCTGGACTCAGGTTTGAGACTTAAAAGTTAAAATAGACAGTTTGATATCAGCCAGTGGGATTAAAGAGAAATGGTATTATTTTATCCCAGTCTGTGCCAAATTTACATTGGTAGAAAACTATAATATTACATAATTGGTAATAAACTTGTGTCTATACATTAAATAAACACTCTTCATATCTGGGCAGCATACTATCCAAAGACACATTGTTGAGATATAGATATATATATCTTGAACTGACTGTAGGCTAAAGCTAGCAGTAGTTTTTTACCACTGTCATACAATATTGTGATGTAATGGAATTCTCTGTCTACACCTATCCTCCGTGGGACGATCTTTGCCAAAAGCTCTTACTTGTATCAAGGAGAACACCTGGTAGCATATGAAGGAGACATATGTAAAACTCTTTGACTTTACAAATTTGAGAGCAAATAGAAAGCTCTGTTGAAGATGGTGAAGGTGAAAACAAAAAAAGAGAACTTTGACTTTGTCTGGATTAGAAATATATATATATCTAGAATCTACAATATATATATATATATATATATATGTGTGTGTGTGTCACAGCTGATTTTTCAGGAGCAAGGTTAAATACTGTGCTTTTCTTTATCTTTGGACTGTTGCAGACACATGAACACATGTTGTTGATATTTTACCAAATGAAAATATTTTCTCCTTTACAGGTTGCAAAGATTTTCGTAAAATAAATATAGTTTAACGACAAAAAAATTGTATTCAACACTCTAACACTGCTCTCTTTTCTTAAGTATGTTCTTCCATAGATTTAATCCATGATTTTTTATCTAATCTAGGCTTTGTCTCCTTGATAAATTTCTCTCCCTTTGTTGCAAGCTTCAGGAGTGTTGGAACAGATTTAAATACTACTCTAAATTATTAATTATTATATAATTCTATTGGGATATTTTGCATCATCTTCCATGACCACAATTGAATTGAGACTTGGCTATTTAGTATTACTTCTCCTGTCTATTTTAGAGTACAATACCTTTTTATAAACAGATTGGATACTCAAAATCCTGTGCTTGACTAGGTTTTAAGACAAACTTACATATAATGTGCATGCGTTATTTTCTTGTGCAACAATAATTAAAAAAAAAATGATCACTCACATTAATTTAAAAATATTTCTATTTAATTTTTTTTTTTAGCAAAATATATTGCTTAGATTACAGGGGTTCTAACTTATTAAAAAATAATGATTAAATGCCATAAACTTTCAAAAAATAATTTTCAATACTGTTTCAAATTTATTTTAAAGATAAGGCTTAAGTTTGTTCATATGAAAGCTCTCACACATTGCTGCAGCATTTAATTAAAAGAAATGTACATAAAGTGCATTTAGTATAGATGTTCATACATTGCAACACAAACAGAAAAGAAATTCACAATGAGGCAGATGTCAAATTTGACTGTTTCCTTAGAAAATATTACCATGGGTGTTATGCAGCTATTGACTTAACTGTTTCTGGTATATGTCAGGCCATAGTACATAGGACAAATAGATCTCAAAAATTTCCAGAATTAAAAATACAAGTCTTCACAGAGACACAAGGCTTTTTAGTTTTCATTGTAATTATCATTTGACCACAGATGAACATTTTTTAAAATAAAAAATTTGGATACATTAATTTAGGCTTAGTTTTTCAAAGTAAGAAAATATCAAAGTCATTAATTGAAGTTCTCATAATTAATTATAGTAGTTATATAGTCAGCCAGTGATTTGACAATTTATGTATCATGTCTGGAAAGAAAATAGGCCCAATTATCCCGACTACTCATCTTACTGGTAAAGGATAATCATAACTAGCTGATAACTTTCTCTGATTGTCATTAACAATCTGAACTTCCAATGCCACAAGCATAATATAATATAAATATTAAAAGGCATCTTAAAATTACTTTACTCAATAATATAATAGTGTGTACTTGTCAATTTGAAAATAGTATTCAGTTAGAACATAACTAACTACTTGTTAGGTTTCCTTTGAGTCTTGTGATCCTTTGATCAATTATATCAACATGTTTTTGACAGTTATATTCTGACCTATCATGTGGCCAGCTCAATAAGGGTCAGCTGTCTTTTCTCAACTTAAGTCAAATTTTAATTGTAGCAGTAAAGGCTTAAGGGTTTCCTAAAATTGGGAATTCAGATTCTCAACCATCACAATTGTTAAACTGACCAGTTATATATCTATACTTTCCTATTGTCACACTTCTAAATATATATATATATCACAAATTGTAGGCTTTCTGAACCATCAATTCAACTGACCTACATAAAGCAATCAATGGCAGCTGGTGGTGTGATTTTGTTTGCAACTGTGACCCAAGTGATTTTATTAGTGTGTTGTTGTTTTTTTAATGGTTGAACAGACAGATTGGGCAAAAGTCTTGTATTCTTGTTTGTCTAAGATTAAGACTGTATTGTGAAATTATCACCATGTACCATACCTGCTAAGTTTAATGGAGATTTAAGATAAGTTGTTATACATTTATATTCCAAAAGCCTAATAGTGACTAAATCATTGAATAAAGAACAGTAAAGCTCAAATAATGTCCTCTAATGACAATGAATGTATGTGCCTTGCATTGCATGAGACTGCTACATCAAATCAAATTTCAAGTGTCCTTACAGACTGATTATTTCCTTGGTGACACCCACACATGGGTGCTTTGTCTAAGTGTACTTAGTTTTTGTAGAAATCAGTGACATCCTGTTCTAAGTGATACATTGTGTGATGATAGCAATCATCCTACACTGAAACACTCTCGTATTTCCATTGTTATCTCTGACTGGTTTCAGGTGTTTCACCCATAGTTCTTTCTTCACACTATTGAAAAAAAAAAAAAGAATCACATATTTTGTCATTTTAAAATAACTGTAAGCCTGCACTAATGCATGTATACCAAACGATTGAGTACCTGTCAATCACTGCAGGCAATGTGATTTAATGGCCAGTACACTAATTGTAGGAAATGTTTTGTTCAGTTCAAGAGCGGCCAGAGAGTCTCAAGTTATAAAAATATTTCTGATTCTTGTCCCCTACCTGATCTCATCTAATGTGTGCATTCTGTTTTTATCTCTTGAGCTGCTTCATGCACACTGATAGACTTTCATTTCTTTTTTTTTTTTTTTTTCATTGTGATAACAAGTTTTTAAAGATGTGAACATTGCATTGGTGAAATGAATGCTTGCCTCATTGTAGTGTTTCCTGTACTGTTGGTTTGGTGTTTCTGTAACTTGGTTTTTAATGGGTAGATAACTATCGACCCCCCCCCCCCCCAAACCCTCCTCCTATTTCAGGCTGGCTTGGAACATTCCTTGGCGGAGTTAAGATATAACTTATTGAATGTTTAAATGTTATTTATGATCTTCATGTTTTCTTATGTAGTCTCTGTTAACTAAATATTATTAGGCAACCTTTTATTATTAAATTATTATTATCATTTAATTAATTATTATTCCAATTAACTTGTTAATACTCGTTTGTTACTTTGTAGACAATATGAGGAAGGCTACTTTATATCAGTGGACATGGAGGACTTTTTTTTGTTGGTCCTATAGCATACCTTTCTTATCTCATGTCTCCCGATGACCTCATATAGGTCACGCTCTGATCTACATAATATAACACAGGAGACCAACCATTCACGTGCAACATATGTGTGCCTGCCCCCTCCTCCACACACTGCTAACTCAATATTACCCATCTGGTGAGTGTGTTATTCTTACCTGACCCGGTGAAACTATCCCCACCCTTTTTGCGGCTGTTAGTAGTGTTGATGTATGTTTATGTTCAAAGCCTACTAGTTTGTATTTCCTCTCCAGGACATACCAATAGAGCCCGTGTTTCAATTTTCCAGGAGGGGGAAGTTACTGTGGGTATAGAACGTTGTGTTTTTTTTTTCCTTGTTCTTCTATGAAGTCGGTTTTCTTAATCTCATTAAAGTAGTAATAAAACATGTTATTTGCGTACTTTTGTTTGCTATCTCCATGAGTTGATGGTAAAGGTAACTTGCTGGCTAAAGATGCCTTTACTGCCTATAACAGAAAGTCCATACACAGGATAAAGTGTGCTTCAAATTTGAGGTGTAAAAAACGCATTTTCACATTAACATAAGTAGTGAAATCAAACTTGTTTTTAAAATTTAACACTAATCATGTAGCTCAGGAAAATTAGACAAACTTTCCTGCTGGAGGTTGAGATTTCAGGACTTCTCTGGGGAGTCCACTAAGCGCTAACGTTGTTGGTCAGTTTAGAGACCTCGCTGACAGAGCTAATCCAAAGGAAGACCCAATCTCATGTCATAAATAAAAATAAAGGAGGGGGGATTGTCGATTTTCTCCTACATCTAAAGCAACAAATAGAATTGTGCTCATTGCTTCAGCCTTCTTTAAGTTTGACCTAACTAGCTTGGACTGCACTGTGAAGCAAAAAACCTCCCGTAGAACTCTTGAATAATACGCTTTTATATATTTTAATGAACTCTTATTGATTGTGTTCACTTTTTGTTTGCCCATATAATGTTCTGAGAACTCTCCAAAACAACTAAAATGGCTGTATGAGGAAAGCGTTACCATCATTTTTTTTAGTCCCTTGTTTAGTGTGACCTTGAAGTGTGTGGAAGGAAAATAGTGCTTTTAGTGAATGAAGTACTTGGTGTTAGATTGGTAGGTTCATTGTACACCTTTTTGTTTGATCCCCCATCCGCCTTGGCGCTTAAATCACATTGCCTGTATTGACAGGTACTCTCTCGCTTGGTAGCCATGCATTCGTTTCTTACACGGCATGACGGTCTTGCCCTAACCCTGTCGTCATTGGTTTATTTCAATCTAGTTCATTTGTTTGTTAGCGTAATCTGTGAGATCTGTCTGCAATGATGTGTGGCTAGCTTAAGTTTTTTCTCTTAGTTCTCTATCAATTGCATATACATTTAATTGAACATGTCGAATTGCTTGCACCCCATAGGAAGATGACATGACTGTGTTATTGCGCCTTGTAATGTATAGTAACAATAGCAGGAAATTCCTTCGCACGGAAGTTGATGCTGCGCTAGAAGATGGATTTTTTTTTGTCACCATACTATTCACTGAATTTTCCGATCGATAAGTATTTTGCGATCTTCACTTCTGGTTAGTTCTTGGCCTGGCTATGATGGGGTGGGTTGGAGTGATAACACCAGTTGATAAATAAACATTAAGTCATGTCAGTAATTCCCTGATGTTTTGTGCACTTTAGAAAGACTAGCCTGAACATAGAAACCAATATTCGTGTCTTATTTATGCCTTTTTTTGTTTCTGTGTGTCCTTGTGTTGGACCATTGGGTTTGGAAATGATGTAACATTTTATTTTCTCTATTACACATATTAAGCGTGGTACTCAATACTAAAATGTGTTTCTTCTTGGTACATCTAGACCTATATGTGTATCACTTGCTAACCCGTGGACACTTACTGGAACATTTTAACGGGCTGGGAAGAACTGAGTAGACTATGGAACAGTCGTTTTATTGTTATTATCGGTAGCTCATTTTCCTCCTTCTCTGCGACAGAGGATAATGGAAATCTCATACTTTAGTCTATACGAATCAAAGTGCTAATCTCTCGACTCGTAAGCTAGCACTTCTAGCAATATATATATATATATATATATATATATATATATATATAGATAGATAGATATAGATATATATATATATATATATATATATAGATGGATATATATATAGATAGATAGATAAGATAGATAGATATAGATAGATAGATAGATACAATTTTATTGCGATATTCAATTATGATACAGTGTCTTGTGTATAGCTGATTGTATTGTGGTCTTGACCCTACCGATCACAAATCAAAACGTACATTCACATTTATAGGGCTACAATCTTTTGGTCCTCTTCTTTCCAGTTATTCTATGCCAGTATATTACTGGAACATTTGCAATGCTAAGTGCACTTGCGATGTTTCTAAGATAATTGCGTAGAAAATGAACACCTTCGTTTCTTTTCAGGCTGTAGGAGGTTAGGTAGACAGTGGGTGAGGTTAGGTTGTACATCTTGTAGATCATTATTTAAACAAATATTTCAATTGAAGCAAAACGTCTCAGCTACTCTGTATTATTCCCGCCTGCCAAACTACCACTCTAGGACTTAGGCCTTAATGGTTCAACTATTTGTTCGTTATCAGGAAGGAAACCCACGACCTATATATATATATATATATATATATATATATATATATATATATATATATATATATATATATATGTATCATGCACAACTATTGAATGTACATGTACTTTAGCACGTGGTGTGTCTATTTCTTAACCCTACATGCCTTTCAACCGTATGTGCATTTGTCTGCCTGAGAAACAGAAATGAAGTCTCATTCTGAAATAGTATTTTATTTCAGTATGTTTGTCGGTTGTCACTCTCTGGTCCTTTTCTACAAATATTTTATTCTTTTCCATTGTTTTCTTCTGGTCCTATCATTTTTTAGCATTGACTTCGATCGTTCGTTGTAGGCTGTAATGCTTTAGCATTAACTTGAGAACTTTCTGAATTCCGAGCTTTGATGTTGTTCTAACTGGCTAGCTTGAAACTTCTTGCCTCGCCACACAGACTTCATTATTTCACTTTGCATTGACTTTACGCCGCTTGGTATTTTGGAGGCTGTTCACTCTAGTTTAGAATATAACTTTATATATTCTGACGTTTTTGATCTTATGTGTAGCGTACATGATAGAATGGACGGCCTTGTATTTTATATGAATTATAGCATCTGCCCTTAGGCGCCATATTGCTTTAAATACGAAGAACTTTTCAATGTATCTTAGTTTATGTAAAAAATAGATACTCCTTTGTCCATTGTTTGTCTACTTTCTATATGAATAGTAGACGGTAGACAATATCTGGCAGGGTATCAAGTTACTCAATGGTTTGTTGTAGCCAGAGTCTTGTGGGATTTCTGTAAAGAATAGGAAATGTTGGCTTGTAAGGAAAAAAGTATTAGAAACTGTCTACCCGTAGACAGTATTAGAAACCAGTCTTAAAATAACATGTAATGTGAGTTGTAATTGTCTCGACTATATTGTGCTCTATTATTTTCGCTGAGACATCCCAGGTCTGTGTAGAAGGGCCTGCCCGAGTGTGTGTTGTCCAACTGACTAGGTAACGCTTGCTATTGATTTTGGTGGGTCGCGTTATGAATGTTGCACCACACAGCGATGGGGGCTTGAATTTGTCTGTGCCTCCAGGGGCTTCTTGGATGTTAGCGGCAGAAAAATGATCACGCTTGGCGGAGACTATGTTTGGCGATCTTTTGTATTTGTTAGTTCTTAACACTTACTGTTAGTGAATTATTGAGAGTGGACTCAAACAAAAACAAACAAAAAGTTTCTGTAATACTGTTAGACACTCTCTTTGTTTCTTGTCACTCTAAAAAAAGAAATAGTGTGTTATTGTCTGTTTAATTATAGTACATGGTGTCTGAGTAGTAGTAAAGCGTTTAGCTCCAGAGCCGAAGGTCTTAGCTTTGAATATCGGTGAAAGTTGGGATTTCTTTTTAGGACGTCTTTGAGACCACTCATAGTTAGCTAGCCACATATGACACCCTCGTTAAACGTTGACTTAAGTTGACTTTAAAACCATGTGCCCCTTAGATTGTTAGGTCTGAAAGAGGTACTTACTTTACTTAATTATAGTCTAAAATACTTGAAGAACTTAATGACAAAGTTTCTATCTAATAAACATGTCTATGACGCTCAGCTAGATTTATACAAGTTCCTCATCTCTAGTATTCATATTCACACCAAATAAATCTTTCGTTTTTTGTTTTTTATATTGATAAGTTTGTAAAAATATGTTTAGATTGCTGTCTTTTTGGGGTAACAAACCCTGTATAAAGTTCTTTGCCCATATTTTGAGGAGATGTTGCTATGAGCACAAGGCATGCCGTGCCAGGTGTAGCTTGGAAGTATGGTCCCTGTAACACGATCTTATCACTCACACTTACCCGCTACCCCCCTTTTTTTTTTATCTTGTCAGTAATCTTAAGCTTCGACACTAGTCAAGAGACACGTTGACCTTATCTGCTCTTGGGAGCAATTGCTACCTACCAATACACTGCTCGTCTACCTGTGTTTAAACAAAACTCTTACTATGAATGAACTCCCCCCCCCCCCGCCCCATTTCTGTTTGAATGCCATAGAGCCTCTCACTCGGAATGTGCAAAGCGGGTACTAGAAAGGTATTCTGTGGTCCCTTCTCAAACATTGACAGGACCATTGCCTGAGCTCAGTGCACCTGAGATAAAGTCTTATAATGGATTTCAGTTTCTTTGTTTCCAGTCTATTGCATTTGACTCATGCATAACTGATAGCGAACCTTGTTGTTGCCTAATTGTAAGTTTTACACATCCAATTTATAGAATGTATTCCAGCAGCCTCATATTGACTTGATCAAACTGAGATTTCTTATTTTGTAATAGATTTACCGACAAACATAAACGTTTATTCTATGTTAAAGGTGTACCTTATAAATGACATTTTGTTAAATTGCCTCGATTAAAGATTATTATGGTTTGATTTGTGCATTACAGATGTCATTTGTTTTTGTCTAAATCTATCCCATCCCCTTCTGATTTGTGGCATATCTGCCTTCCGCAATCCTTCTACACCAGCGGTTCTCAACCTTTTAACCTCGACGACCCCCTTTTTACAATCTTACTCTTCGGCGACCCCCATCCACACAGCAATAGAAGAATAGACATGACAAAAACAATCCATATTTTCGATAAGGGGGTCGCGACCCTCAGGTTGAGAGCCCCTGTTCTACACTATCTGCAGTGAAGTAACCTTCATAGAACTCTACAGCATTGGATATAATTGAACGTACACTGTCAGTGTAGAACTGTAGCCTACTAATTTATACCATTCGGTAAGCTAATGTTGATCTTGTTCTTTAAAGATATTTGTCTAAGGCAGTGTTATTATAATAACAATATGTATCGAGCCGGATTGAATCTTTCGCTGGCCCAGAGTTGACTTATCACTGGTCTAGCTAGAGTATTGTTTGCTTGTGCTCTTTAAGAATTGCAACTAATAACCATGTAAACTTAACTTGTTATTGAATGAAATCAAGCGCTGTTACTTGGTCAATTTATAAGATACCGACGTCTTAGAAAGTAAATCTAGTTCTCTACCGCCAAGCCCTGATAGTCGATCGATTACTTGAACTTGTTCCTTGGTGTGCAGTAAAACTGAGAGTACAAATGATGTTCAATATTGAAGCTGTCTAAACTTCACGGAATGATCTGTTGTTCTAATCTTTAATCCAGAAACAAAATGCAGGGTTCAGTCCTAACAGCTTAGATTAGCATCTTTAACATAGGTAGAACTCGAGTTACTCGACCTTCGAAAGCTGCTCGTCTCGAAGTTATCGCCGCCGCTTTGGCTCTTGATCAATATCGTGTCTTTAACCTACGTCTAATATAGTGTTTAATTCTGGTCGAATCCCACTCTTCCAGCTTCAATCTGTCCCTGACCTAAATCCGTGTCGTGTCCCGACAATTGCCTCGCAGTCTTAGTGTCTTATTTGCTTTCCCTTAAATAGTATCTTGTACTATCTATGGAGACTAATTAGTCCAATACACACCAAACTGTCAGGTAAAAAGTCATTGTTCTGCGTCTCCGCTGTTGAATGGATTAGTGGAAGCATGGGCGTAGCCAGGATTTTTTTTCGGGGAGGGTTTTGGGGGGGGGGGGGGAATATATATATATATATATATATGTGTGTGTGTGTGTGTGTACATAATTAATCTTTATTACATTCTGACCTTTTCGGAAGACGTTTATTGTTTATTGTAGACTCCCAGCCCTTGCTAGCAAGGGGGTCTGGGGGAGTTCGCAGCGCTCCCCCAGCGCGGGCGAAGCCCCGCCGCCGAGCACTATTTCTGGTATTGAAAGCCAACAAAATGCATATTCTGAGGTATCTACAGTGCATTATCTTGCTATTAAAAAGTTTTATTTCAAAAACCTAATGTGCTATTCTTACTGACTTAGACCCTCTCGCGCCGTTGGGCGCATTTTCCGGCAAGCTGTTTCCGCAACTCTTATTTTGCGTAATTCATTTTGTCGGAAAACATGTCCCGCAAAACCTCATGCGACGCTCTGTCACAACCTTACTAAGGATTCGACTCCCAGTTCGGCATATGATTTCTTTGATTTAGACCCGATCTCTATGACTCCTAAAATCTGTCGTAGCCATCTTTGTTGAGACACATTTAATGATTTTCAATTTCGGCAGAAGACTATTCACACTTAAGTAATGGAGCCCAAGCCACTGGTAGAAATGTGTAACCTTTCTTGACTACGCTCTTGGAATTAAATGCCTGTATTTCGCTTTAGATTTTATATCGAAAAGGAAAGTTTTTTCGTCAAATCATCTGTTGAGGGGTTTTAAACTAAAAAATCTCTGGGGTTTTTTTTTGTTTTGTTTTTAATTCAAAACCCCATTTAGCTACGATCATAGAATTTGGTGACTGTAGTTTGCTTTAAAATAATATTGAAGAGAGAGGTTTTCAACTCTAAACGCTCTGTAGGGGAATTTTAAACTCAAAACCATCTGGAGGGGTTTTAAACTTTAAAGAAAAAGCCATCTGGAGGAGGGGGATTTAAACTCAAAACCCCTTTGGCTACGCTCATAGATTTTATAGTGTGTAATTTGCTTTTTTTTTTATATCGAAGAGGTACTTTTTAGCTTCAAACCCCAACTGGAAGGGGGAGTGGGGTTAAACTCAAAACCCCTTTGGCTACGCTCATAGATTTTATAGTGTGTAATTTGCTTTTTTTTTTATATTGAAGAGGTACTTTTTAGCTTCAAACCCCAACTGGAAGGGGGAGGGGGGTTAAACTCAAACCCCCTTTGGCTACGCTCATAGAATTTTTAGTGTGTAATTTGCTTTTTTTATATTGAAGATGGGGTTATCGTAAATTTTGGATGGGTTTTTTAAATCAAAATCTTCCTCAACTGTGCTGTTGGAATTTCGGGATTGTTGTTTGCATTTTTGTGTTTTGTTTTATAGAAGAGGGGGATTTAACTGCAAAAACCTCTGGTAGGGGGTTTAAAATTCAAAACCCCCTGTAGGGGGTTTTAAACTCAAAGCCCCCTGGTAGAGGGATTTGTATCTCAAAACCCCCTGATAGTGGTTTTTAAAATCTCAAAACCCCCTGGTAGGGGGATTTAAACTCAAAACCCCCTGGTAGAGGGTTTTTAACTCAAAACTGCCTCGGCTGTGCTGTGGTAAGTGATGATTTAGTATTAAAATCTCACCTAAAATAAACAAAATGAAAGCAAAAATCAGTCACTTAATTCCGTCCCCCCCCCCTGCTGGGGGGGGGGGATTTCATTTCGGGGGGGGTTTGAACCCCAAGAACCCCCCCCTGGCTACGCCCATGAGTGGAAGCCTCATTCTACCTTGCAGGGACTTTTTAATAAATATAGGTCACTAGTCTTTTTTTTTTTTTTTTACTTGTTCTGATAAGCCCAACATGCTATAAGTATTGGTCGTGTGTTTTAACCCAATCTAGACTATTTGAATGATGCTTCAACTAATTTCACCACACAGCTAGTCTAATGTGTTTGTTCTTCACGTGCACTTGACCTTGAGTCTGTTGTCTAGTAGGAAAAGGCCTCAGTTAAAAACAAGTGAAAGAAGCTAACACAAGCCCCCCTCTTCGTCCCGGGCACTGTGGCTGAGAGAGAGCTAGGACTTAGTTACAGTTGAGTTTATTGATCAGTTACAGTTGAGTTTATTGATCACCTTGTGAGGAGGCTAGGAGAGCTGCTTCTCACTTTCTCCTCTTTACTAGTCTAGTAGACTATACAACAACGCTTACAGAGTTTGTCACCTCCACTGACGACCCCCAGTATAGGGCTAGAAATGAGGTTCATAATCATTTGTATTTGGCATTAGATCTTGAATAGTTCAAGGTAACTTGGTCTTGTTGTGTTTTAACACTGGTGGGTGGGGGGGGGGGTAGGAGCGGTGAGACTTGTTCGAATCACACACACAGATATAGTGAAATCAAAGGAACCGATGGCCAGTCGAAATAATATTGATCTCTCTCTCCCCCCCCCCCTTATCTAACTATTACTTAGAAATGTTACAATGACTTCTACGCTCCTTCTATTTTTCCTACTTTAAACACTGATCGATACTTTATTCGTACTTGACGCATTCATCGATGATGAAGGTGCAGACCATGTTCAGGAGCTACTTTGTTTTGGAATGGTCAGCATTAGAAGTGTGGAACAAACAAACAATATATTAGTGTTCATTGGTTTTTTTTTTTCTGCGTCTTTAGAGGGTTGTAATTTCTTTTATAGCATTCCTGTCAGAACCGGATATTTTTTTTCATATCTTGTCTATTTCTTTTGTGCTGTATCCAACTGTGAAATCTGATTGTGCTGTGCTGTACTGTACTTTCAACTTATTGTGCTCTATTGTAGTGAAATCAGATTGTGCTGTATTATAAAGAAAGATTTTTTTCTATACTTCAGTGAAGTCTAATTGTGCTCTACTTAACTGTATTGAAATATGATTATGCTCTTCTGAAGTGAAATGTGATTGTAATGGAATTTGATTGAAGAAATACATGAGTGTTACTAGGATGTATTTCCAATATTTTTTTTAAGTGGATGGGGAGGTATTTCAATCATGGTTTGCATTGACAACATCGCACTTTCGAAAAAGTCAACACAAATGGTCATAACGTGTATTTATTGTGTGTGTGTGTGTTTGTCAGTCTGTCACAGAAGACGAAACATCCTTTCCATTGAACACCTAACGCTGTGTTTGCGTGCGTGTCTTCTCGACATTGGTACTGAACTTGTAATACAGTGTTACTGTCCAAAATGTGTGCTGATTTGAACTGGGGTGTTATCTTCAAACGGAATCAAACATTTTTGTGTGATCTTCTATTTGGCCATCTCATTAAGATAGTCACAACCATCGACAGGACAAAAGAGCTGTTCTACTCGAGACATGTCCAGGTAATTCAAAGCATTGTGCTTGTGTCCCTTTACGCGTGATGATTTCCCCGTGCGAAGATAAGAGCTCTCATATATAAATATTTTCTTGTTGCTATAGACTGACAGAGAAATCTGGTTTTAAAGTGAGCTGTGATGATGAGTAATAGAGCGCCCCCTATTCTGAGTCATGATCCTAGTGTGTAATCCAACAGTAACCTCTGTATGGTCCATTACCTGTCATTGCCGTCTTGAACTAAATGTCTCAGGCAGCACACAAACTAGTCTGTGTAGTAGACCAATAAGTTCCAAGCTCATTAACCTTTTTTTTTTTTTAATGAAAGAATGTAATGATGTTGCAGCTTGTAAGTGATAGTCATTTTAGTGTTAATTTGAGCACTATATAAATGACATCCTACAAACACTAAATGAGGGGTCTATAACTGTGTGTGGCAAACAGGCGCTTTCCCAAACAGCTGGAGGAAAGCCACAGTTATACCGATACCTAAACCTAAACCGGGAAGAGACGGCTCTGACCCAGCTAACTATCGACCAATAGCACTAACAAGCTGCATCTGCAAAACCATGGAAAGAATGATTAACAGTAGGCTGGTCTGGTACCTGGAAAGGAATAAAGTGATCTCAAACTACCAGTGCGGATTCCGGCAGGGGCGGACAACAACTGACCACCTGGTAAGGCTGGCTGGAAGCTTATATTAGAAATGCATTACTCAGAAGAGAACATTTAGTAGCTGTATTCTTCGATATAGAAAAGGCCTATGACACAACCTGGAAACATGACATTCTACATGACCTGGCGCTTATGGGGCTTAAGGGACACCTCCCCCGAATTTCTGAAAGACCGAAAATTTCAGGTTCGAGCCCACTCCGCTTCTGACACTCATGACCAGGAAATGGGTGTACCCCATGGCAGCATTCTATCAGTCACCCTGTTCAACATTAAAATAAATAGCATCATAAATGCACTGTCCCCTGGCATAGAGTGCTCTTTGTATGTTGATGACTTTGTCATTCTTACTTATGGGAAAAACATGAACACCTTAGAAAGAAAATTACAGTTATGTTTAAACAAAATTCAGGGTTGGGCAAACTATAATGGTTTCAAATTCTCAGACTCCAAAACAGTTAGTATGCATTTTTGTAATCTAATGGGACTCCACCCAGACCCTGAACTATTTATACACAAAAAGAAGATCCCTGTCGTGAAAACTACAAAATTTTTAGGCCTCACCTTAGATTCCAAATTTAATTTTCTCCCACACATTAAGGAACTTAAGAAGAAATGCCAAAAGTCATTAAACATACTAAGAGTACTCAGCCATACGGACTGGGGAGCTGACAGAGATACCTTGCTTCTGCTCTATCGGAGTCTAATTCGATCCAAGCTAGACTACGGATCCATAATATATGGAGCAGCAAGGAAGTCGTACCTAAAAATACTGGAACCAATACAAAATGCTGCCCTGCGTCTCTGTCTCGGCGCGTTTCGTACATCACCTATCCCAAGTCTCCATGTGGAGGCTGGAGAACTCCCCATGGATATAAGAATGAAAAAGCTTGCAATGCAGTATATAGTCAAGCTAAAATCCAACCCCACGAACCCTGCTTTTGACTCCATATTTAACCCCACAGAGGTAGAATTATACAATCGAAGGCCTAACGCCATACAGCCGTTGGGCCTTCGAATGAGAGAACCCATCCAAAATTTAACCCCACCCATTGACCAAATCTCTAAAATAGAAACCCCTCAGAACCCTCCTTGGCTAATGAATAAACCCAAATTAAATTTATCCCTCCTTAATTTCAAAAAAGAAAATACAGACCCAAGCATACTACAAGTCCACTTTAGGGAACTGCAGGAGAGCTACGGAGATTGTGGCACCATCTACACAGACAGATCCAAAATGGAGGGAAAGGTCGCGTGTGCCTGCTCCTTTCGGAACAAAACAATCTCCCGTAGACTCCCCGATGGCTGCTCCATCTTTACGGCCGAATTGCACGCAATATTGCTTGCACTTATGGCCGTAAAAGCATCAGAAAGGAGGAAATTTATAATCTGCTCCGACTCCAAATCTGCATTGCAAGCTTTGGGGCGGATGAAGACTGACATCCCATTGGTACATAAGAGCCTGAAGCTGTTGGACCAAATAACAGCCGACCGTAGGGATGTCACCTTCATCTGGGTCCCCTCCCATGTTGGCATTGAGGGAAACGAAGCCGCAGACAGAGAAGCAAAGAGAGCCCTAAATCATGCGGTGTCAGGAACCCAAATTCCCTACTCGGACCTGAGACAACGTATTGCCTCTGCCACCTATCGAGAGTGGCAGAACCGATGGGAGGCTGAGACTCACAGTAAACTGAGGCAGATTGTGGCGGATGTCAGGTGGCGGCCCACATCTAAGGGTCTGACAAGGCGTGGTAGCACGACCATGTCCAGACTTAGGATTGGCCACACCTACATCACGCACTCTTTTGTACTGAAGAAAGAGGAGCCCCCACTTTGTGAGTACTGTGACTCTCGCCTCACCGTGGAACATATCCTCGTTGATTGCCCCAGATACCAGGATGTCAGGGCGAAATATTTTAGAGTCACTAATTTAAATACACTATTTGATAATGTCGACCCTGGGAAGGTACTGGGCTTTATCCGGGAAGTGGGGCTATCTACGAAGATCTGATTTATGAATTTGTGAACAAGCACTATTTACATTAGATTTTTACCAAATATTTAAATTCTTACTACCTTTACTATTTTAACTGTGAATAGACCTTGATTTTAATGATATGACTGTATAGAATCTGGCCCTGTTGTTTAGAGAGAGAGTAGTCCTTAAGGGACTACAGGCACGACATGGCCTAAATTGTGCCGATGTGCCTCAAATCAAACAATCAATCAAATCAATCAAACACTAAATGACTGATTTCCTCATTGACTTTAAAAAACCTAGGTCTCTAAAGGTGGCCCAATACTTTCTTCTTGGGCAAACATGCTCAAAGGTTGTTGTGGATCACAGCTTGTACCCCCTTCCCCTCTCTCTCTCTCTCTTTCCCTTTTTCTCACATCATTTCACCCACATATTATTTCCTTCTTTAAGCTCTCTCACTCCCTCCCTCCTCCCCCCCTTTTTAAGCAATGAATCCCCCCTCCCCCTCTCTCTCTTTCTTTTTGCTCACATCATTTCCCTTTTAAGCAATACATTTTCTTCTCCATGGGCGGACTGGCTATATGGGCAAAAAGGGCAAATGCCCGGTGGGCCTGCTCCAAATGGGCCGGTCTGGTCGCGACCAAAATTTTTTTTTTTTATACTGTAGACTTTTTAAAAAAGTGACAGCTGCAAGACACACACAGATGTCTGAACACGATTTATTTAATTTAATTAATTTTTTTATTTACAATTAATTTTGTTTGAAATTCAATAAGAATATAAAAAAATTACAATATACACTTTTGCAAAACGTTAGACCATACTTTATGCCAGGGGTGGGCAAATTACGGCCCGCGGGCCACATGCGGCCCGGCGGAGTGTTTTATGCGGCCCGCCGACACCTACAGAAATCAGATGTGCCCATAGTATATACAGATTAAAAAGCAAATATATTAAAAATAACATATCTATATAAATTATTGAAACTGTCTCATTATAAAAAATTTCAAGTAAACGTAGATTATGCTTATTGGTTATACTTTAATTCCCTCAACTCAAGACAATCTCAGATCAGTATTTATGCAATGCTATGAAGAACTGTGTTGAATGTTGGGTATGCTTGAAACAAGAAACAACTGATGGAGCTTGATCTTTGATAGACAAAAATTGTTTGTTTTTTGTTTTTATATATTAAAAAAATATATCCCAATCTTAAACGTTAAACAGGAAAGTTTGCACAAAGCTGCATAAAATTTCAATATATTATTGATCCAAATGACGAAGTAATCAACCTTAATAGAGCTAGGGATGTTAACCACAGGTATTTCCTATTTATTAACAAAATAATCCAATGTATCCGCTATCTTAGCATGGGCAAGGCACAAGAGAACAATATAAAATCTCAAGGAAGAAATTGTTATGTTACTTGAAGGACATTGACTGTGACTTTGTTTCCAATATTTACAATGAAGAGTGGAAGACAGATTTCATGTGTTTTATGATTGCTATTGCGATGTTGTTTTTTTTTTTTTTTTGCATATGAAAAGTAAATGCATGTTAAATCCTTTCAAACAAAGCTTTCCCATTTCTACAAGCAAGCAAAAGAAAACAGGTTTTGTCATTTTTCTTTGCTAAAAGGTGAAACTATTTCTAGTGAAATGATTAAAAGTACAACACTTATTTAGATTTCTTAATTGTTCAATTTATAAAAGCAAATTTTAAGACGTCAAGAACCAGTTTTCAATACCATCAGCTCACCATTTAGCGCAGAAGCTGATTCACATATCTCCAAGGAAAGAGAAGTTCCAGTCAGTACTTCCAAGGGAGTCTTATGGGTGCCAGAAGCTGTATTTCCAAACTTTAAAAAATTTGCTGCTGTTCACACTATTTATGTACACATACACCTATTCTTCTTCTTCTTCTTCGTTCTCATTTTACATGTTGGAGAGTTCAGATCAGTAATTCTATTTCTGAATAGTTTTGGTTCTATAGGAGGGTTTTTGGGCCAGTCTTTTTCGGGTCTTTTGATTTAGAATGCACCATTGAAGGACATGGTCAGCATTCTCTGGTGATGGGCAAGTTTCTTTCGTCCCAACATTTAACTTTCGGAACATATATTGTCTCATTCAGTGAACAAGCATTTTCTTTTGTAGAAACTAAACAAGTATTATTACTGGTCGATTTTGACTGACTGTAATTTGACAGCATTTACAAGGATAAAAACTAGTAAGCTAGTTCCACAGTTCAGGAACATTATGCACGAGTGTAAAAAAAAATACTGCACATTAAGTGCAACTGTATATTTGTCAGGATATTTTAATGTAAAATTAGAACAGCAATTTGAAAAAAAAATATCTTTAAATTGATTTCAAAAATTGCTAACTCTTAATGTAATTGCTTAACGTGAATATAATTAAATGTAAATATGAATTAAATGATTCTACAGTATTGTACACAGTTAGCTTGATTATCTCTCTAAGTTGTATATACATATGCTGCCCGCCATTCCTTTTTTTTTTCAAATGCGGCCCTCGGTACAAAAAGGTTGCCCACCCCTGCTTTATGCTATGTACAAGCGGCATATACTTCAACATATTTTGATGTCTTCAAGTCATGTGTTTGGCCTAATCATTTTACTGGTCGGCATGTACGTTTGATGGCACTCCCACTTGTTTTTGCTCCTTCCCTCCCCCGTCTTTTGATGGTTCCTTTGACAATGTTGCAGAAAATGAGGCATGAGAGAAGTTAAGTAAGAAAACATTGATGTAACACAGCAGGGGCGACAATTAGCTCTTTAACAATACTTAATAGAAGTTAACACACACACCCGTGAAATTGCAAACCACACAACTTATTCACAGCTCAATATGGATATATTCTTTTTACGATTTGTAAAGAAACAATATAAGCTCTCTTTTTGTTTATTTTTAATAACATAGATCTAAAAATACTACACTTAGCTGAAGTTTACACAAAAAAAAATATTATTGCATGTTTTTAAAAAAACAAATCTAGACCCAATGTAAATGATATCTTTTGTGCTATTATAATTAATGCCAAACTTATGCTTTGTATAAAGTCCTTAATGACAGAAATTCTTATAATAATTATCTGGTTTTATATATAGCGCTGTGACATATAATCGATATATAATGAAATGAGATTTATATTTTAAATAATTGTTCATGGTATAATCATACACAATTCGCCGATTTTGATACCCAGTCTGCCCCTGCTTTTCTTCTCTCTCTCTCTCTCTCTCTCTCTCTCTCTATATATATATATATATATATATATATATATATATATTTATATGTTGACATGAGAAAAGATCGAAAGGATTTAGATCTAGATCTAATTTTAAGAAATACACTTTGCGCAGATAGTTTTTTACTTTAACACATGAAAATACAAAAGAAGTCCATTGATTTCATTGTAAAATAAAATTAACCTTCAAATTTGTGTTTCAAAACCATATTTTTACATAAATTAGTTCCTTATATCTGTGACTACAGATTTCCTGACGAACATTCTTTCATTAGACAATACCGCAATGAATCGCATACTGAAAATTAATTCGTTTAATTGTTTACTTTATAATCCCATCCCTAGATCTAAAACTCTAATTCAAATCTAAGATGATAAAACTTCTCTTTGCACTGATAGTTTTATACTTTAACACATGAACATACTGATTATAGTCCATTCATTTCATATTTTGATCTAATAAACATTCAAATTTGGTTTTCTAAAGCATTTTTAAGAGACTACATTCGTTTACGAAAGCTGCGAAGCCGAGTTGAGATAGGCCTAGATCTATATTCATTCATGAATCGCGTACTAAAAAATATTTCATTTAATTGTTCACTTTAATTTAACATTCATTCACATTCATTTAACAAAGCTATCACTCTTTTCGTTTTTAATAGATATGTATGTATCGGCTTCAGGTAAACCCCATTTTCGCAAAAATAATTTTATTTTCGTAGCGAAAGAGAAAAAACTTAAAAGGATCATTAGCTACGTTTAACATACATCTAAATCCAATCCACTAGATTAGTAAACACAAACTTAGATCCGCAGGCCGCGTAATGTCAGGCTAGTATATATATATATGTCTATATTATAAAGTAGAATGTGAGGTGTATGTATGTATGTATGTTACTTATAGACATCAAAACCGCTTGACCAATCTTGATAAAACTAGGCAGGAATGTTCCTTGGGTACTAACTTAGACCGTAGTGTATGTATTGTAGCCCTAAAACAAACTTAAGACCCTCAAAAAAAAAAAAAAGTTGTCCGACTCTATTACAGCTATAGTATTTTATGGATCTAGGCCATGGTTAACAATGTTGACACACTATTTTTACATTAACACATTCGCTTTACTTAGTACATTATTATTTCGTTTAATTGTTTACAAAACACTCTCAGTGACTATATCGACAGTAATGCGCAAACAAAGACCCGCTGGTAACATATGTCTAGTATACTATAAAGTAGAATGTGAGGTGTATTTATGTGACTTATAGACATCAAAACTGCTTGACCAATCTTGATAAAACTTGGCAGGAATGTTCCTTGGGTACCAACTTAGACCTTAGTGTATGTATTGTAGCCCTAAAACAAACTTAAGACCCTCAAAAAAAAATAAAGTTGTCCGACTCTATTACAGCTATAGTATTTTATGGATCTAGGCCATGTCTACAATGTTGACATTAGAAAATATCGAAAGGATGTAGACCTAGATCTAATTTTAAGAAATACACTTTGCGCAGTTAGTTTTTTACTTTGACACATGAAAATACAAAAGAGGATCCATTGATTTTATTATATAATAAAATTAACCTTCAATTTTGTGTTTCAAAAGCATTTTTTGCATTAATTAGTTCGTTATATCTGTGACTCTACAGATTTCCTGACGAACATTCTTTCATTAGACAATACTGTAATGAATCGCTTACTAAAAATTAATTCGTTTGTTTACTTTATAATCCCATCCCTAGATCTAAAACTCTAATTCAACTCTAAGATGATAAAACTTCTCTTCGCACAGATAGTTTTATACTTTAACACATGAACATTACTAATTATAGTCCATTCATTTCATATTTTGATCAAATAAACATTCAAATTTGGTTTTCTAAAGCATTTTTAATAGACTGCATTCGTTTACGAAAGCTGCGAAGCCGAGTTGAGATAGCGACCTAGATCTATATTCATTCATGAATTGCGTACTAAAAATTATTTCGTTTAATTGTTCACTTTATAATTTCATTCATTTAACAAAGCTATCGCTCTTTTCGTTTTTAATAGATATGAATGTATCGGCTTCAGGTAAACCCATTTTTCGCAAAACTAATTTTATTTTCATAGCGAAAGAGAAAAAAAACTTGAAAGGATCATTAGTTAAGTTTAACATACATCTAAATCCAATCCTCTTTATTAGTAAACACAAACTTAGACCCGCAGGCCGCGGGTAATGTCAGGCTAGTATATATGTGTGTGTGTATATATATAAATATATATATATATATATATATCCCACATTATTTCCCTCTGTTGGGTCTAAATGTGATGAAGGTGATAAGTGTATTGTGAAAGTCAGTGACCATACAACACCCACCTTGTTTTGCTTTTATCATAGATAAAATGATTACACCTGACAGGGATAATGTAGCCAAGATAGGCCATACTAGTATCTTTCACTATGGATTATATCCTAGTTAGTACTCTTGATATGTTGGACCTTGTAGGACAATACAATGTTCTGTGGTAGACACAGGATGCATTTGGTCTGTGAGTAACCACCATTCTGTTAATGTCACTAATATTCTATAGTTTAATGCAATTAAGGCATCTCTTTAGGGAGTAAACATGATTTTATCATGGTTTGTAAACTGAACTTGTTTTTGTTTTGTTTTGTTGTTGTTTGTGTATGATTTCTTTGACCTAGTTTGACATACTATTCTGTTGAAACATCTTTTATTCCAACAAATAGCTTGTATACAGAATACTGAAATAAAGACCTAGTTGTGCTTTTGTGCCTGATACTGTTACCTGACATTCTTACAAGTTTGACCCACCAACATCTGTACATTTCACTTATTCCAATGTCATGTGTCAGGAAGTTATGTCAGTCTTGTCAGTACATCTTGGTCCTTATTCAGACATCTTTTTCTTTGTATTAGATATACAATGATATAGTTCAGCACTTATGTAGTGTTACATATTGCTGGCTGTTACTGTTGGTGGAGTTGGAGTCCTTGGTATAAATATTAGCTAGATGACAATGTAACAAACAAGAACAACCAGATTCAAATAAAACTGCCTTGTTAAAAAACACAACTATTTATTCCAAAAGAAGGGCACAGTCCAACGTTGCTAGACCTAAAAATAAGTCTTGTTCGAAGCAATGAAGTGAGTCTCTTACCATTATTCTATCTCTAAGCTATTTCTGTTCTAAGTCTTTTAATGTACCTTCACATCACTAAGGATATCCCGATTAGTCCCAACTTCTACACATCCAACTATAGATTCATTACAGGAAGTTTTAACTTCTCTGATACATGACATTCATTTTTTAATGTGAAAGCTAGTAAACCAGAATGAAAATTAATGCATTTGAGGTAGAATCATGGTGGCTGATTGATAAATCTCTTGGTCCCTAACTTTTTTTTATTTAGGTAATTCTTACCTAAGTAAGATGTCTGATCTTATTACATCCTCTTAGACAGCTGGCTAACAAATCTAGTGTTTATAGATAGCAGGGTATGTTGAGCCACATTTGTTCGTATATGTACTTTGACTACCGGGTTTGTTTTTTTTTGGGGGGGGGGGGGGTTGGAGCTGCAGATAATTTAGATTAAATACTGCTATTGAATCACATAAACTGCCTTTCATCTTTAAAAAAACACTTTTTTATAAATATTTGTATACAGTATGTAAATTTAATTTAAAAAAACAAAAGTGTACACTTTCAAAAGCCATTTATTTGTTGCTCTCCTATCAGGATATGTTTAATATGATAGTGAAATCTGATATGATAGGCCAGTGAGTCCTAAACGTGTTCCTTAACAGAACTTTGTACATTCTGAGTATTTAGCAGAACACTTTGCTTATTTTGTTTTAAAGTGCTTAATTCACGAGGTGGCCTACTAGTATATTGTTCCATTAGTTTGTGGAACACTTAATCAGGTCTGGCAGAACACCATTTGGGAAATATCGTGATATGGTTTGCAATATAAAAGGGAAAGTTCATAACTTGACTTGATTTAAAAATGGTTAAAATGTATTTGCATGATATCTAAATAATTGATTTTAAAAGTAAAATAATTATAATATCTAGTTGTTAAGAAAAAGTTCAAGCATAAACTTCTTTTTTTTTTTTTTTTTTTTTGGTTTTAGTTCAATGTTGTTTTCTATTTTTAAATCCTATTTTACTATTTTATTGTTGAAATCAGCAGTAGAACTGATAGAAACTGTTGCACCAATGTCAAGCCAAATAAAAGCAATACTGTCATTGAATTTTCAATAGTGTTGTTAGTATTCTAGCTATAAACACAACACAGACAAAAAAGTATTAAATCAATAGCGGTTTTTTCCTGAAGCTGGCTGTTAAAAATGGAATGAATCATTTGACTTGATGTTAAGCATTAATTATTTGTGCTAAAAATCTCTTATCCATAATGTAATTAGTGCTGTCAAAATTTTTACTGTAGTCAAATCAAATTGGTTTATTATTTCATTAGGTGATGCTTAACAAACAGACCCAATTTAATGTTTAAAAATGTATATGACTCATTTTAAATGGACATGTAAGCTCAGCTAAGCTGGAAACCAGAAATGGGGTTATTAAAGTTCTTGATTGTAAATGTAACAACTCTTTCACACATCAATGTATATAAAAATGTTAAACAAGTAGAAAGAGAAACAGATACAGAAAAAATAGTGTTTAAGTTAGCCAGTCATTGCTTTGTAGCTTCTTTATTTATTTGGAAGGTTATCCTAAAACCATTTTTATCTAGTATTTCCATATTTTGTCTCAAAAGCTTATTTCACAAGCTGCTATAAATGATGGCTCATATCACCAAATGATTAAATATAAGATTTGATTTTGAAGTTTGTCAATACTAGTTGGTGAGTTTTGCTGGTTGCTTGTTTTTTTTTTTATTATCTAGACGTCTATCTATAGCTGTCTTTAATGTTGTTAGTTGGGAAAAGTAAAGGCTGTTGATCGCTGTGTTGGCCTTATGGCACCGTCGTTAATCATGGGCCACAGAAACAGATGACCCTACATCATATGAAAGGGGAACTTAACATTTTTATAGCTGACTTTTGTGTTTTATTTATTTTATTTTTTGTCAGTTCTGCAGATTTGAACTTAATTCTTTGAGCTTTTTCTTTTAGGAGGTCTTCTCAAAGATCTTTTTACTAGTAGAGGCATGTTTTTTTTTAAGCTCTGTGGATAGTTTGACTGTCTTTCTTTTTCACTTGTAAATGTTTATGTTTACAATGTTTAGGATTGAAAACTTTATTTTATTTGGTCTTGTATAGTATTATATATAACAACTTTCTGGATGGATAAACTTACACATTTGCCAGAGAAAAAAAAAATTATTGATAACTTTTGTATTAACATTTACATTTTTTTTGTTTTTCTTCTAGACCATGAAGCCAACCCATCAAGACAGTCCTCCAAACAAACTGGGGTATCTGGTGATATACCATTAGCTGCCTCCTTTCCCAAGCGAGTCAAGATGGATGGAGATGGTGATGGCGCCCCAACATCCACCCACACATCACCTAGTCACCAGAAAGGTTAGATAACTCTTTAGACTTACTCTCAAGGTGTACTGCTAAAAAAAAAAGAATCCTTTCATTACAAAGGAATGAAGAACACGTTGACTATCATCAATTCACTAGCAGTGAAAATTAAATAAATCATCTTAGTGTACTCTCACAAACATTATCAGAATCTAATATTTGGTTCACTTTGACTTCATAATAAATTTAGTCAATAGATTTATCATTTATATCAAATTATTTTTCTTGTACATATTTTATTCCCTTTCAAACTAACCGTGAATATACTGCCACCACACTTGTATAGTTAGTCGTAATCCTTTAAATATATAAATGTGTGTAAGGTTGATGCATGCCATTAAAGAGTACTATATAGACAATCAAAGCTTATCCCCACTGAAACACCCAAGCCACGACAATCTTTCAAATCAAGTGTAATTTGTATTTAAAATTGAAAGTGCTTAATGATTAATTTATTGACAGCCTATATTTATTTTTTTATTTATTTTTTTGTGCCACTTTTTGTTTTATTCTCTCATATCTCTTTAGAAGATGCTCTACTCTATGATGGGGGAGGTGAAGGTCACAAGAGCAGCGTCATCTCCTTTGACAGCAGTGCCGAGTCAACACCCAGGAAGTCAGTGCCTAAAAGATCCTCAGCGCCCTCCACGCCACAGTCCCACGGACACGACCTGAGTACAGTGGACATGAAGATGTCATGGGATGGCAGTGCCAGTGGGGGCAGTGCTAAGGGTGAGACCACTGATGGTGAGACAGGGTATAAAGTTGCCTTCAAGGCCAGAGGTAGGGGGGTTACATTCAAAACTTTCTCTTCGCTCACCGCCTGCTGCATGGTGCCTGGACTTTTGTAACTCTTTAACCCAAGAAGCATCACCTGTCGTTAAGTCCATTCATATTTCTTTTTTTTTTTTTTCAAAATAGTTCTTGTCACTAATATTTTTTTTACTTCAAAACTTTTTTTTTTCTACAATAAAACCTTAAAAATGTTTTTCTTTTAATTTTTTAAAACTATGACAGAAATTATTGGTTAAATTTGAGCACCAAATATGCAACACCCTTTGCTAACAGCTGCTTTATTTGTTTTAAACATTTTTTTTTAGTGATAGATTATTTTTAAACATTTTTTTTATCATAATTAATGAGCAGGTAAACATTAGAATTCTGTTGTTTGCATTCCTTTTTTTATTTTTTTTTTCATCTTGAAGCTATCCATTCTATCCAAACTTTAAAACCCACTTCAGTTTCTCTGCTTAGAAAATAAATTGTAAAGCACTTCTGGTTTCTTCTATTGCTGAGATAATACATATATATTAATAGATTTGAAATGTCATCTTTAGTAGCATAGGGGAAGACTGCTATGGTATTTTCCATGTCTGTCTGTGACAGAGTTGAAAAAGTCAAACTAGTTGAAAAAGTCAAACTCTATTACCAATTTGATTTCACCATCATCTTTGTCATTTTAAAACTGTCTACAATTTGTATGCTGGTTCGTTTGAATAATTTGAAAAACAAGGTCAAAAAGTTCAGTCCATGTTATACATAGCTATGAAATATATTTTTTGTACTTTTCTTCATTTTGCTCTAAGTAGGCACAAAACAAAAGTTATTTACAGTCCTCCAAAAGTTTATTCTTTCCTTATAAAATGAAGTATGCATATTGGAGAAACTACATATAAACCTTTTCAGGACAATATGAAATTGGAAGTTTTATGATTATCCTTAGCTCCACAATGATTAATGAAGACCTGGACATAGGCTCAAATTTTTCTTCAACAAATTATTGAGGATAATTCTTGTCTGATATTAGTTAAAGATTATAGTTTACTTATAATATTTTTGTAATTTTAATTTTTTTTAAAAGATTTAGGTTTTCAGTTTTCAACAAGGATCTGTATTGTCTTCTTAAATTATAGCATGGCTTACCCATTGTAAGTCATTATAAAAAAGCTTGTAGATTTGAAATATTGGCAGTAAATTTTGTCACTTATCCAAATCATTTTTTCTTGAATTTTTAGTAACTACGAGGTGGAGTCTTAACATTCATTAAATACTAACATGTAGTTTCTCTGTTTACTGAACATTAATGTTTTTGTTTTCTATGGAACAATGAATCATTGACCTTAAAACAAGCCCGACTTTTTTTTTTATTGCTTTGGTAATTTGGTTGGCAGCTTGCAGTATTGAGCTGATTTATTTTGAAGGTTTTGAGTAGTTTATAGTATAAAAGTTATTAATGCAGTATCTCTAATATAGAGGACTGTGATATTAATTAACTAAAAGAAATTTGATCTTAAATTTAAATGATATTTTAGAGAAAATCTTTGAAATTCAGCTCAATTTTTGAAAAATCTTTTTGTTGCTGTTTGTTTTTAATAAAAATGTTAATTTATAGAAAATTTCATTTTCTTTTCTGTTGATATCTACAGCAGGGATGCTTGCTGATCCAGTAAAGATAGCTAAAGAAAGAGAGAAAGAAGAAAGAGTAAGACAAGCTAGAGAGAGATTGCTAGAGGAAAGGAAGAAGAAACTAGAAGAGCTGAGAGAGCAACAGAGAATCGCTCAGGAGAATAGAGAAAAACAACTGGAAATGAGAAGGCGTAAAATTGAGGACCTAAGGAAAAGGGACTCAGAGAGAAGAGCTGCTGTAGAGGAGCGTAGAAAAATGAAGGAGGATATTGAGAGAGTAAGTATTGAATTACAACGAATGGTTTTCTTGTCAAGACTGCAATCATGAAATGGACAAAGTGTGCTTTGTTTTTCTGTGTCCACCTAGTGGGCTTGTGTTAAGTTTTGAATTTCAAAAAGATTTAGAAGGCATTTGACAATTTACAATGTCCCTTGGTTTCACCCAGAAAAATGCTGGTGCCTTACACTTTGTTGGGGATAGCTATCAGAAAAGATGCTTTTACCTTGGGCTTCACGGGTGACTTAGCATCACCTGCCTTGACTTCAGAGGCTTGAAAAGTATATTGTACTTTTAAAACACTTTTTTCTTTCCTAACTAAAATAAATCACACAGATATAGGCTTTTATTTTACTTTCTGAAAACCCTATGAATCTTTTTGCTCCTCTGAAATAATTTAAGTTCTGGCAAAGTTAAGTACTTTTCAATTGGGCTTAATTTGGTAATAAATTTTTTTTTGTAAAAAAATTTTTCTTCTTTGTAACCTTATTAAATAAATGATGAGTTTCCCTAGCACTGACACTAATATATTAATGTTTAGGTGGCATTCATTATAATCCTAATTTTTTTTATATTTTAGGCTCGTCGTGAATCTATCTTGCAAAAAGCTGAGGAACGTGTTGCACGCTATGAAGCTTGGAAAGCTGGTGGCCGTAAAGGTGGGAGGGGTCACATATTTGGTTTCGGTAGCGCCACACCTCGTGACATCTGCCAGCCCTTCGAGCGACCTAGGCGCTCTTCCTCTCACAGTGCCCTTCAAAGGCGCTCCCCAAATGGGTCCGATATGGATTCCATGCGACCGCAGAGGCGTGCTCTTTCAGCGTGCAGTGCGGTGCGCAGACACTGTTGTGTAGATTATAATAGGATCGGTATGTGGCTAATCAAGCACTACTAACCCTTTATCTTAACTATATAACATTCAATTAGACCCAAAACTACAGTTTTGGGGGGTGATACATTGGTGCCAAGTTTTCCTTTTATTTTTGTTGATTACTTTTTGTTTTTACTATTCAAAATAAAATAGATCGACTTTGAAACCCTTTTTTTTTTAATGTTTTTTTTTCCAGCTCTTCTTTAAGTTACCCATTGTGTAG
Organism: Biomphalaria glabrata; assembly: GCF_947242115.1. Classification (NCBI taxonomy): domain Eukaryota; kingdom Metazoa; phylum Mollusca; class Gastropoda; family Planorbidae; genus Biomphalaria; species Biomphalaria glabrata. Next base: position 27,330,951 of record NC_074716.1, read on the forward strand.
AAAGTTTGTTTTAACTGATAATGTGTTCTACCTTGGCATCTAGTGTCCTACCTGGTAACTTGGTTCATCTTTCACTGTCACAACAAAGTTTAGTCATTCATGTTCAGTCAAGTGCCCTGATCTGTAAGTATGGTGAACTTGACTATTATGTAATGACCTTACTTTGGTGGTTAAGAGATGTGAGCCAGGTCTTTACATCAGTTGGTACCATTTTTTCCCCTTTCCTTTACAAAAATAAGTTTCAAAAACCATCTATCATCTTTTTTTAATGAATTTAAAAGATTCCAAATTTTATCGCTAATTATGTTTTTTAAAATGTCTGGGCAACTGATGCAGCTTAATTATTCATTTTTACGTAGGATAATTATTTTTTCTCTAAATAATGTCTGTTAAGTTGTTTATTTTATTTTCTAATTTCAGTAAGATCTTTGATGTTAATTTGTTAATAGACATTTTGCATGCTTCAAATTTAGGGGAAGAGAAATGGCCCTTATAAATATTTTTATTAAACTTCTAAAGAGATGACATTGCTGAAATATTTTGACAAAATGTAAAAGTAACTTAAAATGCCCACCACCATTGTCAAAAAAAGAACATACGACCCAAACATTACACATTCTAGCTGAAACATGTTTTTAAATTGGACTTATGTAAAGCATGCAGTTTATACCAAAGGTTCTGAATCATCTAGTTTATTTCTATGCACTAAATTAAGTTTTATCACTTTGTTGTTGATATTTTGAGACTTAGTATCACGCTACGGAAATAATTTCTATTCAAATCATTAGCTATCTTTTATAAAATCATATTCCCTGTTCTCCCATTCCACATTTCTTGTATTGATATTCCATCACTTTCACTGAGCAATATGTACTCGAAATTGGCATTTTTAACATGGGTTTATATCAGGGGTGGGCAAATCACGGCCCGCTGGCCACATGCGGCCCGCCGACACCTACAGAAATCAGGTGTGCCCACATTATATAGATATAAAAATGCAAATCTTTTAAAAAAAATATCTATATAAATTATTGAAACTGTCTCGTTATAAAAAGTTTTAAGTAATCGAAGATTATGCTTATTGACTATACATCAATACACTCAATTCAAGACACAATTTCTGAGTGTTTGGTAGGCTTTGAACAAGATGGCAAGTGTAACAACTGATGGAGCTCGATTTTTGACTGAGAACCATAAACTTGAAACAGGAAAGTTTGCACAAAGCTGCATATAATTTATATTATTAAATTATAAATATACTATATTAATTAAATTTACTAGAGCTAGGGGAGTTAACCACGGGTAGTTCTGATTTATGAATAAATAATCCAATGTATCCGCTAGCTTAGCATGGATAAGGCAAAGGAGAAGAATATAATATCTCAAGACTAAGACTAAGACTGCTTTATAGATCCTTACGGAAATTTGTTGTGATTACAAGGATGAAATTGTTATGTTACTTGAAGGACTTTGACTTTGTTACCAATATTTCTAATGAAGAGTGGAAGACAAAATATCAGGTTTTTCTAAAATTGCTATTGCAATTGATTGTTTACATATGAAATGCAAATGCATGTTAAATCTTTCCAAACAAGACTTTCCCATTTCTAAAGACAAGCAAAAAAAAAAAAGTTTTTTGTCATTTTCCTTTGCTGAAAGGCGAAACTATCTTTAGTGAAATTATTAAAAGTACAACACTTATTAAGAGAAGCTGATTCAGCTCCAGAGGACATAACTCAAAGCAAAGAGAATCTCCAGTCATCACTACCACGAGAGCTTTATGGGCGCCAGAAGCTGCATTTCCACACCTAAAAAACCTTTGCTGCTGTTCACACTATTTGGGTACACATACATCAGTTCTTCTTCGTTCTCATTTTACATGTTGAAGGGTTCAGATCAGTAATCCTATATCTGAGATGAACCGTGTAGTGGCTTCCAGATCAGGCAGTTCTCTGAATAGTCTTAGGAGAGTCTTGTTCGGGTCCCTTGATTTAGTATGCACCATTGAAGGACATGGTCAGCATTCTCTGGTGATGCTCCACAAGGGAAGGCTTTGCTCGTTCCGACATTTAACTTCCGGAACATAAATTGTCTCATTCAGTGAGCAAGCATTTTTTTGTGGAAACTAAACAACTATAATATCTAGTCAATGTTGACTGACTGTAATTTGACAGCAGTCATAGGGGTAACAACTAGTAAGATAGTTTCACAGTTAAGAAACAATATGCACGAGTGTAAAAAGTAAAATACTGCACATTAAGTACAACTGTATATTTGTGGGGATATTGTGATATAAAAAGAAAACAGCAATTTTAAAAAATCGTAATACAGTGTACATATGAATTAAAAGACATTCTACACAGCAAGCTTATCTTTCTAATATATATATATATATATATATGCGGCCCGCCATTGCCAAATTTTTTTTAATGCGGCCCTCGATACAAAAATGTTGCCCACCCCTGGTTTATATTCATGACATAAAAGTCGTTCATAAGAGATATTACTTTGATACAATCAGAATGTTTTTTCACTCTTAAATCAGTATCACATTATAGAATTGAAATACAAATTTTCTACTATAAAATTACTGCTTACTTTTGTGACCTAAAAAGGAGAATGAATTTATTATAGTTCAACAACCACCTAAACTTGTTTCTTTGTCGAGGTCTTTTTTTTAAAATTAGAAACTAACTTTATTGTGTGTTCTGTATTCTTATTAAAAGAACATTTTTAAAAAATCATTAACCAACTAAACATTTTGAATGCTATAGTGAACAAAGAATGAGAACTCGACTCCAACTCTACTGCTTAACACAACTAAACACACAATTTTGTTTGGTTTTAAAGGACATTTTTAAACAAATTGATGTTCCATCTCCAGTCAAAGGTTTGTCAAACTAGTCTGGAAGAATCCAGTCAGGTTTTTCATTACTAACCAGATGAAAAGTAAAGCTAGTATTCATGTTGCCATTACCTTGTTTGTTTTGTGTTTGTCTCTAATCAACTGTTGTGTGTTTTACTAACTAATCACTAGTTTTATTAACTCCACAAGCCACAAAATATCCTTATAGTTTCACTTTTCATCCGACTGATGAACTGTGCATATTGATTACATTGAGATATGAACACAGCTTTATTTGTAACCCCTGGCAGATGGTCTCGAGTTGAATGCAACTTTGTCAGTGTGCGCATGTCATTGTTTTTTATCATTTCATCCTGTTCATCCACTTCTCTCTCTTGCATTGAAATACTTTCTCATTTTTTTTTTATCCTTCCTCTTTTTTTCCCCCCTCCTTTTTCATTTCCAATGCATTAAGAGCTTCCTTGCAGTAAGTGCATTTTTTGTATGAGCCTTAACTGTAGCCTCCCTGTGTCCATAATTCTTGACCGCACTAATTTTTTTTTACATTTTTTAAAAATATTTTAATTAATGTTTTTAATTAAATGCACTGATTAATGAATGCTTTAGTTCTCTGGACACCAGTATTTTGCTGATTATCATATATTTAACAAGTATGATTACTTCCCTTTTTTTTCACTTGTCAAATTGGCCCATATGTTTTAAGAATGTGTTTTATTATTTGAAAACAAAAATTTACACACTTTATCTTTAAAAAAAGCAATATAAAATATTCATGCACGTCTGTAAAGGTCCAGATTGTAAAAGCTCAATTCTCTTCGAATCATGTTAGTCTTCAGTAGTACAATTTATATATGTCAGAGTCTGTCCAATTCATAAACAGTTTTCTCTAGTGAAATCAAGACCACTTTTATAATAATTAGAAACTTGAAATGGTCCCCCAAACCTTTTTTTACAAGATAGACCAGTCAGTAACTATTGAAAGTTATTAGCTCATGAATATTTACTGGTCTAAAAATTACACATTTTTATTTTGCAAATATATTTAACCAAAGCTCTGACAAATGTTTTAAGCAATGGACCTAATATCAGAGTCACACATTTTGAAACAAAGTGCAATAATAAATCCCCCCACCACCCCCCAAAAAAAATTGTATAGACCTATTTGTAGAGTTACAATACTTGTGTCCTGATACTAAGCATCCTTTATTAAAGTTTTATGTTGTATACCACTTATTTGTCTTTATTTTCATTCATTTTTATTCATGTGCATGCCTTTGGTTTTTTTTCTTTTTGTTTTTTCTTTTTGTTTGCTGATTGTGCACTATCACATGTCTGTGTCTAGGGATGTTTGGTGAAGGTTCACCCAAGAATCTCTCCGTCTCCATGAGTGCACTCTGTCACAAACGCAACCCTGAGTTTTCTTCTTTGAGTGTCTTGTTGCCTGGTTCAACCCCTGGTAGGTTTAGCTCTCCTAGACATTGATGTGTGTTTTAATCTCATGATACCTTCTAGAGGGTTAAGGTTCATCCATGGATGCATACATTGAATTTTAACATGAAACCAATGGCTTATTGTAATACTATTTCTGGTCTTGAAGTTGAATGTGCTATTCATTTTTAATTTGTTTTGTGTAGCCATTAATGAACCTTCAACCTGCTTCTAGTTTTCCTACCTACATCACAATTGAAGTTTCATTGTTTTATCTCATTATTATAGTGTCTGTTCTTATAGTAATTACTTATTTAAAAAACAAAATTAAATTACAAATTTGAAATGAAATACAAATACAAGTTTATTCATATGTTTTCTTGAAAAGAAAGATTTATATCTAATTATTGAAATAGTATCTTCAATTTAAATTAAATGTTAACCATAGACAAAACAGATGTCATTATTCCTACATATCTTTAATATTGTGATGCATGTTTGTTGGCTCGGTTCTGGTTCACATTTGCTTTGGTTCTGCCTCATTGTAGCTAATCATCACTGTATCATGAGCATGAATTAGTGAGCTTGAGAGTTAAATCTTTGTCTTATTGCTGTAGTGTTTCACAATAGATGAATAGATCTTAGATGCCTTAAGAAAGGATTCAAATAATCACTCAGTGAAAAGGCTAAAATTGCTATGATTGTTATAAATTAAATGTCTGATGTTAGCAAACTTTAAAAAAAACATGCCACTTCAGAAATATTAACATTTTTAGTATCCTAAAAAAATCTTACCTCACTTTTCAATATTTTGTAGATATCCAAAGATTGAAACTGGTCACTTAGAATAATATAAGCACACTGAGTTATATTTCAGAAATAAACAAATTGAAGTCTATTGTGTAATATTGAGGAACACTGCTAGAGGATTTGAACTAGTTAGTATATGTGTGTATGCTTGTGCCTTAGTTCTTGTGTAATGTCTCATTTCAAAACAGAAAAACAAAGTGATTTTAGATGATGTACACTAAGTAACTACAGTCACTAATTAAAGCTATTATTTATATAATATTAATTTTGATAGCTTCTTAATAACAGTATATATATTTAATATACATTCTAACAAAAATATATTCATCTAACTCCTATCAATAAGTAATCCGTGTGTTCTTGTGTTAGGCCATGGTGGTGGGGCCATGACTTCAAATGTACAAATTCTATAACTATAATATTATAGTAGTTCTTATCATTTAGAACAAAACAATGACTGAATCAGCTTGTACAAGCTTTGAATTGTTTATTTTGTTTTTAATTTCTTACTTCTTCTGTCCCCTTCCCCCAACCCCATTTTTTGTCTCCATGACATTTCCCTTCTCCAATTCAAAACAATACAATTCATACCTTATACCTTTCACATGGGGTGTGTACTGTATTGCTTTAACCTGCTTGTTGGACATGAAAGGTCTGCTATCTGTACATGACAGTCGAAGGTCTTTTCTAGGGCCCCACACATCAGCTTCTGCCATTGTGGCAGGATTTCAGCACCAACAACGAGTGGCGGCTGCTTCTGCGGTGGGCACTACACCCACACAGCAACCTCGTGCATCCATGACAGCCAGCATGCCCAGTCCAGTCAGGATGAGGGAGAACAAGACCCGCAAACAGCGACCAGCAAGTGTGGCTTCCTCTATGCCCAGTTTTGTGGGAGGGGAACCAGCGAAAACACCCCGCAGTAAAAGTACAGATCGCAGTGGGAGAGGTACAGTGCTTGGTCTGGCATCAGGTTCCCTATTCAATATTTTTTTATTAGATGTTTCTTGACATAAACTTGACTGAGGGTAGCATACAGTGGTGTAGCTTTTTATGATTTTTTTGTCAGTTCTTTAAATCAAATTTTTTAATAAATTTATTTAATTTGCTAAGTAAATTAATCTATAATAAATCGTTTTTTATTGATAAATCACTTAAAGAAAAAACCTCTGTGTGGACTCATTAATTTTTATTTTTATTTTGTTTAACCATACTTATAATTTAAAAAAAAAATAAATAAATGTTTATCTTTTACATAAAATAAATAAAGCTATTAGACTATTGAAAGAAAATAATTTGCTTAAAATCACATGTTAATTTCAATTTTTGTATTGTTGTTAATATTTCTCATTAAAACTTAGCTTAAAATAGCAGATAATCTAATACACTTATTTAGTAACTAACACTAGCTTTTTTATCTTTTTATATTATAACATTGAGGCCTACTGGTCAAATAAATAACATAAATTATTATTTTTTAAACTAATATTGAATTGAGTATTTTAAAAATAGCTTCTTCAATCTGAACTGTCCCTAACAAAATGGATGAACCCAATCTACAGATCGTTCCAAAACCAGACAAAATAGAAAAGATGAAAAGGCAATCAAAGATCAAGAGAACCTTACAGAGAAAGCTCAGAAGTCAGCCCTTAAGGTGGACAAGACTGATGCTGAGAAGGAAACTGAGCAGGACGGGGAGGTTGCAGATAAAAAGGACAAAAAATCCAGGGTGTCGCTATCCTTCTATGACCGACTTGCCACCCCCAAGTACAGCAAGAAAGATGGCGACCCTACATCTAAAGTAGACCTCCCTCCCAAAAAAGAGACCACTGTAGTTAGGGTAAGTGCTTGTGATCAATGATTGTCATTTAGTGTTGGGCAGAGAGTTGTGATAGTCTTAGATCAAAGTCTGTTTTAAATAATAGTAAAATTTTGATTTTTTTTATTATTATTTATTATTTATAAGTTTTTCTCAAGCGAAAAAAAGCTTGATTTTGAATGTTCATTAATTTTATTTTGAAATCTTGACTCATAGGTTTGATTAAAGCTGTCACAACTGGTCTATAATAATGTCTTTTTCACCGTTTGTGTTGTGGCCATTCCACTTGTGAAATAGTAGGACTATTAGGCTTTTAGTGCTAATTATCACTGTGACTTGATTGTCATTCAACTTGCATTTTATTTTAATTGTTCTTTTTTTTTTGAAGAGACTCCACAAGTGTATCCTTGCAAGTTAGGACAATTGTTTTGTTTTGTTTTTCACAAGTAGCATTAGTTGATGTGGCCATAGGACACTTAATATTTACAGTGCAATAATAGTGGAAACATTTAAAGGAAAGATATTCAAGCTTGTAATTTTCCAGTTTTGTGACAATAATTACACAGCAAATATAAAACTGGAGGCGCGGTGGCTGAGTAATAAAGCGCTTGTATCCTGGTGAAGACTGGGATTTTTAATTTCGGGATTTTAGGGTGCCTTTGAGACTCCCAGCTCTAATGGGCACCTGACATTAGTTGGGGAATAGTAATGGCGGTAGGTTGTTGTGCTGGCCACATGACACTCTTGTTATCAGTGGGCCACTGAAACAGATTACCTTTACACCATCTGCCCCATGGATCGCAAGGTCTGAAATGGGAACTTTTTTTTTTACTTTTTTTTTTTTTTACTTTTTTAAAAACATAAAACAAATAACAGTTTGAGAATGAAGTCTAGGATGATATTTGAAATGTGGACACTTTTCAGGTTCAATTTGCTGGTGAAGAGGATGGTGCTCAGGATGGAATGATTGAACCTGAGGTTAATAATAGCTTGACATTTTTGTTTGTTTTATCCCATGATGGCACTCTTAGAAGGGGTTCTCTAATTACCTATCTAATGGATGCAGCGTGTGCATGAAATGGACATGAGTTGGAGAACCCCTTTGTGAGATAATTATTTGTTTGAAAACCACCGAAGGTGGAGGGTTGTCAAATAGCTCAGACATGGAAATGTCGTAGGCCCTATACATATGTAGACAAAATAAAAAGTACAACATGATTGGCATTGATTGTAAGAATGAATGCCCTTAAGTTGTTTGCTATCAGCTTTTTACTCTTTGTGTATCAGAATCCTGTAGTAAAGCAAAGAAACAATGATCCCCCACCTTGACTTGATATTGTATCCAATGTTTTCCTAGCTATAGTAACACTTTCTTTTCAAATCAGCTTTTTTTTTTCTTCTTTTATGTCATTAGTAATGTTTGGCATGCTAGAGATTGAATTTTAATGTCTTCAAATATTCATTTTTTCCCATCATTATATAGCTTTACTAGGATTGAAGTTTCGGTTGGGAAGTAGTAGTTGTTTTTGGTTTTATTATTATTGTCTTGGCCGAAAGTCTTTAATGCAAAAGATTGATTAGACAGTCCACTTGCTCTCTCTATCTCTCTTTCTCTCTCTCTCTCTCTCTCTCTCTCTTTTTTTTATTTTCAGAATTTACTAACCTACAAATTATTGTAACTTTTAAGAAAACAAATTTTGGCATTATTGAAAGCACTGTGGGAATGAAATGGTCTAGTATTTCAATATTAATTTTAGAAAAAGAAATAGGGCTATTTCTTTTTTTTTTTTACAACTAATGCCTTAAAAAGATACATTTATTCCAATTTTGCATCTATAATTATATTTCATTGTTGCCATCACTGCATTTTGGCTACATGTTTTTGTGTCATGAATTTTTCACATTGTTCCATCTTGCATTTGAGCCACACATATTTTTGTATTTGTTTTTGTATGAGCTGCTTGTGTTGCACTATTTGGTTTGACTATCTGTCAACAGCTTTCACCAAGGAAAGCCTACTCAACACCTAATCTCTCACCCATGAAAAAGGTTTGCTATGGTCTCTGACATTACCCTTGTTATATTTATGGCAGGGCTTAACACTGTCCTCTGAATATGCAATCTTGCATTGAAAAAAGATAGACATGATAAATATAATCTCTGAAACTTTTAGATAGATGTTGGTCCTGCTATACCAGTCATATACCACTCTATTTCAAGAAAGTGTTTCTTTTACTGTTAATCAAGTGTAAATCAGCTTTCAGTTTCTAAGAAGACATCTTTCAGTGTGGATCATCACATGGCTATTATTATTATTTTCATTTCCTTTTGTTCCATGTACAGTTCAATGAACATCCTGTGGTGTTGGGGAAGGACTAAATCAGTGACTTGAGGGAAATATTAAAACTACTAGAGTTGACTTTGCTGCTAAGCCTGGCATTTTCATTCTGATCTATAGCTTTTCAAGAGTACAAAATCTGGGGTATCAACATAGTGGCCTGTCAAATGAGGCAAAAGAAAAAGATGCATTGTCATGATTTGTACTTTTTCCTTTTTTTTTTTTTCCCCAATAAAAACAGGACTTGTGATTGTTAAGTTCTATTTATTAGATATCTTTAAAAATGATAATTGCTATCTGTAGTTGTTATTCCATTTTATGTCCAGTTATTTAAAATAACCAATGTTGTGTGGTGAATTGGCACTGCACATGGACCACTAACCTATGCAATAATCAAGAAATTTAGATTGGTTGAGATATAGGTTTTAAAAAGCTTATTTGGTTTTCAGGTTAGATAGTGTAAGCACACATCTTACTGTATAGAGGTTAGGTAGTGTTAGCACACATCTTACTGTATAGAGGTTAGGTAGTGATAGCACACATCTTACTGTATAGAGGTTAGGTAGTGTTAGCACACATCTTACTGTATAGAGGTTTGTTAGTGTTAGCACACATCTTGTGCACATTTGCTGTGTAGAGGTTTTTGAAAAAAAAAAAAGGTTCATTGAACTGTACTTTGATTAGACTGGATCCACATTAAAAGATGTACTTGTTCTAATGTCTGTTATTGGTAGACCTAATGTTCTCTTTGTCAGAAAAATAACAATTTTCTGTAACTCTTTTTAACTGGCTCAATAAACTAGTGAAATAAATTATTAATAGGTAAAATTAGCTTTGAAAATGACATATTTTCTTTTACATCAGCTTCTAGTTATAATGAAACATTTTACTATTTTAATTCTCAACATTCTCTATATCTAGAGAATAATAGTCTGTTTTAACTGAGTATAATGAAAATATTTAGCTGCTTTAATAATATTTTTTCTAAGTAATTTCTGACATCAGTATACTTGTACTTGATCCTTGTTTACCATAACAACCAGCACAACTATCAGCCAATGTAATCAATCCTTGCAAACTAAATGATCTCTTCCTGTGTCCTTCCTTTATGCCCTAACCAGTCCAAATATTGCAACCTGATGTTATACAGCCTTACATTTATGGTATATTTATTCATTCACATGGAGATCAATTCAATTTTTAAGTCATAAAAACCTGATATCTAGTAGACAGTAAATTATCATTTTATTTATTATTGCTATAAATTTTTAAGTATAGTGACCAAAACTGACCTACTTTTACAACTTAAACTATGTTGTGCACTTTCTCATAAAACAAGAAAAAAAAACTTGCTTAATGACTTTGTCTCTGTGCATCACCTAAATTATTCCTAAGTAGATCTAATTGTAGAACACACAAAAATTCACAGATATATAAAAAGATTTGTATTTCATTATAACAACTTCACCATCTCTTGATTACTCTGAATCTTTTTTTTATAAACAATTATTTGTCTCTTGTATACTGGAATATGAACACATTGGGTCATAGCTCTTACCTTTAGTTTCTGTAAGGTGCATGGCTTATAACTAGCTCTTAAAGGTTCTGGCTTAGTATTGACAACAATATACTTTTAATGCACAATTAACTAAGCTGTATTTTTAATTATTAAGTATATATATATATATTGTTTTTCTGTCCTAATTAACATATATATATTTAAATTCTCTTAAAAATTAAATAAAAATCTAAATAGTGTAAGCCATTTGATTAAAGTAGGAATTTATCTTCTTAATATAATAATGTTATATTAATATCTTATCTCAAAAACATAGCATTCATTACTTAATCAGGTTGTTAAAATATATTTTGTATAGTGTAAGTCAAGAAGCTGTATAAGAAATGGATTAATTTTAAAAATAGTGTAGCTTGTCTTAATGTTCATGTTACTTCTTTTACATCACCCTTATTTCATATCATTATTTGTCTACTTTGAAATGGATCACTTACTTTACATAAGATTACAATTTATATTATCATCAGAAGTCTTCAATTCGTGAAAAACCTGCACATAAAGATGGTGGTCCAAAGCAAAGTTCTCATGTAGCAAAAGATACTTCCCGTGGTGTCACCCCTGTTATTGGCTCCACTGCACCCATGGCTCCTGCAAATAGGGGCATTTCTCCAGGCCGCAAAGACAAGTCTGCCTCCTCCACCCCCCGCATCACCCCGCCACCTTCTGCAAATTCTACCCCTACACACACCCCATCTGTGCCCCGTGCCAGCAGCCCTCCTGGACTGGCACATACTGTGGCGGATGATGGGGCTCCACGCGCTGCTCCTTCTCAGCCCCAAGACATCACAGCAGAAGAGTATAAAGCTAGGCTAGCAGAGAAAAGACGCCAGGCTAGAGAGAAAGCTGAAAAGGAGGCTGAAGAAGAAAGGAAAAGACAAGATGAATTATGGTAATTTGTCCCCTCTATCATTGGATTAGGTTTAGGTCATTGTTATCCTAATTAGATTCAGGTCTCAAAATTTCTGATCATCTTTAAAACTTAGATCATTAGCAATTATCAAAACTACTTCTTAACAGCCAGTTGTTTCTGACACAAACTGATTCAACAATTGAGTTGACCTACATGCAGCAATTTCAAACATCCCATGAATAAATGAAACTGTTATTCCTTGAAACTGGATTAATGGTGGTTGACTGTGTCAGATAACTTCAAAATTAAAATGACCTTTCTACTTCCTATACCTTAAAGGTCTATGACATAGTTGAAATTTCACTGGTCAGAAATTATTATTATTTAATAAGTGGCCAGCACATTGACCAGCTATCTTTACTTTCCTCGGTGCAGGGTAAGTTAGGTACACTTGTGAGTCAATGTCCAAGAATTTAAGCAGAGAACCTTTTATCAAATGTCAATTGATCATTGTTTTATGGTATTTGTTGCCTTTCTTTGATCTCACTATCATACAGCTCATACTCTGAGCTCATTCCTCCCATATTCTCTCTCTAATCTTTAGTTGTCAATACTACTTACTTAATGTCACTTCCTAGAGCTGTCTTCAAGATGAAAAGGCACAAAACAGTAAACTTAAATACAATGCCAGGTCTTTTAAGTTGTGCATTATCTTATTGTTTGGTTGTCTTTCTGAACAAAATTAGTTTTAGGATTTGATTGTTTTTTTTTTATGTAAATGTCAACGCTGTATGTGTATGACCAGGATGGCAGAACAGGAGAGACTTCGTAAAGAAGAAGAGGAGCAAAAGAGGTTAGAAGAAGAAGCTGCTGAGGCCAGGAGGCAAGAAGAAGAAAGACTGCAGAAAGCTATTGAAGCTGAGGAAAAAAGAAGAAAAGAGGAAGCTGAGAAATTTGAAATGGAGAGAAAAGCTGTAAGTAGTTATGGAAACTGAACAACTACTGACAATAAATATAAGAAATTCTTTTTGATTAACAGTTTGTGGCATTGCCATACATAATTTGACAGTTAAAATTATTATAGTAAGACCATTTTTATACATTTTAAAGCTAAAAGTAATAATGTAGCTAATAAAATAAAACAAAGTTCCTAAATAAAAAACGTCGATCTACTTTTATCTATTATTGAAACTAATGCATTGAAAAATATTAGTCTTTATATGCCATGTAGAAAATTTACAACACTGCTTTAAATGCTTACTAAATCTATATATTGATATAAACAATGCTAATTTTTAATTCTATAGCTAATATAAGATCATTACATTATAGAAATATTTTTTCACAATGATTTACATGAGAATGTAAAGAATCTTATCTGTTATCTCAGTCCAAAAAAAACAAAAAAGAGCACATTTTATTTGCATAATATTTTCAGTTTACTAAAAGTAAGAGAGAAAACATAGCTGTCTAAAAAGTCAATTTACTTTAAAGTATCGGAAGTTACCGATTTTATTACAAAATATTTTAAAATAAATGATTCATTCGACTTTTTGCTGTGTCTGGAATCTTACCCTATGTGAAAGACAATCTTGTTTAAAACTGCTTAAATCTCTTTCGACTATTTAATGCTATATTAACTTAGTGTTTAGAAAGTGCTGTCCTAACAATGTATTATAGTAATTATTAAAGTGATTTTAAAATATATTTTTTTACCCCCAAGATAGAATCATAAAATAAATGAAAAAATGTGATTCTCCTAATGAGAAAAGTGTTGCTTTTTAAATGGGTAGTTTTTGGGTTGTTTTTCTTTTACCTCGGTAACACTCAAAAAGTCTTGCTCTATTATGACTGTACATTCCCATCATATATATATATATATATATCTCCAATCCTCGTTTTAAAAGGCTGGCCGCATGGGTAGTTTTGGTCAGTTGCAGATAGGTCTGCTTCTTCTCTCAGCTTTTGTTGGTTCAGCGCTCTTTAAGCTGGTCACTCTCCTCGCTTCATATCTTGTGTTTCTGATACAGCTTCATGACATGAGGAGCGATCAAGAGCTAGTGCTTCCCAGACGTAAATGTTAATATCACACTCTTTGACTTAGCTCTCAAGGGTGTCTTTGTAGCGCTTGTATTGTCCTCTCTGGGAGCGCATTCCAGCACACAGCTCCGTACAGAAGTCATTTGGGAAGATAATTGTCTGATATGCAGACTACTTGTCCCACCCATTGAAATTAGGACCTTTTTACTGTTGCATGGATACTATTAATATTAGACAACTGTAGGATTTCAGTATCTGGTGTGTGGTCAGACCAATGCACTTTATGAATTTTCCTTATACAGGGTAGGTGGAAGGAGTTAAGCTTTTTGATGTGACAGGAATATACACTCTCATCATACCACAGCATTAAACAACATTGCTTCGTGAAATCATCTAACTAAATTTTGTTCCTTCTGTGACTTTGTAGATTTTTAATATTTAAATATATGTGATGATGAAATGGGTGTAATTATTTAAATCTGAATTTCAAAAAAAAAAAAATATCTAGAAACATTTCATTTCTCTTCCTTGTGAACTAAACCCATGACTTTGTTGTATCCATAGAAAGAAGAAGCAGAGAAAAAAGCAAGAGAAGAAGCTGAGAAACTTGAAAAAGAAAAACAAGAGAAAGCTAAACGTGATGAAGAAGAAAGGCAAGCCAGGAAAAAGGTTGGTTTCAAGTAGTCAATAACTCACATTGTCTTTTGGGTGAACCCTGGAATATTTGTATACCATTCCATGTAATTGAATTTTTATTTTTTTTTCATGTTTTATTTTTTAATTTGGCATCCATCTCCATGTTTTACACTTTACAAATAGCTTAACATATCTATATCTATTCATAAATGACACAAAGAAATGTTTACTGCAGAAACTTGAAATGATCATGAAACGAGTCAAGCCAGAGTCCCAGGCAGATACATCCTTGAAAACAGAGAGTCCTAGCAAATCTGTTAGTAGTTCTCCCAATCTGAGCCAAGTTAACTCCTCCCAGAATTCTCCAGATGAACATGAAAAGCCTGTGGCTGCATCACAGGGCACGCCCAGTGACGAAGAGGCCCTGCCACCTGTCGGTTCTGCCGTAGAGATACCTAGTGCTGCCATGACAACATCTTTCATACTAGATACAGATGAAGATTCATTGTCAACATCGACAGTGATGACTGCATCTTTCATCCGCAGTGCCTCCTCCAATGATATACTGGATACTGAGGAGGGAACTGAGGAGCATGACACCAGGTTGTCCAGCAGTGCTGCAACAACTCCATCTAGGCATGAGGACACAGTTTTGTCTTCTGAATCAACATCTGAAACAAAGTCCAAATTTAAATCTCCACTTCTCCAGCAGCTTGTAGAAAAGAAGAGCTCAGATTCCCTGTCTGGGGGACCCAAATTCAAATCTCCACTTTTACAAAACCTACTTGGCAAAACCAAAGTTGGAGCTCGTATTGGTATGTCATCGAGTACAGGAGATTTAAGAAATAAAGACCCATCTGCAGAGGACAACCAAATGAGCACATCGAGTCACATGACCAGCCACTCCAGCTACACTAAAGAGCTGTTCAACCAAGACAGGGATGATGAGGACAAGGATGAGGACACTTCTGCTGGCACCCAAAAGTCTTTCCATAGCTCCCTAACAAATGGTGTGGGAAAGGATTCTTTCTACAAATCCTCAACTGATACCTCTCCAGCTGAGTCTGGAGGCAAGCTTGGTGGGTCCAACATGAGTGATTCTGGTATAGAACCTCACATGGAGAGGGAACTGTCTGCTCCTGGGTTGATGTCACAATCTAATCTCTGGAATGGTCAAGAAGGTCATGGCATGGAAGACTCCAGGTAAGTGTTTGATTTGTTCAATAGTTCACTACTCTTTTTTTTTATTTCCTTGACATTTCATTTCCTTTTGTATGTTTTTGCTTTCATTTTTCTTAATTGTATCTAATTATTGTTGAATTAACAAAACATCCACTCCTTCACTATATGGCTCCTTCTGTCTTGGAAGACAATGGATGCGCCTTGATGAGTCACTGGTTTTGGTTTCGTCTTGAGACAGGGCAGAATATGGAGTGACTGATCAAGCCAATGCTGGAGGGACAGAGTTTGGTTTCTATTTCTTTCTCTTGACTGGTGCAGCTTCGTTTCTTTTGCTTTCAGGGACGCACAGTCAATTTCCTGTGGTTCTCATGTCTTTCTTGCAGATATCTCTGTAGGTTAGTCTTGGGCGACCCTTGGGTCTGACTCCCTCCGCAAGCTCAGCATATAGGATGTCTTTAGGGATTTTTCCATCTGGCATATCCGAGCCAGTCTACTCTGTGTCAGAAGAGCATAGATGCTGTGCATATTGGCCTGTTACAAAACGTCCTGGTTGGAGACATGATCCCTCCAGGAGAAGCACATTATGCAGCGCAGGCAGTTTAAGTGAAAGCTATTCAATCTGTATTCTTGACGCATGTAAGTTGCCCAACTCTCACTGCCATAAAGAAGTGTGCTCATAACACAGGCATTGTAGACCAGGATTTTGGTTGCCGTAGTCAATTTGGCATTTTCCCAGAAGTGCTTGGAGAGTTTTGCCAACTCTTTTTTTTTTTTTTTGCATGTAACATTTTTATTTAGATTCTATTAAGAAAACAAATCTTAGACTTGGAGGAGGCATTAGTCCTTAAGTTCGAATTCAGGTCGTTCACCTTTACATATATATATATATATATATATGCAATTCAAAAGCAATCACCCAGATACCTCCTTCTTTCTCCCCCCACCCCTTCCCAACTGGTCCAGACAAACGATAGGATCATAGCGTAGTGAGAAATCTAAAAGCATGAAATTGCGCTAAACAAATACACTTGGTAAAAATATTTGTAATCGCACAGATTTATTACTGTTAGTCTAGATCTAATAGAAATTTAAGTACCAAGTGACCGAGCCTCGCTCGGATGAATAATTTAAGGAAGATTATATACCCAAAGTCATTTTGGGAATATTTTTTGTAATTACGAAAATGAACGATCTGGTAAAGACTATCAATCTGAAGAGTTGCTTTTTCGTTCTGTTAGTTGTCAATGTAATTGTGCATGGCGATTAGAATAGAAAGTCTCTCCCCAACAGTGTAGAAAACCCCAGCTCACGTCGTCACGTTTTACTTGCATCTTTTACGTAAAACTATTGGGCTATTATTGGCTTGGAAGAAAGTCTTTGCAGTGTAAATTTTAAAATGATTATGTTCTGACATTTAATAGTTCAATTAGTATATTCATTAGACTTTAGTACGAAGCATTAAGTAATGCAAATTCTCTACGTTATAGGATAAAACGTGCACCTTGTAACAAAGTAAAAAAGCGCATTTGTTCCCTAAGAGACTTAAAAACATCACACTTTAGTCTTCTAAACAATCGTTATTGTGGGGCATCTCTGTTACGCCGACCACCTTTCAACTCACTCAAAAAGAGGTTGCCTTTGGCATGTGTTCGTTTCCCATACGGGATAAGTGCCCTGCCCAGCGTGACTGTCGGACTATAAGAAGTTCTAACCATCGCTGTTTGTAGTGCGCTCTTGCCACCATATGTCCATGAAGGTGTGCAAATATCTTTGGTGAAGGCGTTCAAGAAGTCTTAGTTGCTTTCTTTAAAGTGCCCATGTCTCAGATCCACAAAGAGGGGTTGAGAAAACCACTGCTTGGTAGACACTGATTTTTGTAGACAGGCGGAGTGATTTATTTCGCCACACTCTGGCTTGGAGACGTCCAAAAGCACGACTAACCCTGATCACATATCAACCTCTCTTTAAAGCAATGCGTCAGTTGATACTATGCTTCCCTGGTATGTGAAGTTGTCTACCACGGATGTCTATGCGCGGTGATCTTTGGGCTGAATAGGTTTTATTGGGTGACTTCTGGAACATGACTTTCATTATACCGAGGTTTATAGGTAAACCAAAAGAGGCGGCATATATATATATATATCCGCGAGCTGGATATCATCAGTGCCGGGCGCAACCTATGCGGTCGCAGTGGGCCCTAAACTTTCATAAGCCCCGCGCTTATTCTAGGTATAAATTATTAAATTAAACCATTATAACTGGTTCCCGCGGTCTCCTTGTTTTCAGGGAGCTTCTGGAAATCTCCTGTAACTCATAAAAATATCCTTAAAATAGACAAAATTGTCATTTTGGGGTGTTAATCAATAATAATAATAATAATAATAATAATCTTTATTATCCGTAAGGAAATTTGTCTTACAATTTGTGCATTACACCAAACAAAAAACATTATAACTATAACAAACCAAAGTGTACATTCACACCAAACTCACTCATAATTTACATGTGACAAAGTTTATACCAGATTGTTCTTATTTAATGATTTGATTGCCAGGGGAACAAAAGAGTGTTTGTGTCTGTTTGTCTTTGCTATCGGTGTCTTGTATCTCTTTTGTGATGGTAAAATCACAAAATCCTGACACAAAAGGTGATTCTTTATTTCGAGGATCTTGTTAGCTTTTTTATAGATGTTTGTCTCAAACAACTGCCCAAATGGGGTTTGTTTTTTGCCAATTTTTTTGCCAGCAGCATTTAGGATTCTATAAAGTTTATTTTTATTTTTAATGCTCAGATTGCCATACCAGGCAGTGATATTGAAACTTAAAATATTGCAGATGTGAGCGTGATAAAACATAGCCAAGGCCTTTTCGCTAACATTAAACGAGGACAGTTTTCTTAGTAATCGTAATCTTTGCTGCCCTTTTTTGCTGATATAATCAGTATTTGCAGTAAAATTTAGTTTATTGTCTAGGATAGTACCAAGGTATATAAAGGTTTGCACAATTTCAATAGTCTCTCCAGCTACAGAAACAATATCATTTTCCTTCTTGTCCCTACGAAAATCGATTATCATTTTTTTGTTGTTTTTTTACATTTAATAATAAAAAATTATCTTTACAGTATTCTTCAATGGTTCTAATTCTTTGAAATACTCATTTACGTCTGAGCTCTCTGAGAGCAGGGCAAGAAGAGCCGCATCATCAGCGAATTTTGTGAAGGAGCAACAAGAACTATCGGATTGAAAATCATTGGTGTACAAAATGAACCACAATGGCGATGTCACAGCCCCCTGGGGCGCCCTGTGTTAACTATGCGTTCATTAGATATAACATTGTTTACCCTAACCCTCTGAGCTCTCTGGGTCAAAAATTCATTAGCCCATAGTATTATGTATGGACTAATCTGCAACGCTTTCATCTTTTCAATGAGTAAATGAAGTTGTATAGTGTTAAAAGCTGATGAGAAATCAATAAAGAACAATCTTACATAAGTGTTCGGTAAGTCCAGATGTTTGTAGACACAGTTTAAAATATTTAGGATGGCATCGTCTACACCAGTGGTTCCCAAACTTTTTTGTCTCGTATACCCCTTGCCATGTTTTCTTGTTTTCGGTAGACCCCCTGCTCAACTTGCACATTTTTGCAAATTCATTAACATTTTTTTAACAAATTTCTAACTGTAGTGAGTTGAGGAGTGAAAAAGTAATTTTAAACTACACAACTTAGGATATTATGTTTAGTATACGAATTTGTCGTTCTATGAAGTAGTCTTTCCAACATTAAATATTATTTAATTAATTAATATGCCTTAAGTATCATTGTAGAAGGTTTCGCAAAGAGCAGTTTCTCGTGTATTTCTTGATCTTTCATGTGTGGCTCAAATCTGCTGAACTGTTTTTTAATTAACAGGAGATGGGTCAAAGGCGAGTAACTGGAGCCTAAACCAGTGAACTTCGAGCAGGAAGGGCTCATTTGCCTTGGCTTGCTACCCACCTAGCAGAAGGAAAACTGAATTCAAACCTCTGCTGCCTTGCTACTATTCCCAAACATGGGAAAGGTCTCGTGGGTCAACACTAAGAAAATATAAGGAGACGGTGACCATTAGCGCCATGTATTTCTGGGCCGTCCCCTCTTTCTCTTTCCTTGGGGGTTCCAGGTAAGGGCTTGCCTTGTTATGTTGGATGCAGGCTTGCGAAGGGTGTGAACTATCCATCTCCAGCGTCTCTGAAGGATATCTACTTCAGTGGGCTGCTGCTTTGTTCTTTGCCACAGTTCCTCATTCAAGATCTTGTCTGGCCAGAGGATCATAAGAATTTTCATCAGGCAGGTATTGATGAATAGCAGGTTTTTTTCACTGTGGTGATGGTGGTTCTCCAGGTCTCCGCGATCTGGAAGCAGATGGGCAAGACATGGCGACGGTTAGAGAGATTCGCCCAGAACCGAGATGCCTGGAGGAAGCTGGTTGGTAACCTATGCCCAGAAGGGACTACAGGCATAGATGAGATGAGATGGTGACCATTATATAGTTTGTAGCACACAGCGCTACACCTTGTCAGACCAAACTGTATTTATGTATTTTGCAACGTTTTACATAAGAAGCTTTTAATTATATAACTCATGCCACCGAAGCGACCTTGAACTGTATTGTTGCTTAAAGAAATTCTTTTAATAATAACAGATGTAGGTTTGTTTAAAACGACTGGTAGAATCAATGTTTGACCTTTGCTGTTTTCCGTATTTTGCTATAAGAAAAGAAATCTTGTAAGACGCTCACAAACCATCATCTTCTTTATATGATGTCGAACTATGATTTTGCGGGTCTATTTTGAACTTTGAGTGTTCGAAAGTTTTTAAAATCTTTATTTTTGTCAGGGTAGCATTGTCTCAGATGATCTTCCAGCGAACCTGGTTCATATCGTCATAAAAAAGTCACTTAGGCTTGTTCGACAAGGAAAGAATGAATCCCAATTTTAAATAATTAATGCTGTACTGTCTACATTTCTTTTTTTTTTTTTTTTTTGTTCTAAATATTAGTTACATGTAGACCAAATTAAGCTATTTAAATAAGTATTGAAATTGATTACAACAATTTTTCATTTGAATAGCAGGATAAATATTTAAAGGATTAACGAAGGTACAAATCATATATTAGTGTATGCAATAATTACATTAGTGGAATGTGAACTTAAAATGTGCTTAAATGAAATCTGTTATCGTAGACCTCCGTGGGCATCTCATGGACCCCCAATTTAGTTTTTTACTTTCGTGGACCCCTTGGAGGTCTTCGTAGACCCCTGGGGGTCTATATAGACCACTTTGGGAATCACTTGTCTACACCTTTACCCTTTTGGTAAGCAAATTGTAAAGGGTCTAACTTATTACAAAGATCATTCAGAAGAAACATTTTAACCAATTTTTCTAAACATTTAGACACAATGGAAGTAAGTGAAACAGGTCTATAGTCATTCATTTCCTTCGGTTTGGAAACCTTTGGCACAGGTACAATTATAGATGACTTCCACACAGGTGGTATCTCATGGTTTAGTAATGAAGTAGAAAAAATATCTTGGAAAGGTTCAGCTAGTTGTTCAGCACATTCTTTTAAGATTCGCCCTTTTATTCCATCAGGCCCACCAGCTTTCATTTGGTTGACGTTTTTGAAAATGTTACAAACTTGCTCTTTAGTAATCGCTAATTCTAAACAGTTGTTAACATTGACATCCTCAAGGGCTTTGAGTCTTAGATAATTAAAATCTTTCGTGTCGAAGCGACAATAGAAATCATTGAACTCGTTGGCCAATGTTTTTTCGTCTCTTGTAGCAAGATTATTTTTAATTTTGACTTGTGCTCCTGCCATTTTGTTCATGATGCCCCACGCCTGTCTCATGTCATTCCTACGCGTGATAGAAAACGGCATTGTCAGCTTTCATTTAATAAAAATGTAATGCAGAGACGAATTTATTTTCTAATACAAAATCTTAATTTTCACTTATTATCCTTATCCCTACCCTGACTGGGCCGCTCGCAATCCATTTCACATAGGGCCCCGCAAATGTTAGGGCCGGCCCTGGGTATCATGTTCAGTGTGTGCAAGTAAGGCGTAGAGAAGCTGTGTTATGACCATTTCCTATGTTTTAATATGGGACAGTAGACTTCGAAGCTTGAACACAATGCAATAATTCATCAGCAGAATAATAACAAAATATAAGCTACCTACGGGTCTACGCAATTTAAGTGTAAACATTTTTATAAAGCCTTTAAAGCACAATAACTAATCATACATATACAATTTTAATTCCATTATTTTTCTTACATAGTTTCATAATTGATCAATGTACAATAAGATGGTGCGCAAATGTTTAATTACGCCAATTGATTCATTAAAACTTGTTCTTGTTTGCGAACAAATGTCTTAATGTACTGCTGTGAGCCTAGTTACGTAAGCGGTGTCAAGTTTTTTCCCTTTGACGCCATATAGAAAATGTTAATTCATAAAACATTCTGGCCAAAATTGATTTTTCGATAATGAGACATTTTCAAACCGAAATAACGGTCGACCTCGAGTTTTCCCGATGTGGCCAATGTTAAGAATTTTTTTCTCATTATTTTGCTGGTGACCTCCAGCTGTCTCGTTCTGTGCTATCTTCTATGTCAGCTAAGGCAAGTTGGCGCCTAAACTGGTCTATTAAGCGTTACTGTGTTACGTCGACCACTTTTTAGCTTACCAAAAAAGACTGCCTTTGGCATACGTTCGTCTGAGATTCGTCTCCCATACAGGATACTGCTCTGTCCTGCGTAACTGTCGGACTTAAAGAATTCCATCTATACAAAGGACGCGGATACACATTTGAGACCAAACTAAAATCTGCTGCCGATGACAGACGCAGACGCTAAAAGAAAATCTTAATCGATCACCGCGGACAATGGTTATGCTTGCCCTGTATGTGGCAAAATATGTAGGTCACAGCTGCAATCCTCATTGATTTTCGGACTCGAAGACTAGCCTTATTATTATTTTGCTGCTGAGTTATTACCATGTGTTCATGCTTCGGTGTCTACTGTCCAGTACCAAAACAAAGGAAATGGTCATAACACAGCTTCTCTGCGCCTTACTTGCTCACACTAAACATGATATCCATCTAGCGGTCAACGAGTTTGCGTACGCTGCAGCCTCTTTTGATTTAATTATAAACCTCGGTAAAAAGCTTGGAGTTAGGGCGTGTTGACGGAAGGCCCAGGAGAGATCTGAATGGAGAGATCTGTAAAAGCAGGCCATATCCCTCCACGGGCTGTAGCACCACTGGGATGGATGGATGGATGACAAAAGCCGGTATGAACTTCTTATAGTCCGACAGTCAGGCTGGGCAGGGTACGTATCCCGTATGGGGGACGAACATATTTTTCGGCGTAACAGAGGTGCCCCACGGAAACGTTTCTTTAGAAAACTAATGCAATGATTTAAGTCTATTAAGAAAAAATTTGCCATTTTACTTTGTCACAAAGTGCCTGTTTTACCCTATAACGTAGAGATTTGCGTCACTTGATGTTTCGTACTAAAGCCATAATGAATATATACTAATTCCATAATTAAATGTCTGAACGTTACCATCTGAGAAGTAACACTGCAAAGACTTTCTTCCAAGCCAATAATAGTAGGCCTACAATAGTTTTACGCAAAAGATGGATTGTAAAACTATAAGACGGATGTGAGATGTGGTTGGTCTAGACTATAGGAGGACTTAAGAGACTTTATATTTAATCGCCATGTGCAATTACATTTAGAACTAACAGAACACTAAAGCAACTCTTCAGATTAGTAGTCTTTATCTGATCGTTCATTTTCGTAATTACAACAATAGCCCAATAGTTTTACGCGAAAGAAGCAATGTAAAACGTTAAGACGTGAGCTGTGGTTTTCTATAGGCCTACTGTTGGGGGGACTTTCTACTCTAATCGCCATGTACAATTACATTGAGAACTGACATAACGAAAAAGCAACTCTTTGGATTGAGTCTTTACCCGATCGTTCATTTTCGTAATTACAACAATATTCCCAAAATGACTTCGGGTATATATCCTTCCTTCACAAATTATTCATCCGAGCGAGGCTCGGTCACCTGATATTGATTCAAACTAATTGATACAACAACGCTTAATATAAGCTTTGTTGTAAAAACAGAAAGATTTTTTTTTAATGAACAGTTCTATTCTCTACCTGGAAGAATGTCTTTCTGTCCTGTGAAATGTCCCAAATCAATCTACACTGGTTCGCTTGTCACTTCAGTGTCGTGTCATCAGTTTTGTGCTATTATAGTATTCATACACGATAGAAGGATTGAAATATATAATAGAATGTTACTTCGCGCTTCTTGAATCGTGGACTCCTAGTTCACTGGTTCTCACACAATATCAATATAAAATATTTTCGCGAGTACCGGCAGTTATCAGTTTAAAATATTCATTTAAAAAATAATTAATGTATAAAATGTTTCTTGTTTGGTGAGTACCCATATTAAATTGTTGAAATGAGGTATCTACGTTTAATCGTTCAAAAACATTTAAATAGAGTGTTTTTTTAAGCATCGCAAATGGGATACTTTATGACAGGACTAGGAAAGATAATATATAGGAGTGTTGGGAGGAGACTTTGAATCGTGACTAACTCGTTTAATAAGTAGGCTGTCCTTACTTCGCACATATTCGCGCTTGGAACAGAACATATTTCGCTGTAAATATTGCATATCGTACTGAAAAAAGGACATACTAAAACCCCTTAAAAATGTGGATCTATTTCCAATTTTAAGCTTTTGTGGATAGTTTACTTCTAAATATCTTGTATTATTTTGGACTTATAATAGTTTGATTTCCTACTTACCCTGCTCTGCTCGGGAAGAGAGGGGAAAGGGAAATAAAAGCCAGTTCTCTGACACAATGACCAACATTTCTATAAGGATCTCATCTGTATCCAGTGTTTACCTGTGCAATGAACTGAAAGAGTTTCATTGGCAGAAACCAGCTAGCACGATCTTCTTTTTTGTATCTTACTTTTCTAATATTCTAAATCGGGGTCGAAAATTTCCATCATTGCAATTTATTGAAGACCTTTTTTTTGTTTTGTAACCAATCCATTCCAGCGCCTACCATCTCTTTCTCAATGTGTCTGTTTGTCTGTCGACCTACTTACATAGACTGGTAGACTTTTGTTTGTCTGTCGACCTACTTACATAGACTGGTAGACTTTTGTTTGTCTGTCGACCTACTTACATAGACTGGTAGACTTTTGTTTGTCTGTCGACCTACTTACATAGACTGGTAGACTTTTGTTTGTCGACCTACTTACATAGACTGGTAGACTTTTGTTTGTCTGTCGACCTACCTACATAGACTGGTAGACTTTTGTTTGTCTGTCGACCTACTTACATAGACTGGTAGACTTTTGTTTGTCTGTCGACCTACTTACATAGACTGGTAGACTTTTGTCTGCCCAACAAGAGTAGAACCAAATGCCTTTTCGACCCTTTCTTGCCTCGAGAAAATGCTTTCGACCTTTCTGTCCGAAAGATCTCCCATTTGGATTTCGTCACCTTGAGGCACACCCGGTACCCCGAGGCGAAGTAGAGCTAATCCTTCGTAGTCCGTGAGTAGTGTCTGGAAATAAAGCCACCGATAAATTGAGCACCCAAAAAAAAAAAGACCGCCGGTAAAATGGGCACTTTGTGACAAAATGGAATCTTAATATTTAAGACAATTTGAATTTGTTAACGTACACTATGTCTGAAGGTAGGATTTAATGGTGACGTCCTAAGAGTATCAACTATAATGATTTTTAACTGTATTTTCAAAAGAACAACTAAATATTAAGGTCGCTAATAAATCTGTCCACCTTGTCCCTGGTGGGAATTGTATCTATCTTACATCCTCACCACGCGCAAAGTTTTCAGTAACTGAAGGCAACGGTACCTTCCCTGTTAGTCTGTCCATTTAAATACATACATACCAATCAGCACTTCAGTAGTTGTACAATTCTCAAAGTAAACTATCTTTCCCACTGCTCATGCAGTCTGTAGGACTTTGTTGGAAGAATCTATCCACGATATTAAAGCTTTTGGACAATTTAGAACAGCGCTAAAGTTTCCCTATGTATCTTGTGTCCATGCAGAATGCCCCGAGAACCGTTAATAGTGTGAATGGCTGACTGCACCTGATCGTGCCGAGACATTCTCCTGGGCTTAAAGAGGTTTAGTAGATCTAGATAAGACAGAGAAGCCGTGCAAGACAACACAAGTGTGTCGTGTTACGACCCCATTTTGGTCTAGTGTGTTTTCATTGTAGTTCTTATTTTCTTGGTGTGTTCAAGAAATGTTATCATAGGATTATCATCAGCTGTTAAATTAACATGGTAAGATATTTATCGATGTCCTGGTGTTGATTGTCTGGTACTGGGAGTTAAACCCTATCATGGCCAGGTTACACATTTGTGCAATCTATTTTGTGTTTGTTTAAATGGACCTAAGTATTCGTTAAAAAAAAAAAAAGCTACTAGTTCACACATTTCGAACGATTCACAAGTACGACAATAAAATGATAAAAGTTAAAATAAACATAGGCACTGTTAGACTAGATGGTGCTATAAATGTAGACACTGTTCATGTGACTAGTTTATTACCTATAATCAAATGTGAACACTGTTCGTGTGACTAGTTTATTCTCTATGAACAAAAAGTGGGCACTGTTCGTGTGACTAGTTTATTCCCTATAAACAAATGTGGTCACTGTTCGTGTGACTAGTTTATTCCCTATAAACAAACGTGGGCACTGTTCATGTGACTAGTTTATTCCCTATAAACAAACATGGGCACTGTTCATGTGACTAGTTTATTCCCTATAAACAAACGTGGGCACTGTTCATGTAACTAGTTTATTCCCTATAAACAAACGTGGGCACTGTTCATGTAACTAGTTTATTCCCTATAAAGAAAAGTGGGCACTGTTCATGTGGCTAGTTTATTCCCTATGAACAAAAAGTGGGCACTGTTCATGTGACTAGTTTATTCCCTATAAACAAAAAGTGGACATTGTTCATGTGACTAGTTTATCCCCTATAAACAAACATGGGCACTGTTCATGTGACTAGTTTATTCCCTATAAACAAACATGGGCACTGTTCATGTGACTAGTTTATTCCCTATAAACAAACATGGGCACTGTTCATGTGACTACTTTATTCCCTATTAACAAACATGGGCACTGTTCATGTGACTAGTTTATTCCCTATAAACAAACATGGGCACTGTTCATGTGACTAGTTTATTCCCAATAAACAAACATGGGCACTGTTCGTGTGACTAGTTTATTCCCTATAAACAAACGTGGGCACTGTTCATGTGACTAGTTTATTCCCTATAAACAAACGTGGGCACTGTTCATGTGACTAGTTTATTCCCTATAAACAAACATGGGCACTGTTCGTGTGACTAGTTTATTCCCTATAAACAAATGTGGGCACTGTTCGTGTGACTAGTTTATTCCCTATAAACAAACGTGGGCACTGTTCATGTGACTAGTTTATTCCCTATAAACAAACATGGGCACTGTTCATGTGACTAGTTTATTCCCTATTAACAAACATGGGCACTGTTCATGTGACTAGTTTATTCCCTATTAACAAACGTGGGCACTGTTCATGTGGCTAGTTAATTCCCTATGAACAAAAAGTGGGCACTGTTCATGTGACTAGTTTATTCCTTATGAAAAAACGTGGGCACTGTTCATGTTACTAGTTTATTCCCTATAAACAAAAAGTGGACATTGTTCAAGTGACTAGTTTATTCCCTATAAACAAATGTGGGCACTGTTCATGTGACTTGATTATTCCCTATAAACAAATGTGGGCACTGTTCATGTGACTTGATTATTCCCTATAAACAAATGTGGGCACTGTTCATTTGACAAGTTTATTCCCTATAAACAAATGTGGGCACTGTTCATGTGACTAGTTTATTCCCTATAAACAAACATGGGCACTGTTCATGTGACTAGTTTATTTCCCTATAAATACTTGTGGGCACTGTTCGTATGACTAGTTTATTCCCTATGAACAAAAAGTGGGCACTGTTCATGTGACTAGTTTATTCCTTATGAAAAAACGTGGGCACTGTTCATGTTACTAGTTTATTCCCTATAAACAAAAAGTGGACATTGTTCATACAAACATGGGCACAGTTTATTCCCTATAAACAAACATGGGCACAGTTTATTCCCTATAAACAAACATGGGCACTGTTCATGTGACTAGTTTATTCCCTATAAACAAACATGGGCACTGTTCATGTGACTAGTTTATTCCCTATAAATACATGTGGGCACTGTTCATGTGACTAGTATCTTAATGTAACATTTGTAATGGCCCTTCCCCCCTTTGTTTTGATTGCTCTCACTTCACGGCTAATTTGAAATGTTGTTACAATCAGAGAATCGAGAAGAATTGACCACGTAACAAAATCTGTGACACAATCTAGTCGAGAATGTCTTTGTTTGTAGATTCAATGTACTCGTAGATTAGCGTGGCAACGAGTACTCTGTGTATGTGAAGACTAACACAATTGGCAGCATGTGACTTTATTTTTTGATTCATTTCACAATTATTTGCTTATTAAGATCTGTAATGAGAAGTCATTTTGTTGTCCTGCCTAAGCGTACCACTGTCAGGAATACACTCGTGATGTGTGTGTGTGTCCATGATGTGTTCCTCCCAATCTTGATTGTTTCTTGTATTGGCCGTCTTCTCGTTGGCTTTACTACTCTCAGACATGTGTGGTTAGTAAGACAAAGAAGAAATGGTTTGGATTGAAATGTGTCTCCTATTTAATAGGGGAAGAAACAAACAATCAGAGATGGAAGACTGAAGGTCAATCTGGAGACCAACGAGGTCGTGTACTTTAGAAGGTCGCAGTCTTACATTGGGAACACGCGGTTTAGTTATTTACTTTTTTTTAAGTATTCGTAATATTTTCTTTGCACTATTCGACTAATGTACAAGGTGCAGCGCTTCTATAGATTTCAGGGTTTGTTTTTTTTTAAGAGGACCCCCCCCCCCCCCATCAGCTTTTTTTTTTTATAAACTTGCAAGCTCTAACGTTTTTCCTAGAAGTTTTACAGTAAATGAACAGAACTCGTGGCTTGTTACAATGTTAGACTGATCGACCTATGTATAGAAATGTAGATCTCTATAGAGAGGTATTTGTCAGGTCCTCGCATCACCTCAAGGCTATACATTTCATCTCTTCATCTGAACATTGTGACATACACCTTCACCAGCGGTTCGCATCATTAGGCAGTCGTCCACGTGTTGAGTTAATTATTCGGTTGTAGTGAACAGAAGACGACACAATGAGAAGCCATGTGAACGTTAAGATCAATGTCCACTCAATCCAGTGCTGACGTAACAAAGTAGAGAGACACACATGAATGAATATACAGATGTCAAATAAACATTAATGGTTTGTGATCTAAACCCTGAGGCGTTTTTTTTTTCTTATGTGACTCAAGAGACTAGTAAATAGAGAAGATCCCTACTTTTAGCATATCATCTACCATGAAAAATTATGAACCGAATCTGTTTGACTGCCATAGAATCTTGCCAATGCATCAGTATTTAATTTGGTGATCTGACACCGTGACTGTGTCTCTCATTAAGTCTACTGGTCAGTAGGAGATGGTTGTTTCGTTGAGCTAATTGGGTCAGTTTTGAGTTAACAGCGTGCTTACTTATATGTTTATAGCTTACTCCCTATGTTGTAGTACACAGCAGTCGAAATAGGCCCCCATTAAACTCTGGCTTGCACGTTGACTAGATAGCCATGTGATGATATAGCGGCAATATAGCCTCTGTGTATACCACTTGATGTGTTGCTCTAGCACCAAGACTTAATTTACGTCTGTTTACAAGTTAATTCAAGCTGAACACGTTCCTGCCCGCCATTCATCAACAGGATCCCAGTCACGCCTCTATTTACATCTTGCCCAGTAACACCCCTTCCCCTGATGTGTGTCCCCTTGCTCTGCAGTAGACACTGAGATGGTTGACAACCAAACACTTGTTTAAACTCTTGTTGTAGTAGTCTAGCTGGTAGACTTCCATCATAGACTCTTATGTTGTAGTGATAGGTTCTACTTGATGATATTTGTTCCTGCTATGTTGTTTGTAGTGATAGGTTACTTGATATTTGTTCCTGCTATGTTGTTTGTAGTTATAGGTTACTTGATGATATTTGTTCCTGCTATGTTGTTTGTAGTGATAGGTTCTACTTGATGATATTTGTTCCTGCTATGTTGTTTGTAGTGATAGGTTCTACTTGATGATATTTGTTCCTGCTATGTTGTTTGTAGTTATAGGTTACTTGATGATATTTGTTCCTGCTATGTTGTTTGTAGTGATAGGTTCTACTTGATGATATTTGTTCCTGCTATGTTGTTTGTAGTTATAGGTTACTTGATGATATTTGTTCCTGCTATGTTGTTTGTAGTGATAGGTTCTACTTGATGATATTTGTTCCTGCTATGTTGTTTGTAGTGATAGGTTCTACTTGATGATATTTGTTCCTGCTATGTTGTTTGTAGTGATAGGTTCTACTTGATGATATTTGTTCCTGCTATGTTGTTTGTAGTTATAGGTTACTTGATGATATTTGTTCCTGCTATGTTGTTTGTAGTGATAGGTTATTTGATGATATTTGTTCCTGCTATGTTGTTTGTAGTTATAGGTTACTTGATGATATTTGTTCCTGCTATGTTGTTTGTAGTGATAGGTTCTACTTGATGATATTTGTTCCTGCTATGTTGTTTGTAGTTATAGGTTACTTGATGATATTTGTTCCTGCTATGTTGTTTGTAGTGATAGGTTCTACTTGATGATATTTGTTCCTGCTATGTTGTTTGTAGTTATAGGTTACTTGATGATATTTGTTCCTGCTATGTTGTTTGTAGTGATAGGTTCTACTTGATGATATTTGTTCCTGCTATGTTGTGTTTATTCAGTCTGAATGCCAAGCTGTTCCTGATCCTTCTTGTTCTTGGCTCACACCTTGTTCCCTTCTCTCTTCTATGTTGCCTTTCTCTCTGTTGACCAAACAAAACCAATGTAGTAGTCTAGTGTTGCAGCACTAACTTAGTGTTCTCACATCACTGTGTTGAGGATAATCATGGACTTAATACTAGGTCAACACTCCACTGGTCCTTTCAAGGGGGGACAAGAACCTCTGAAATATCTAATCCTCGTATTACATAAAACATTTTGTTGGGAAACCTTTTTTTTTTTAAAGTTTAGAGAAATGTTTTGTTTTGCTTTAGTTATATTTCTAAATTGAAACAAATTCTTGTAATCATGATTTTATTTGTGTTGTTCTGGAGTTTTGTTTCATTTTTTTAACTTTGTATTAAATTTTATATTTAATGTTACAATTTTGTAAGTAACCCTTTTATTCCACAAATACAAGGTTAAACCTAGCACTGGGCTATTTGAAATAAATGTGCATACATTGTTTTTTTTTTCAATGTTTGTACAAGTACTCTAGAACTAAGTTCAGGATTGACTTGTTTTTTATAACCAGTTCTTACACTTAGAATAACACTCCCAGTACTACAAAACAAACTAAAGACAAGCTACATTTGTCTCAACTTGGTTGGCCCTATATACCATTGGTCCCAGTCTTTGTGTTTGTTGACTTGTGTATTAGAGTCTTGATCTTAACAAAGTCAGCTCAACAGTTTTGACATGGAGAGGGGCCAAGTCCTTGCAGTGATAAGACTCACTACCAAACAGCACACAGACAATCTATTTGTAGAGATATAATTGTGCTAACAAGTCTGATCCCCATTTTTGTCATCTCTTTTGTTTGTGTGTCCACAGTATCAGCCTACACTCCATCTCTGAAAGTCTGACTACATCTGGATTTGTATTTGATTCAGTCCCTCAGTCTGATGAGACACTTCAGGAGGGACATTTGGAGGATCTGTTAGATCTGAGAGACTCCAAGACATCATCACTAGTGTCTGGAGCTCCCATCTTAGCTTTTGGAGAAAATAGACTACAAGATGCAACAGGTAACATTTCTCTTTTGTTTCACTATTTGTTTCCCTTAGAGCTCCTCACCACACAAGTGTGCACATGGTTTACCTTTAAGTGGAGTATATTCTCATAGTTTGTATTTAGGCAGACAATGTTCTCATCTTGTATAACTAATTAAGTTATTTATAACCCATTCTGTTGTGAAATAATACTATATATAGTCTGTTCCATATATTTTATTCAGAATTTTTTTCTGTCATGTTTTTTTTTTTTAAACTTTCTTAAATAGTTATGCAAATGATTTCATTTTTTAATATTGACTTTTACTTTTTCCACAATAAATTTCTAACTGTAAGATTTACATTTTTGTTCTACTAGTCAAGGCTAATGAAAGATGACCCAGTTTAAAAAAACCTTATTGGTTAAATAAAATATTAAATGCAATGTATTCAGTTCAGGTTGGTGGACAACCAAAGTACACACAATGATGAATTTTTAATTTAGCAAATGTCTTTTTTTTTTTATTTTAAATTCTGCAATATACAAGAATTAGCACACACACACACACACAAAATGTAATGTGTCTCTCAATGCTCTGCCGTTTATCTACATCATAAGTCTTAGTGTTCAAACCAAAATATCTACATCATAAGTCTTAGTGTTCTAACCAAAATATCTACATCATAAGTCTTAGTGTTCTAATCAAAATATCTACATCATAAGTCTTAGTGTTCTAACCAAAATATCTACATCATAAGTCTTAGTGTTCTAACCAAAATATCTACATCATAAGTCTTAGTGTTCTAACCAAAATATCTACATCATAAGTCTTAGTGTTCTAACCAAAATATCTACATCATAAGTCTTAGTGTTCTAACCAAAATATCTACATCATAAGTCTTAGTGTTCAAACCAAACCTATTAATTTTGCTGATGATGTTTCTCTTCTATTTTCTTGTCATTTGTTCATGTGTATTGTTTCTTCTCAGAATCTCTATCATGACCCTAGATTGATGCAGTAAGTCAAGTACCATAAGCTTTATCCACTGCTGGTGGTCTATGTGATGTTTCTTGGAAGCTAGCACTGTTGGTGTCTCCACTCTACAGTACTCATGTTGTGATGGTCAAGCTCATTATTTCATTACCTCCCTTCTGCTGTGTGTTACTGGGATCACTGGTGACTGTCCCAGAGAGCACTCAATGTGCTTAGGTTGTTGTTTTTTTTTATTTGTTTTTACTTTATATACTGAACTGCCTATGACTAATTTGTGCATCTTCAATTCTATGTCAATTGAAACTTGTCAAACTGCATACCACTACAGTGGTGTTGTGTGTTAATATTTATTGTCACTTTAAAATTTGACACAATCATTACTTTTTTTTTTGTATGTTCTAAAGTACTGGTCTTTTTGTCAATTTTGAACTCCATGGTGTGCTTGCATTAAGTTGTTTCTCTTGGTGGGTAACAACAGAGTGTACATCATCATCTAGTGCTGCAGTTTTGTGGAACATTGTGTTTTGTTTTTTAGACATGGAACATTTCTCTAAACTAAACCAGATTGAAATTGTAGACATGGTTGAACCTCCAAAGGTTCAGGATGCTGTGGATAATCTACACTTTCTGCACCAACCCAATGGCAATGTGCCAAGTGATGCTGAAACTCTTCTTGTTGATGACATTAATAAGAATGTTCGTTTGGAAGGGGAGTCCGTTCCCTCAGACTTGAATGCGTTGATCAGTCCTTGTCACAGTAACACAAACCAGAAAGCCATTCTCTTAGGCCGGGGAAACAGCTTCAGCTTGGGGAGATCTGAGGCCATTATCATCAACAGTAATAGAAAATCCTGGCAAGTGGAAGAGACAAACAGAAACAACAATTGTGTGGGAGACTTCAACACAACTCATGGCTTTGCTCCTCCACCAATTTCGATTTTAGTCACAAATGGGACAGATGTTGTTAGTCAAACCACATCTGGTCAGAGTTTCGATGAGTTAGAAAAACTATGGCACAAGGTGGAGTCCATCATGCTAGCCAAGCAGGAAGTGGTTCAGCAGGTCTTGGAGGAGTCTGGCATTGGTGAGGCAGGTGAAGAGGATGAGGATGTCTGGCAGGTGCTGCAGGAGAACTTTCAAGTGTAATCATAACTGCAGATTTACATTATTAGCCATTCCATAGCCCTAATACACTATTTTCTCACTGAGCAAACATGAGGTCATTCATTTAGGTTCATCCCATGCTATTACACTTAGATTATTGGTCATTTGAACACCTGTGCATAATGTATGTGCAAATACAATGTCAGTTTTGTCTTTTTTCCCCCCTTAGTAAATATGCTGTACACTTGGTTACAATTATTGTAAGCATAACACTGAATTTCATTTTGTCATAGATTTGTAAACAAAATATTCCTTGATGTTAACTTTCAATGTATTTTTGATTTGCAAGTATTTATTTTGTGTATATATGAACTAGTAGACACAGATGTTTGATTCCAAACATTGGGTTGCAAGTAATGGTTTTATTTGCTGCTCCATGCCCCGTTTCCTGTAATTGCTTACACTACAACCTATAGACCTACTTTAACAAGCTGAAAAATGACATTTCATTTGCCCACCTGTACTTCAATTTACTCAAGTCATTTTCATTTCTGATTTGTAAAACCTATATTAATATTAGAGATTGAGAAAATGATCCTAGCTGCATAGGAAAACACTTTTCTTTTGAAATTTACATACAAGCTTAAGTGTTGACTGTGATCTGTAAATAGCTCTGTTCTTTGGGTGGGGGAATTATTTTTTTTCTTCCTATTCAAAGAGCCTTCTTGTTATGATAAACAATTTCTCTTGAGATTTTGTTTCATATATGCATGTCAGTTGTGTTTAGTTCTGCTGGTGACCATAATGAAATGCTGATTGAATCAAGTATGCTTGTATTGAATGAATAAAAAAGAAAAAAATCTTTGTTCTATGTTTTATTTTCTGTCAAAATAGAAACAAACATATTGACAACATATTTTGTAGTTTTGAAAACAAATACTGCAAAAAAAACAAGTGTCACTTGATTCATATATGATCTCCAAGCATTTATAAAAGTAAGCATGTTTAATTAAAATGTAATGTAATGTCCATTGGTATTGACAATAACACAATGTGGTTTTAGCACATCAGACTTCAACTAGAACACACAAGTTTCAACAGTCATTCAGTAGGGATGGTAATATTATGTCCCTCATCAATGAAGATATCTCTGTTCTGTAGTAGTAAATACCTATGTTATCCAATGCATTTATTTCATTCAATTAAAAAAAAAAGGGGAGAGATAAAAATTTAATGACCAGTAAACAATGTCACTGGCATCATTTTTAGATTGATTTCATCAGTCTATTAGGACTAAAATTTCAATGAAATATAAACATCCATCCAAGGGCCTTGATCAAGTCCTGCAAAAACAAAGACATCAAATAGTTAAAATAAAATGTTGCCAATTAACTTCCATACACAAAAAAAAAAAACATCATCAAACCCTTCTCCAGATTCTAACTTGATGTACAGTGTCAAGACAAAGCTAATGTTGACTAAGCTCTAGTTTTTGTCGGGACATCAGAGTCACTGCTACTACTCTCCTCACTGTCACTAGACTGCTTTCCTTCTGACAAAGATGCTTTGGCTCGCATGGACTGTAAAGCTTTTTCTCGAAGACGCCTTTCAAGTTCTTCACCTTTTTCCTAGAAATATACCAATGGTTCAGTCATGAACAAAACTAGTGTGTAGCAGTTCTAATTGTAAGGCTGAAAATAACTCTAGACAACATTGAGAATATTGGGCAGCATGATGGATTTTTAAAAAATACTGAATAATAGAAGAGGGATTTGGGATTCATTGGTTTATTGTTCTACTTGATGAATCTAATTTGAGTGAAACTATTACATTGGAATAATGTATTGAAGCAGTTTCATTTGGAGGAATGTGTTTCTATGCTTATTTGTTTTACACTTATGTGGGAACAAAGAATTCACTAGAACTAATCATTACAATGTGATATCTACTCACTTCCATTATAGCATTAATATATTTCTTTGTAAAACTAAGTTTTATTGATACAATACTGTGAAAGAGCTTTATTTTTTTAAAAGTCTAGTAAAATCATAAAATATTTGAACATACACTTGGTGAGGTGTTTTTTAGTACTTTATCAAGTTGATTGGCCTATGACACCTCAGTACTAGTCTAATAATGTCATTTTGTTTATTCCACAAAAGTCAACTTTTTGGATGTGGAACAATTTGATACTAAGCAAGAAATGCAATAGGAAAGCAAAGTGACTGAGATAAAGAAAGCAACAAGTTTGATGCCTGAGTTACAAACATGAATCAGTGCAATGGCACTACCTGAAGTTCATTGCTCTCCTTTTTATGCTTGTGTTTCCTGTGTTTCTTGTGCTTTTTATGTTTCTTTTCTTTCTTCTTTTTCTTTTTTTTAGACGCATCAGACTCCTAGGTCAAACAAAAAAAAAAGATTAACCTTGAAATATTTATTCATAGCAAAAATAAAATGAAAATAAAAGACACATTCCTTTCTTCAAATTAGTTACATCCTTAGAGTACAAATAAAGTCATGAGATGATTAACAATCTAAGTTTCACTTACCTCAGAATCACTGCCACTATCTGAAAGGGATTCGTCTGGACTTTCATTCCGTACTGGTTTTTCACGACCGTTGCGAGAGGAGCTACCACTAGCATTTTTCTCTTTTGACTTCATGTCTCCATCCCTACCTCTCTTAGGATCATTTCGTTTATCATCCTTGTCTTCCTTCTGCTTAGACTTGTCTCCACTTGCCCTAGAAGAACTGTTTGCAGGTGATCTCTCTCTTTTTGAACTCTTTGACATTACAATTCTCTCTTCAGAGTCCCTCTTTTTAGGTCTAGGGCTTGGAGAAGAATCAGTTCGCTTCATTGGTGGAGCACTTCTTCTTGGTGATGGACTAACACTTCTGTTTACCTTGCTGGCTAACCGGCTGTCTTTTTTCACATCTCCCTTGTCTTGTAACATTTTGGCAGGAGTTTCCTCATCAGAACTACTAGAACTGTCACTGCTAGACTCAGAAGGTGGTCTACGAGATGGCTTAGCTCGACCACTGCTTTTGGGAGGTGGGGATAAAGAGGCATTTTTACGATTCAACTTTGGAGATACTGAGCGTTTCTTTTCTTTCCTGGGAGACGTTCTAATAATTCTTCTCTCTTTACGAAAATCACTGCTGTATTCAGAATCTCTTTTAGATTTGGGTGAAATAAGTCTACTTTTGCTTCCCCTGCTTGGACTTCTAGATGGCAGCCTACCCGACTTGCTGCCTTTCTCAATGGAATTGCGTTTCAATATTTTTGAGCTTTGGGGCGAAGGTGTGATTCGTCTTTTTATTGGTGGTGTAGCAAGCTTTGACTTCTTTTTGGGAGGTGGAGGTGAACCTGACTCATCAGAATCTTCTTCACTGTCTGAATCTGAAGATGAGGATTCCTCCTTGGAAGGAGCTTTCTTTGGGGGCGGAGAACGAGATATCTTGGATCTAAGAGGTTTTCCTTTTGGAGGAGGGGAAGGTCCTCTTTCAGACTCCTCAGAGCTTTCTTCCTCCGATAATGACTTGGAAGGTGATTTCTCTCGCTTTTTCTTAGTTGGAAGAGGAGATTGTGGAGGTGGTGAATGTAATCTTTTCCTTGGAGATGGTGAAGGAGAATATTTACGCCCTTTAGCAGGAGGGGAAGAGTTTCTTCTATTTGGTGAGCTGGACAATCGCCTTCTCCTTGGGGGTGATGGTCGGCGCCTAAAATATAATAGAACATTAAATGAAATATTTGGTGGAAGAAAAAAGATGGACAAATAAAAAAAAATACTGTAATTTATAAATATACTGTAGCCATTAGATATTAAATTAATATTTAATTAGTCACAGTGCCAAAAGAAAACAAAATGGCTACCTTGCTGGAGAAAATCGAGGAGGAGGAGATCTTCGTCTTGGTGATTGGCCACTTCTGGAATGTCACACACAAAATAAAAAAAAATAGTAATATCAGATGGCACTATTTATTTTATAAACCATTTAGAAATATATATTTTTACCTTCTTCGATTTGGTGGAGAGAATCTACGCATTATAGGACTGCGCCGCCTTTGTTCTGGTGTCCTATGACGTCTTACAAATGGAGAAGGTGTCCTCCTGCCCTCTTCACGTCCTCTGCCTGAAATGTTTGATAGTAATAGAATTAGTTTTAATGCTATTTTGTTAATATTGTAAAGTTTAATCAATTATAAACATCTCCAGAGTTGGGAAAAAAAAAAGAAAAGTTTTTCTACACCTGTGTTTGAGAACAGGTATGCTGTGATGACTCTAGGAGTCAAAACTTTTAAATCGGAGTATTTTTTAATATTTTAATAATATTACAAATTACATTGCTTATGTTCTTTGTGTACCCACAATATCGGTATTAAAATAAAAGCTTTAACTGAATCTCATTGAATTAATATCAAAATGAATATCCTGGGCCACAAGTCATTTCTCTTCTACTTTTAAACGAACTATATACACCCACCTACTTCCTGGCTTATCTTTTTGACTTAATACTTTCAGCCAATGCATGTTCTATAAGACAACATTTGTATACATATAGATGGAAGAACTTTGCTTTTCATCTTTTTAAACTTGGAGTCAAACTTTATATCTGGTCCAGGCAGTTCTTAACATGATAGATCAATGGTGTTTTGATAAAATCTTTGTGAAACAACTTCAAAGGAGTTTGTTTTAAAAGTAATACATACTTCACTTTTGAAATGCATCTTATGTAATACATACTTCACTTTTGAAATGCATCTTATGTATGAGCTACAATCCTGTTTGTTTCTTAAGTTATTAAACTGTTAATGAACAAAAATACATCAATACTGACAACTGGGAAGACATAGCTCTAGACAGCAACAGGTGGAGAGAGACAGTGACCAAGAAAGCTATGGACAGTGAAAGTACATGGGTCTCAGCCCAGGAAGAAAAACGCACAATCTGAAAAACGGCAGAAGCAAAAGCCACCTTAACCTGCGCTATCTGTAGACGGGAGTGTCTCTCCAAAATAGGGCTCCACAGCCACATGAGGAAGTGTGCTCTGAGATGAACCATAGTC
This sequence comes from Biomphalaria glabrata, assembly GCF_947242115.1. Lineage (NCBI taxonomy): Eukaryota > Metazoa > Mollusca > Gastropoda > Planorbidae > Biomphalaria > Biomphalaria glabrata. The sequence goes on from NC_074716.1 coordinate 27,369,726, forward strand.
GTTCTACGACTGAAGGAGGCCAATGAATGAATGAACAAAAAAAAAAAGAAATTTTCAGCTATGGGCCAACTAAAACCGTGTGTATTTACAAGTTCTTGAGTAATAGCAGTCTACTGAGATCCACAATTCAAGATAACCTTTCCCTAGAAGTGGGAATCAAAAACCACATAGGGAAGGCTGCGTCCACCTTCACTAGACTCAGACCAAGAGTTTGGGTATCCAGAATCTCACTACAATGACCGACATGGAGGTATACACGGCATGTATTTTTGAGCACGCTACTGTACGGCAGTGAGTCATGGATTAGCTATACAAAGCAAGAGAGAAAATTAAATTCCCTGCCTCCAAAGCATCCTGAAAATCACATGGCAAGAAAGAGTAACACCAAAATATTTGTTCGAATAGGTCTTCCCAGCATTTTTACAATCCTCAGACAAGCCACCTGCACTGGCTTGGTCATGCCCATTGGACGGAGAACAATCATATCCCAAAATTTATCCTTTATGGACAAATCTAGACAAGCTAAAAAAAAAACTGGTAATCCCCACCTCTGATATGTGAATGTAGTAGACAATAATGTTGACTATTAGGAAGACAGCCCTAGACTGCACTGTGGAGAGAGATGGTGACAAAAAAAGCTATAGACAGCAAGCATTAGCCTCAGCGCTGGAAGAAAGAATGCCAAACAAACATTGGCTGGCCATCTTAACCTGCAAATTATGATTTGATTTTTTGATTTTTGATTTGAGGCACATCGGCACAATTTAGGCCATGTCGTGGCTGCAGTCCCCTAAGGATCCCTCTCTCTCTAAACAACAAGGGCCAGATTCTATCGAAGCAGGACGTTTTGGCGCCGCCGTTTTGGCGCGAAGGACGTTTTGGCGCGAGCCGTTTTGGCGACGGGACGCTTTGGCGCGAAATACATTATGTATGTTTATTGTATTATTTCTTTTAAAAGAATTATTCATATCTATGTTTTGCATGAGTGTTTGTGACATATTTTTCACGTACTAAATGTAAATGTGTGTTTGTTTTTCAAATCATTTTCTTTAATAAACATTTTGGCTTGTGTATGTGTGCTTATTAAGAGTCACACTTTTATTTTCAAAAAGGTTTTTTTAAGATATTACTTTAAAATTAAAAACAAAATGAAACGATGATAGACTAAAAATTGATGCAATTATTTGTTGACATTAACATTGGTTTATTTAATGACTGTAAGGTATCTCCAGCTCTACATACCAAACACTTGCTAATAATAAGTACAAATATAATACATCATATACATGTACCATGTTTCTCAAAATATTTTAAGTATACTTAGACACCATGGTTATTTGCCTAAGTCGCTGGAATTCAAGGGTTCATTTAAAAAAAAAGCTAAGTGCTTATTAAATTATCGTCAAATGATGTCTCGCGCCAAAACGTCCCGTCGCCTAAATGGCGGGGCCAAAACGGCGGCGCCAAAACGTCACGTACCGAGATTCTATACAGTCATATCATTAAAATCAAGGTCTATTCACAGTTAAAATAGTAAAGGTAGTACAAATTTAAATATTTGGTAAAAATCTAATGTAAATAGTGCATGTTCACAAATTCATAAATCAGATCTTCGTAGATAGCCCCACTTCCCGGATAAAGCCCAGTACCTTCCCAGGATCGACATTATTAAATAGTGTATTTAAATTAGTGACTCTAAAATATTTCGCCCTGACATCCTGGTATCTGGGGCAATCAACGAGGATATGTTCCACGGTGAGGCGAGAGTCACAGTACTCACAAAGTGGGGGCTCCTCTCTCTTCAGTACAAAAGAGTGCGTGATGTAGGTGTGGCCAATCCTAAGTCTGGACATGGTCGTGCTACCACGCCTTGTCAGACCCTTAGATGTGGGCCGCCACCTGACATCCGCCACAATCTGCCTGAGTTTACTGTGAGTCTCAGCCTCCCATCGGTTCTGCCACTCTCGATAGGTGGCAGAGGCAATACTTTGTCTCAGGTCCGAGTAGGGAATTTGGGTTCCTGACACCGCATGATTTAGGGCTCTCTTTGCTTCTCTGTCTGCGGCTTCGTTTCCGTCAATGCCAACATGGGAGGGGACCCAGATGAAGGTGACATCCCTACGGTTGGCTGTTATTTGGTCCAACAGCTTCAGGCTCTTATGTACCAATGGCATGTCAGTCTTCATCCGCCCCAAAGCTTGCAATGCAGATTTGAAGTCGGAGCAGATTATAAATTTCCTCCTTTCTGATGCTTTTACGGCCATAAGTGCAAGCAATATTGCGTGCAATTCGGCCGTAAAGATGGAGCAGCCATCGGGGAGTCTACGGGAGATTGTTTTGTTCCGAAAGGAGCAGGCACACGCGACCTTTCCCTCCATTTTGGATCTGTCTGTGTAGATGGTGCCACAATCTCCGTAGCTCTCCTGCAGTTCCCTAAAGTGGACTTGTAGTATGCTTGGGTCTGTATTTTCTTTTTTGAAATTGAGGAGGGATAAATTTAATTTGGGTTTATTCATTAGCCAAGGAGGGTTCTGAGGGGTTTCTATTTTAGAGATTTGGTCAATGGGTGGGGTTAAATTTTGGATGGGTTCTCTCATTCGAAGGCCCAACGGCTGTATGACGATAGGCCTTCGATTGTATAATTCTACCTCTGTGGGGTTAAATATGGAGTCAAAAGCAGGGTTCGTGAGGTTGGATTTTAGCTTGACTATATACTGCATTGCAAGCTTTTTCATTCTTATATCCATGGGGAGTTCTCCAGCCTCCACATGGAGACTTGGGATAGGTGATGTACGAAACGCGCCAAGACAGAGACGCAGGGCAGCATTTTGTATTGGTTCCAGTATTTTTAGGTACGACTTCCTTGCTGCTCCATATATTATGGATCCGTAGTCTAGCTTGGATCGAATTAGACTCCGATAGAGCAGAAGCAAGGTATCTCTGTCAGCTCCCCAGTCCGTATGGCTGAGTACTCTTAGTATGTTTAATGACTTTTGGCATTTCTTCTTAAGTTCCTTAATGTGTGGGAGAAAATTAAATTTGGAATCTAAGGTGAGGCCTAAAAATTTTGTAGTTTTCACGACAGGGATCTTCTTTTTGTGTATAAATAGTTCAGGGTCTCGGGGACTCCTCGGTGGAGTCCCCTTAGATTACAAAAATGCATACTAACTGTTTTGGAGTCTGAGAATTTGAAACCATTATAGTTTGCCCAACCCTGAATTTTGTTTAAACATAACTGTAATTTTCTTTCTAAGGTGTTCATGTTTTTCCCATAAGTAAAAATGACAAAGTCATCAACATACAAAGAGCACTCTATGCCAGGGGACAGCGCATTTATGATGCTATTTATTTTAATGTTGAACAGGGTGACTGACAGAATGCTGCCCTGGGGTACACCCATTTCCTGGTCATGAGTGTCAGAAGCGGAGTTGCCCACTCGAACCTGAAATTTTCGATCTTTCAGGAATTCCTCCACAAGGTGGTCAGTTGTTGTCCGCCCCTGCCGGAATCCGCACTGGTAGTTTGAGATCACTTTATTCCTTTCCAGGTACTAGACCAGCCTACTGTTAATCATTCTTTCCAAGGTTTTGCAGATGCAGCTTGTTAGTGCTATTGGTCGATAGTTAGCTGGGTCAGAGCCGTCTCTTCCCGGTTTAGGTATCGGTATAACTGTGGCTTTCCTCCAGCTGTTTGGGAAAGCGCCTGTTTGCCACACACAGTTATAGACCCCTAGCAGGACTGCCAATGAGGGTTCGGGAAGGTGCTTGAGGAACTGGTAATGGATTTCGTCTTCTCCAGGCGCTGTGTCATGTGACTTGTCCAGCGATTCCCTCAGTTCCTCAAGCGAGAACGGTTTGTTGTAGTCTTCATTGTTCTCTGACCTGAAATCAATGGGATGTCTTTCCTCCCTGGTTTTGACTTTTTGGAACTCTAGCGTGTAGTGTGCAGTGGATGATTTTTCTGCTATTGAGGATGCAAGGCAGTCAGCTATTTCTCTGGGGGACGTGACAGTTCGTCCTTGGTTTTTCAAATGCCCTATTGCATTTGATTCTTTCCCTTTGATTCGCCTTACTGCCTTCCAAACCGCTCTAGCAGAAGTTTTGGCATCCAGACTGCCGACAAAACTTCTCCAGGAATTCCTTTTGGCTGACCGTATGGTTTGTCTAGCCTTTGCTCTAGCTATCCTGAATAGCTTTAGGTTTTCCAGGGGATTCTTTATAAATGCAGCCAGTCGTTTTTTCCTATAGCCAATAGCACTTTTGCAAGCTGTATCAAACCATGGTTTGCTAGGCCGTTTTGGATTTGCAGAGGTTAGGGGTACATCTTTCCTGGCTATACTTAGTAGCTTGCTAGCAAAGGTATCAGCTGGGTTCTGTTTATCGAGGATATTTTCTGTGATATCCTCGGAGCATCTTTGTTGGAATTGTTCCCAATCGGCCTTATTCAGTTTCCACCACTGAGGTCGTCCTAATGAAGGGAGATTGTTAGTAATGATGATTGGGAAGTGATCACTTCCCCGTAGATCATTGCTAACTGACCATTTAAAGTCGTCCAGAAGTCCGGGGACGCATACGGTGAGGTCAATGCATGTGAGTGATCCAGTTCCTGAGTGCAAGTAGGTCGGTGATGCATCATTAAGTATGCATAAATCATGTTGGAGGAAGATATCCTCCAGCATACGACCTCTTGTGTCGGTATTGTTGGATCCCCACATGGTGTTATGGGCATTGAAATCCCCAAGGATTAAATAAGGCCAGGGGAGTTGTTTCAATAGGTCCTCCATGTCTGTTCGGTTTAATGGAGCGCCTGGTGGTAGATACAGGCTGCAGCAAGTGATAACCTTGTGAAGGGTTATCCTAGCTGCTACGGCCTGTAGTGTGGTCTGTAGTTCTAACCTCTCATGGGGGATGCTATCCTTCACAAGGATACAGACTCCACCTGATGCTCTCGCTGCATCCTCAACATTCTTGCTGTAAGCACGGTAGCTTCGGAAGCTGATGCAATCTTTCAGAAATGTTTCCTGTAAGCAGACAGCTACAGGAGTCTCAGAGTCCATCAGTAGCTGCATTTCCTCGTAATTGGCCTTGAGGCCTCTACAATTCCACTGTACAATTCTGGAATCCATGGCTTATTCTAGATGACCTACTTGGAGCTATTTGGCCTTGGGAGGCCCCCGGAGGGGTTTCCCTTTATTCCAGTGACCTTGGTATTTTTATTCTTGGGTTTGGATGGAGAGGAGGACAATCCCCTTTTGGGGGAAGTCTTTCTCTCTGGAGAGGGGAGATCCCTCTGGTTAGAGCGGAGGTTATTTCCTCCTCTCTCACCTCGGGCATCCTCTCCGCTTTGATTTCTCCCCTTAGGGAGTTGGTCAACCTCTAACTCGGTAGAGGTTGGGGTGTCTGGCTGGGTTCTCTGAGGAGAAC